>NW_019268536.1:827892-905517 GCF_002738365.1 Cucurbita moschata
TTTTTTTTTTTTTTTTTTTTTTTTGTGAAGGTTATTTCATCTCATTCATTTATTTTATCGTTGCACCCGATATTTTAAAAGTAATATGAATGCGTCAGAGAAGAATATAACAGCTCAAGTCCACAGCTAGTAGATATTGTCGTTTTTGGGCTTTCTATCTCGGGTTTTCTCTCAAGATTTTAAAACACATCTACCAGAGAGAGGTTTTCACGCCTTTATAAGAAATATTTTGTTCCCTTCTCTAAGAGACGTGGGATCTCACAATTCACGAGCCCAGTGTTCTCGTTGGCACACTGCCCACTGTTGTCCTTTTTGGGCTACTCCACCTCCCTTGGGGGCCTAGCGTTCTTGTTGACGGGCTACTCCACCTCCCTTGGGGGCCTAGCGTTCTTGTTGACATACCATCTGATGTTTGCCTTTGACATCATTTGTAACAGCTAAAGCTCACCGTTAACAGATATTGTCTACTTTAGCCCGTTATGTAACGTCGTTAACCTCGTGATTTTAAAACGCGTCAACTAGGGAGAGGTTTTCACACCCTTAAAAGAAATGTTTTGATTCCATCTCCAACCGACGTGGGATCTCATAGAGAATCAAGCCAAAAAATATTGTAACGCACATGCCCATCACACGAAATGGGATCTGAAATCTAGATTTCGTATTGATGGCTTCGATATCCTCCTACATTTCTATAACATGATCGTGTTACCTTGATTAACATCTTCCATCTAATGGGTCGTTACCCATTAAAAGAGTACTTTTGTTAATATCTTTATTAAAAAATGTGGAAAAAATCATAACTTATTGTTTATCAAATTTATTACTAATATAAACCCATAAAATTTTCGTTGATTTGTAACTAAATAAATTGTTTATTTACACATTTCCTTTCAGCTAATTATGGAAGAAAAAGACAATCTCAAAAAATAAAAATAAAAATAAATAAATAAATAAAGGCAACGAAGTAAGCTCCAACGTCATTTTAATTATTTAATGGAAATATAAATATCAATCTTCCTGCAAAAACAATAAACTAAAATTAAATTAAAAAGATAAAAAATAAAACATTAAATAATATTTCTAATTATTTAATGGAAATATATATAATTTAAAATGGAAGGCGTGTAAGAATAAATAAAATAAAATAAATTTATTATATATTTTACCGGTACAAGGTTGTCTTGTCCCGAGGTGCAGCAAGCGGGTCGCCGAGGAGGAAGCTGCTGGCGTTGGGTTCTCTGCAAATTATAAAATTAATTTCCATTAATTAACATATTACACCAATTTAATAATAAAATTTATTATTATTTAAGGCGAGGTTACCTGTAGTTTCGGTCGCAGAGTCTCCACCATTGCCATTGTTTTATGATGCCCTCCACCAGCCCCTTGCTTTAATTTTCATATTAATATCCACAAAATAAAAATAATTCATCAAATTAATTAATTAATTTATTTATTTATTTTATATGAGTGGGCCAAGGTTCATGAAACATGGGCCAGCCCATATTCTTATTCCTATATGTTTGGGCACAAGAAGATGTCTTATTCTTATTCGGTTTATGGAATCACCTTGCATAGGGCCCAGTCCGCTGAATCAAAGAACGCTCTTTCCTTATCCTGTATCCAAACACCACTTTTCACTCTTATTTAAAATATAAATTTTGAATTAATTAATCTATTAAAAATAAATTGAATTTTTATGTTAATATTACAAAGTTTAAAATTTTTTTGTAATAAATATCAATTTTTTTAGTAGTTAGTCAAAATATTAAGTGCTATATTCATAATTTTATTTATATATTGTGATTTTTAATTATGAATAAAATAAAAAGGATTTTAAGTTTGTTAATTGACCTTTGAGATCAAGGGCTTCTTCCTTGGCACCAAACCTCCGTACTTACTCCCGCCGGACATTGCCTAATAATAACAATAATTAATATTAATGAATAAGAAAATGAAAATTCCACGTTGGCAAACGAGTGTTTAGAGGGTTGAAGACAGAAGAGATTCCACGTGATTCAGTTTTTGACAGGTCGGCAACCAGGAAACGGCGTCAAGACGCTGTTAGTGGACGGCGGAGTCATTAACCTCAAGCCGTTACAGATTTTTTTTTTTTTTTTTTTTTTTTTTAAGGAACCGACATGTCGTCGGGAGGATGCGTTAGTTTGTTTTCTGGGCATTTGAAATTAAAAAATTAAAAGGAAAATAATATTTGTTTAACCCAGGGTTAAAAGTAAAAAACTGGAAAAAAGAGATGGAAAGTGGGAAAAGTTACCTGTTGATCATGGGGTGAACAGAAGGTGTCCCCATACCCTAAACCATTGAAATCTTCCATTTCTCTGCAAATTTACTCAAAACCCTAAGAGGAAGAGAGAGAGAGAGAGGGTTTCGTGAAGGATTTTGTGTGGAACCAATGGAAATAGGTCACCAATTTATAAGGAGAGAGAGAGAAAGAGAGAGAGAAAATAGCTTGAGGAGGGAGGAAAGGGAGAGATTCAAGTGAAATGAAAAAAAAGAGTGAAAGGGTTAAGATAAGAATATTAATATCAAAGATACGTTTACCACTACCCCTTCTCATCTTTCACCTTTCTCTTTTTCCCTCTCTCTCTACCCTAAACACGACCTTAAACACGGTCACTACATGTGTCTATTTAACTACTAAAGTCAAGATCGGAGAAAACTCTAGTTAGGTTTTCTCCTGTATTGTTAGATTTATTATAATTTTTATAAGAAACTCGAACCCCACAAATGTCAGGTACAAAATTCTTGTAAAAATAGATAGAAAATTGTATAGGAGAGCCTTTCAAGTCCCATACTTTTGTATATGTTTAATTAATAATTTAAATTTTTATTCTCTCACTAACTTATTTAAAAGAAAAAGTAATGTTTTTCTTTTTTACTTTTGAAATTTTGGATCGTACTAATAAAAATTAATATCAAAAAGTTGGAAATGGTTTAGAATAAATGTACTAATAGAGAGGTTTCAATCAACTTTTGACCTACAAATAAATATTAAACATATTTTAACCATCTTATTATTTTTCTATTATATATTTTATTTAAAGAAAAACTATATATATTAATTTTACCAACAATTTTGTGGATTAACTATGTACGTGGGAAGGTCGACCCAATCTATTGGGTAAGGTTAGGCTATAACGTTAGTCCGCCAATCCAACGGAAACGCACACAAACCGTTCCTTTCCCACGTGTCAACATTCAATCCGTTAGTCACAAGCAACAACGCTCAAACAAACTCCGTTTTATTTACAAACTATCGACGAATTAAAAAGCTTGGTTTATAATGAAGTATTCTAGTCACAACTATTTATATATATATATATATATAAACTATGCTTCTGATCTGTGTAAATATTGTATACAAACTGAGTTAACTTTAGAAGCAAAACTGATTATAACTTGCTGGTCTTTACAGGTCCCATCTCCATGGCTTTGGCTCTCAGCAGATGCTTTTGAACCTTCCCGGTAGCTGTTTTTGGTAGCTCACCAAATACCACAGATTTTGGGACCCAATAAGCTGGCATCTTCGACTTGCAAAACTTCATTATATCCTCACCCATTCGTTGCTCGTTTCCCTTATCTAACTTCGACTTCAACGTCACGAAAGCACAAGGAGATTCGCCCCACCGTTCGTCAGCTCGAGCGACGACAGACACCTCCAGTATCGCTGGGTGCTGGTAGAGAATGTTCTCTATCTCCACACTGCTGATATTCTCACCTCCAGATATGATGATATCCTTTGACCTGTCTTTTATTTCTATGTAACCATCTGGATGTTTCACGCCAAGATCACCTGAGTGAAACCAGCCATTGGCGAATGCCTCTTTGTTGGCTTTTGGGTTCTTTAAGTACCCTTTCATAACAGCATTCCCACGCATTACAATCTCTCCAACAGTTTTTCCATCAGATGGAACTGGTTGCATTGTCTGAGTGTTCACGACGTCTAGACCCTCCAATGCAGCGTACCGTACGCCTTGACGAGCATTCATTCGCGCTTGGGCTTCTGGAGGTAATGAGTCCCACTCTGGCTTCCATGCACAAACTGTTGAAGGACCATAAGTTTCAGATAGGCCATAGGTGTGAGTGATCCGAAAGCCCTTCTGTGACATTGCGTATAATACAGGAGGAGGTGGAGCTGCTCCGGCTGTCATTACGTGGACAACATGGGGAAGGGGAAGGATGGTATCTTCTTTAGGAGCATTAACAATAGTATTAAGAACAACGGGTGCAGCACAGAAGTGTGTTACTTTATGTTCGGCTATGGCTGAATAAACTGCCTTGGCTGTGACCTGTACCAACAATCGAAAAGGAACAAGCAGCTATCCATAAGAATGTTAACATGGAATATGTTCTACAGCAATTAGAAGCCAGGAGACCCACTTTTATGGGGATATTCATCTAGAAAGCACAAAAATTTGCCATCATTTAATTTATCAAGGGGTAAGAGCTTTATCGCCTGATGATGGGTCAACAACAATGATGAGCAACCTCGAAGTGGAAGCTTATTGCATCACAGCATCAAGCGTAGGCACTCACCAGGTTTCCATTGAATGAATGAGAATGAGTTCAAAAGAATCTTCCATTTTAATTTCAAAACCTTGTTAATGTTTCCGTTAATAATCTTCAAACTATTGTCCTTTGGACTATTCAATAAGCATAAATTGCTTCAAAAAAAAAAATCTTATTAATACCTGCCGGAGACATATACTTGTTCCACAGAGAGCAGCCAGTGCCCAAGTGTAGCACCAACCATTGCAATGGAACATTGGAAGAGTCCAAAGATATATAGCTCCATCATTCATCCCCCACACTAAGCCTGCACTCAAAGACATGAGATATGCCCCTCGGTGGCTCAAAACCACCCCTTTAGGACTTGCAGTTGTACCAGACGTATAGCCTAGAGTAATGCTCTGCCACTCATCCTCTGGTGATTTCCAAGCATACTCGGGATTGCCTGTTTCCAAGAATTTTTCGTATTCAATGGCCCCTTTTGATAAAGCATATTTGAGTGCCTCCGGATCACAGCTTTCATCACCAATTACAATTAGAAGTGGTGGCTTGTAATGGCCATGGCCGTTTTGAGCTAGGATTTTTAAAGCTTCTTCTGCTAAGGGAAAAAACTCTTGATCCACCATAACAACTGCAGATGACGAGTGACCAAGAAGAAATGAAATTGTTTGTGCATTTAGACGAATATTAACACAGTTCAGAACAGCTCCAGCCATGGGAACTCCAAAATGAGCTTCATAGATAGCCGGAATATTTGGTGCAATCATTGCTACCTAAATACAATATCACCAATCAGTTTTCATTCAGTTACAATCAATAAATCGCCCAGATAACCTTTCAAATAGACTTTAAAACTAATGAACTTCCAAGATAACATATCAGACAGATTACAGAATCCTCGGGATTCTGCGCAACAGAAGTTTATGTGAAGGTAATCTAATTGAATCTGCTCTCTAAACAGCGAGACATAATTGGAATTCTCGAAATTTCCGCAAGTCAAGATGAGAACTCCAAAGGAACATGCATTAAACGCTATCGACTATTTGTAGCGCAATCCTATAGAATTTCATGATGAATTTCCAAAATAATTAACACGATTACAGCCACAGAGAGAGTTCAGTAATCAAATATTAGGAGTCATCAAATACCAGAAGATTCAACCCCGAAACAAGCCTACAAACTTCACGATTTCCACATCATAGAGTAAATAGGACAAGGTTAAAATTCCAACCAAACACTTCATCACTTTATGCCAGAAACGTATTCATATTTAGAATCTAATGCAGTAATTATCCTCCATGATCAGGTTGACTTTTATTTTCTCAACAAAAAAAAAAAACGATTCATCCTGCAATTAATTTCCACTCACCGATTCCGGATATTTCACCGAAAACAGCCAACGTGAGGTCAGTCATAAGAATCACTCTCGCAGCGACAGTTAACAAACGTCAAAAATGGAAGAAAAAAAAACATAGAGAGAAACGATAAGTACCGTGTCTCCAGCGCCGATGGAAATGTTCGAAAGAGCCGAAGCCAAACGACGGCAGCGTTGGTAAGTCTGAAGCCAGTTGTAGCGGCGAGATCCATGGACGACCGATAATCTGGAAGGATGAATCAACGCGGCTCTCTCGAGAAACCACAGCGGCGTCAAGGCGGTGTAGTTGGCGTCGTTCTTCGGCAGATCGTCGATGTCTCTGGCTCCGGCCATGGCTCCGCAACGAGTTCCTCTAGCTCTCGCTTTCCCTTGGGTCTCTGTGCTTCTCTCTCTAGCAACAAATGACAGACGGGGCTGTAATGTGAGAACAGCGGTAAAGCAAAGGTATATATACACGTATATATATAATATATATGTCACCGGGAACTGTAGAGAGAGAACACATCGGACGGCTGGCAGAAGTCCAGAGGTTTTGACTGTGCGATTTATCGGATTATCCTTTTCTGGCCATTTACCGCGACTGCCGTATTGTTAATGCCTGTGTTTATTTATTTTTAATTATTATTATTTATATAATACATTATAAGATTAGGGAGAAACCATAATATAACCTTCCCATAAAAATACATTAAATTTATTTCATTATTAAAGGCATGCATATTACTATTATTATAAGATAATTATATTTATTGACAAAAAATAATTGTAAATAAGGAAAAATTACATTACCTCAACCTTTTCAATTAATTTATTTCATTCCCTTTATTAAATTGTATTAAATTTTAGGTAAAATTATTATAAATATCTCTAAACATTCTATTTTAAAAATATTTTTAAATTTTCAATAATATAATTAATATTTTACTAAAAATTTGTGAGAATTAGTTTTTATCCGAGGATTAATTTGCATATTAGTTGAAGTTAAATATGTGCGAAATTTGTTATATATGTGTATAAAAATTTATATTTTAAAATTAAATTTAATAAGTATATAAAAGTTAAATAATTGATGACATTTTGAACTTATTTTTAATTTTTAATTTATCAATTTTATAAACATTTAATTATTTAAAAATCAACTTTATTATTATTATTATTATATAAGTACGGTTGTTGACTATGGATAAACAATTATGTGGAAGCATCGGTAAATGGATAAAATTAGCGATAAGTGTCTTATCACCAGCTTGGACAATTTCAATTATGGCAATCTAGTAATTTTTAGTTATCCTTAAAAAGGGATAATTTTAACTATTTAAATCAACGGGACAAAATAATAAAATCGATACGAATGAGGATGAATGCGGAGAGGAGAGATGGACAACGGGACATAAGCAATAGTGAGATGCAAAGACAATGAGACGTGAAAGGAAAGAGACGCTAAACTCTCTGTTGTTGATCAATTCGAGATAAAAAGTACGAGATTACATGTGAAGCTTGAAAGTGAAAAGCTTTTATATATATAACCAAACGAAACCAATTGTTTCTTGAAAACAATCAATCCAAATCAAAGTGACCTTTTGAACACCTTTACGACAAACCTTCTCTGTATCGTCGTAATGGTACAATATTGTCTACGTTGGACATAGTCTTATCCCACTTATCACAATCGCACTCTTGATGGCAACAGACTTGTGATTGTGCGACACTCACTTTCCAACAACAAGTGAACTAGCCAATTCGTTTTTACGTCGCCTACAGCCAAGCGACGTATGCTCAAGCCTCTGACCTCGGTTTAAGAAGAAGGTTTTAGAAAACGAGGTCAGAGAGAGATTTTTGAAAGAGACGTTATATATGCAAGTAAGAAAGTAACAACAACAACTCACAGTATAAAACTATTGGTAGAGAGAATGAGAGGGGAACAAAGCATTCTTTACAAAAGATGTGGAAATCACCCAACGTTTTAAAACACATTAAGGGAAAGCCCAAAAAAGACAATATCTACTAGCGGTAGGCTTAGATTGTTACATGTATACTCACGCTCTCGTTCGCTCTTGTTCTTTCTTAGTAAATGCAAGACATTAGGGAATTTCTTATATCTCTTTGGTTTCAGCTCGAAATCAAAGACTCAGCAAAAGAAACACAACAACACAATATAAAATGCAATATGTTTATGTAATATGTATCTATGTTACTCAAGTGTTTCGCATTCCAAACTTGAAGAACACAACAATACAGAAACTCAAATGAAACATCAAAATTTATAACAAACAGAAGGGAAAATGAATCGACATCATTTAGATATATACACAGTGAGAACTTGCACAAAAAGTATGCATATATATCTTTTTTTCTTTCTTTCCCTTCAATTTAATAGCTTTATACATCACAAAACATCTTAGTTTCCAATCCAATTATTGATATTCTTACATTCCCCAGAGAGAATCAGATCAAGAATGAGTTGATGGAGACAAAGACAAACCTTACGAAGACGACGAGGACGAGGAAGATGACGACTCGAAAGGTTCCTGCTCGGCGCAGCTGAGGACTTCATGGGGTCCGGCTTCTTCTCGGCCAACGCCCATCAGGTCGAGGTAATGCAAGTAATGTGAGATGGGGTTGTTCATGGAGTCAACTTCACCCTGGCCACACGCAGCATCGCCATAGAGGATGTTTATGGTGGTGCCAAACCCAGGGAGTCGCTTGGCCAGTGTGTCATTCTTGGTGGGTTTCCATTTGCCTACAAACACATCATGGGCTGAGGGCTGGTTCTTCTTCACTGGGGTCATCCACCTCCAAATTGCAGCCTGAAATGCTAGAGTGGCATTGTCTTCAATGTACTCTGGATGGTCCAACAGATTAACATTCAAGGCTTCTCCTGTCTTTCCATAGTTGTAGTTCCTGTTCATGAGAAAATCCCAGATTCACCACAAAATAGTCCAATCAAAGTTCAACTACAAATTTGGTCTATGAACTATTTACAGTCATATTCACTTCAAGTCTCTCGCAACCATGAGATCCCACGTCAATAAGAGAGAGGAACGAGTGTCAGTAAGAACGCTGGGCCCGAAGGGGGTGAATTGTGAGATCCCACGTCAGTTGGAGGGGAACGAAACATTCTTTATAAGAGTGTGGAAACCTCTCCCTAGCATACGCGTTTTAAAAACCTTGACCCTCGAAAGGGAAAACTCAAAGTGAACAATATCTACTAGCGGTGGGCTTGGGCCGTTACAAATGGTATCAGAGCCAGACACCAGGCGATGTGCCAGCGAGGAGGCTGAGCCCTGAAGGGGGGTGGACACGAGGCGGTGTGCCAACAAGTGTCAGCAACTATGCTGAGCCTCGAAAGGGGGTGGATTCTAAAATCCCATATCGGTTGGAAAGGGGAACGAAACATTCTTACAGGTGTGAAAATCTCTCCCTAGCAGACGCGTTTTCAAAATTTTGAGAGAGTCCGAAAGGAAAAGTCTAAAGAGGACAATATATACTAGCGGTGTGTTTGGGCCGCTACTATTGAATAAAAGCTTAGTTCAGATGAAGTTCATAAAGTTTGGATCTATTTAGTTCAACTTCATTCACATTCCCAACTTTTGAATTGTGATTCTATGAATTCTAGACATGATTTGAGAAAACCCTATCATTTCGAAGCAGCTTCTTAATTTTATTCGATTGCCCGTCCATTTTTCTCTGTTACTTGTCTACCATAACATGCTAAATCTACCCAAGTTTATCAGATGAGAATGCTATTTAGTTCATGGTAACAATGGAAATAAAGCAAAAACCAATAACCAAAATTCAAAATCTGGAAATACAACCATCAGAGTATATTTGGATAATTGATGATGCAGCAGAGCAGACATACCAGTAGATGGGCAAGGCACCACGCCCATGGTAAGAAACTCCAGGAGTACAGGGATAAGTGAGCTTGTAATATTCATCACAGTACAATTTATCAGGGCTCAGCTCCTTGTTGTAGCACAGACCCCATGCCAATGGACCTCCAGTCGCCACTCCATACCCACCTGAAAGATTCAATCAAAATTTCCCTGAATGAGAATCCACACACAGAAAAACAAGAACCAAAAGAAGAAGATGAAGAAGCTTACAAGTGGTTTTGCTGCCAACATGACCGAGAAAAGCAGCAATTTCCTTCATCCCCATAAGCTTCCCTCCGGTGGTACCGAATCCATGCGGCTGGAACAAAGCCGCCGCCGTAATGAAAGATCGATAATCCCAAAACCCTACAGCATGTGCAACCGGAGAATTCCGCTTGGAGAACAGATTCTCAAATTGATAGGTCTGAAAGTAATCAGAAACGGTCTGATTACAGCAATACTCCGACCAGCCTTTACACTCCCACCCTTTGTCACAGACCTTCTTCCCCCTCACAATCTTCACCAATGGCTTGACGGAAGATTCAGAATCATCTCCAATCACGGCAATCGCAGCCAGAAACAAAAGCAGAACCAATAACAAGCGTTTCGATTCCATTGTATGGTGAAGAAACGAAGGAATGGAAGAGAGATTTTAAAAGGAGGAAACGGGAATTGCTTCATTTGAGAGGGAAAGCGATGGAAAATGAAATTACAGCTCGATTAGGAGGAACAGATTTGTCAGAGTTGGAGAAGGAAGAGTGTTGTGATGCTGCAATTCTTCCAAAAATCTTCCAAGTTTCTTCTCCTACTTTTTTGAGTGATTTGCAAGCGATGCAAACTTGAAGATGAAACGAACAGATCGATTGCTTCTACCGCTGCTCCTAAAAGATGAAACGAACAGATCGATGCAAACGGCTTTTGGGCCGGTTCGTTTGGTCCTGAAAGATCTTGCCATCAATTGCAAGAGAGGCCCAATATTTTTAGATATTGCAAATTTGACCCAACCTATGAAATAAAAAGCCTATATTCTATAAAATTACAATTGAAATAAAGTTTAATTATTTGAAGACCAAAAATATAATTAAATTGCCATTATTTCACCAAGTTTTCCAAAATAATAATAATAAAAATATAAATGTATACCGTATAATTGAATTATAATAATGTGACTAGATTTCAAATTATAATAATGTCAACTATGTCGGTGAATATGATTATTAATATGAAAATATACAACGTTGAAAGCGACATGCTACTGCTACACAAGTTTTTAGGTCTCCTCCCGAACCAGAAGTCGTTTGGTTCAAGATTTTGTTTAAGATATCCGAAAAAAAACTGTGTATAAGAATCGAATAACTATACTGAACATGAAAATAGCATCAGAATTTCACATAAATAAATAATGTTTTTATTTTCTGATGTGTCAATTATTATTATTATTATTTTTTAAAGAAACGTTTGAATAATACAACCAACCATCACATATAAACACACACACATATATATATACAGAGGTATTTTGTGATGTCCACATTGGTTGGGAGGAGAACAAACCACCATTTATAACGGTGTGGAAACCTTCACGTAGCAGACGCGTTTTAAAGCCCTGAAGGTAAGCCCGAAAGGGAAAGTCCATAGAGGACAATATATGTTAGCTGTGGATCTGAGCCGTTACAAAATATATATATATATATATATTAAATATAAAAAATGAAATGGAATTTATAATATAAAATAATAAATTTATCAAAAAAAAAATTTCCAACGACATTTTCAAATAATATATAAAAAAACAAATCCATAATTGTTTTCATAATTTTTACAAAAACAATCATTCATTAATTCTTCAAATCATGTGAATGGCCACCAATGATTGGAGGGAATTTTTTATCCTGTCCTCTTCTCTAAAACTCCCACGTGCCAAACTGCCAATTTCCTTCCTCACGTGCCAGCAAGTCTCCAGTATAATCCATGGAGAGTGGGCCCCATGCCACCTCCCGATGACTCGCTTCCGATTTTGATTTGATCCTGAAAAGAAAGCGCGTGGTTTTTCTCAACGACTCTCCCAAGTCCAATTCCAATGCCACTTTCGTTATTTTACCCTCAAACCAGGGCCAAAAGCGTCATTTCAAATAAAATCATATATTTCTTTTTCCTCCTCAAATCTTTTACTTATTCTATTTGGACTTTTTTGAGTTCTAAATAATCATAGCTCTCATTCCTTAATAAACTTAAGTTATATTATATATTATGGTTCTTATATTTATATATTTTTTTTATCAATTAAATCTACACGTTTTTTGTCGTGTAAACACAAAAATCGGGATTGGAATAACCTTTGCTTCCGACGAGCGGAACGAACAGGGCGTGCTTTAGAATAAGCGATCTGTTATCGAGCCGTATTATTGGGAACTCAATCACTTATCCTTTACGGTGTTTGAAGGAAAAGTTAGTTAGGTAGGAAATATGATGCCTCATCAAGGTTGCCAAGCCATGCCACTTTTCAATATGATGAACCCCGACCCTATCCTAAACCTATACCTCTAAAAAAAGTGGGGTTTTAACAGCAATCTCGCACGGACCACCATGCTCATGTCGGAAATCGCCGAAAACAGCCTGCCTTTAGTGGAGATTGTGATTCATCGTATCATTTGGTCTATGTACCGGAACTGATAACATTCGAGATTATGCAGGATTATACATTGGATTCCAAGCGAGACAAGATTGAAATTTTATTTTTTATATATATTTATTAAAATAAATATTTTTTAGATTTAAAGTTTTGACTAAATGCCAATAATATCTGTCTCAATTAGTTGAGCTATGTTCCAATCGATAATAATTAAAAAATATATACGTTTTAAAAATAGTTATAAAAAAATTAAAACATAACATTAATACGAGTATAGCTCAATTTCAGATAAAATAATATAAAATTTTAATATTTATTATTATTATTATCATTATTATTTTAAAATGGGTTGCGTAGTGGTACGTTTGGAGGTGGAATGGCCGCACTGCCACAAAATTATAAATTCCAGAATTTTAAGAAAGAATAAAGGAGAGAGAGAGGAGAACGAGCGAGAAATTAGCCGAGAGAGAGAGTTGCGAAGCTTCACACTGCTTCTTCGTTCGTCTACGGCTGTTTCTAGGGTTTTTATATCGGTCCCTCTTCCCCGTTGAAGTCTTCTTCTCTTCCAATTTCCTCTCCGTCCAGCTCCTTCTCTAAACCCTAATTTCGTCTTCTGTACTCCTTCAATTCGTCTCTGAATTCGAATACTTCCAGCCAAGTTTTTACGGGACGCACAATGGGCGCGCTGGAGAGATCACAGACCAACTCCAATTCGATGCAGGTCAGCTTTCCTGTACTCAGCTGATTAACTCTACTTTAGCTTATGTCTACTAAAGTTAGCGTATCCGACTTTAATTTCCTCGTTTTGGAGCTTGAGGTTGGTCTTTCAGTAACTAATTGTAGATTTTAATTAATTATTTTTTTTATCCGCTCTTTTGCGTCGGGGAAGAGTTTAGTTCTTTTGGACTTCCTATTTTATGTACGGTTTGATGATTTTGAAATCTCTTTTCAGTGTAAAAGCTGTTTGCGTGAGGTTAGGGTGGTATTTGTGTGGGGCGAAATGTTGGCACTCCCCAAAGTTTGCATTTTGATTAATTGTAGCTGGTTGAAATATGTTTGCCATTTTGGGTAGCGAAGATGGAAGAGGGTTACACATTGAGGAATGGTTATTACGTTTTGTTTCCTGTTTCTCGTGAGATTTTTTTTCAGTTGGAGGCCTCTTAAAGGATATTTTTTACGTTCTAAACCGTTGGTTGCTGTTAATTTGCTCTTTCAGTACGCTGCTGATTTGAGGTACTTCTTAAATTGTTATATTAGTTGAATTGACTTGCAATAGTGCGACAAGAATTGAAGGCAATTGGGTTATGTGATGCCAACACTATTGATCTTAACGTTATCAATACGTTGAGAGAAATGGCACTCTTCCTTTACTCTCCCTCTTGCGCTGCTCGCAACTCAACTCAGCTCTGCACTTCCTCTATATCACTTTTCTTGGCTTGAATATTGTTGTTTTTCTTCAAGTTTTTGTTTGGTTAGCGTCATATCAATTTCTTTTCCTTTTTTTTTCTTCTTTTTTTAAAATAAGACATCAGGTTTTATATTTGATGACCCAATATTGGGGGCCCTCCTCCCCACGATATAAGTGTCATATATTCAACATAATTTTTCAAAATTTGTCTATTTATTTTGAGGGGAAGACTGAGGGTGTAGGGTTTTAATTTCAATTTTCACAAAATGAGCAAGCCAAACCTATATGGGATTTGTCTGGAAGGTTTTTTGTTGTTTGGTTTGAAAATGAACAGGAAAAATTGTTGATGATTCAAATAACGCAAGATGTCCAAGAGATATGTGCTTGGTTTGATTCTTATAGAAGAAATATGTATATGCATGGTTGTTTTGCAAAAGTAACAAAAGATTACTACTATGGGAGAAAAAATCAACTTAGTGGTCCTTGCTATAACATGGTTGGAGTGACTTTAGTGCTTTCTTAGACTTTCCTTTGGAGCAATGACTCCTCACTTTACTTTGATCCCATTAGTTTTCCCCAAGGATTGGTCTTGTGTGCTAGTGGTTATGGAGAAGCTCGAATGCCATCGAAAGTTCATTTCAGACCACAGTGGGAGAAAAAAAAAAAAAAAAAAAAGCTTAGTAACCCTTGCTGTAACATGGTTGGAGTGATTTTACTGCTTTCTTAGACTCTTTCCTTCATGGCAATGAGTCCTCACATTACTTTGTCCCAGGATCCTTCAAGCTTGAATGTCATTGAAAGTTCATTTCAGACCATGGTTGAGAGTAGTATTAACTACTTTTGTGTCAAACAACTTTTAGCTATAAAGGGTCTTTAACATTATTTGGAAAATTACCCAAGGCTTAACTTGTTTCACAGGTTTTGAGATGGGTTTTGACAAGGATATAAAAAAACCCATTTTTTTTTCATGATTGTTTACTTGTTAAAACCTAGGTAATTAGTATATGAGGATAAAAAAATCCCATAAGCATGGGATTTTATTATAGCTAGGGTGCTATCAAGACGTCTTAAAAAGGTTCTCTCATTCACAATTACTTGGCAACAAACACCTTTTGTAGAGGGATTAATGCATCTCTCATGGCAAATGAACTCATAGTTGAATGGGAGAGAGAAACAAAAAGGTGTAGTCATCAAACTTGACTTGGAAAAGGCCTTCCACAAGGCCGATTGGACTTTCCTCGAAAGCATTTTTGTAGCATAAGGCTTTGACTCAAAATGGTGGAGGTGGATAATGGCAACCTCAATAAAACATAAATATCATGAGAGTATTCCAAGATTTTTTTCGAAACAGAGTTATTAATGGCAACTGAATGAAACATACATATGTTTGATCTCAAAGAAATTGGATGCTCGCAATGTTGGAGACTTTTGTCCCATAAGCCTCACGACCGGTCTATGTAAAATCATAGCAAGGGTATTTTACCAGAACGCCTTAAAAAGGTTCTCCCCTTCACAATAACTGGGCAACAAACAACTTTTGTTGAGGGTTGACAAATTCTTGATGCATCCCTCATGGCCAACGAACTCATTGATGAATGGGAAAGAAAGAAACAAAAAGGTGTAGTCATTAAACTTGACATGGAAAAGGCCTTCGACAAGGTTGATTGGACTTTCCTCGAAAACATTCTTGTGGCAGAAGGCTTTGGCCCAAAATGGCGAAGGTGGATTAAAGGATGCATCTCATCCACAAATTTCTCCATCATCATCAATGGAAGGCCGAGAGAGAAGATTTATGCCACACGGGGTCTGAGACAAGGAGATCCACTATCCCCTTTTCTCTTCATTGTGGTAATGGACTGTCTCAGTCGCTTACTGACAAAAGCAAAATACGAAGGGCAGATAAAGGGTTTTTAGATTGGTGATGAAGGCTTGAACATCAAACACCTTCAGTTCGCAGATGACACAATCCTCTTTTCTGATTTGGTTAATGCCTCTTCCATACAAAACATGATTAAGAAGATAAAAACCTTTGAAAGATTCTCTGGACAAAATATCAATCTCCAAAAAACAGAGATCATGGGCATCAATATTAGCACAGAGATCATTGAAGAATTTGCTAGCATATATGGTTGTAAAAAGGGAGAATGACCGAATATGTACCTAGGACTACCTCTAAAAGGAAACCACAAATCGTTTTCCTTTTGGAAGATTATTATTGAGAAAATAGAAAAAAAGGTTGTCAACATGGTCATCACGTTATACTTCAAAAGGCGGAAGACAACCACCACATTATCCAACCTCCCTACTTACTACATGTCTCTATTTGAAATGCCACAAAAAGTGGCCACGGATATAGAAAGACTATTCAGAAACTACTTGTGGAAAGATGGCGCACACCGTGTTTGGTGGAATATTATAAACCTCCCAATAGAAAAGGGAGGCCTCGGTCTTCTCTCGATAATGAAGAAGAACAAAGCTCTCCTTGCCAAATGGATATGGGGATATCATCATGAAGAAAAGGCCTTATGGTGAAATCTTATAAAGGTTAAATATACTCCTACATCAAACAAAAATCACCCCTCCATCTTCTACGAAAGGGCCTTGGAAGTACATAAAGAAACATCAAAATCTCATCACCAACCGAATTCACCATAAGGTGGGGAATGGGGGAAGCACATCTTTTAGACCGATCCATGGGTTGAAAACACCACGCTAGCCTTGAAGTATCCACTTTTGTACCGGCTTTCTTATAGCAAAAAGCCACGATTAAAGAAACGTGAAATGTTGTCAACAAATTTTGGGACCTGAAGCTTGGTAAGAATTTAAAGGATAATGAAGCAACGGAGTGGGCCGAATTAAGCCTTGACCTTGCCCCTGTGATATTGTCAAACAAAGAAGACGCACTGACCTGGAGCTGATGGGGTCTTTTCTACAAAATCCTTGATGATGGACATGAGGGAAAATGTAGAAGCAATAAATCCTACGCTAGCAAAGACAATATGGAAAAGACATCAACCTAAAAAGGTGAAGTTTTTCCTTTGGGAAATAGCGCATAAAGCCATCAGCACGAGTGAAAATCTTCAAAAAAGAATGCCTTACATTACACTCTCTCCAAATTGGTGTCCATTATGCAAGAAAGAAAACGAATCACAAAGTCACTTGTTTATGCAATACACATACGCTCAGGATTTCTGGACAACAATTCTCGATATATTTGGATGACATCTCACATTTCCTAGGGAGGTAAAGGATTTTTTGGATATGGCCTTAATGTACCACCCTTTCAAGAACACAAAAGCCCTATTATGGAAAAACCTCATCATGACTTTTTTTTGGAATATGTGGAAAGAAAGAAATCAGAGAATATTTGCAGAAAAGACACAGACCTACGCAAAACTTTTCAACACTGTTGTTTACCAAGCTAAATCTTGGTGAAACTGTCTAATATTTTTACTTCCAATAGTCATACCTCTCTCATTGCAAATTGGGAAGGTCTTTTGTAAACGGCATGGATTAAATCCCTCTTGTAAATTTCAATCATCAATGAAATTCTCGTATAAAAAAAAAAATTATTAAATAAGTAAATAAGAACAAAACTCTTCTCGCAAAATGGATATGGAGATATCATCACGAAGAAAATGCCTTTTGGAGAAAACTTATAAAGGCTGAATATACTTAACATCGTGTAAAGATCGACCCCTTCAATCTTCTGCAAAGGGGTCATGGAATTACATAAAGAAACATCAAATCCTCATCACCAACCAAATTTCGCCTTAGGGTGGGTGAGGGAGGAAACACATCATTCTGGACAGACTGATAGACTGAAAACATCACGCTAACCTTGCGGTATCCACTTTTATATAGACTCTTTCATAGAAAAAGAGCCACAGTCAAAGAAATGTGGAATGTGTCAACAAATTTTGAGACCGAAAGCTTGATAGGAACCTAAAGGATAACGAAGCTACAGAAGCTGAATTAACTCTCAACCTTGCTCCAATTGTATTGTCAAATGAAGCAGACTCATTGCCATGGGTTTCTAGCATTTAAGTGGTCTTCCTTACAAAATCTTTGATGATGGATATAGGGGAAAAAGTATAAGTAATAATTCCATGCTAGCAAAGACAATATGGAGAGGAAACACCCTAAAAAGGTAAAGTTTCTCCTTTGGAAAATAGGAAAATAGTACATAAAGCCATTAACACAAGAAAAATCTTCAAAAAAGAATGGCCTATATGACAAAATTTCCAAATTGGTGTCCATCAGGTAAGAAAGGAAATGAGTCACAAAGACACTTGTTTATGCAATGCACACAAGCTTAGAATTTTTGGATAAAAATTCTCAATATCTTAGGATGACATCTCACATTCCTTAGGGTGGTTAATGATTTACTGAACATGGCCTTAACGTACCATCCCTTGAATATTACAAAAGCCCTTTTATGGAAGAACCTCATCATGACTTTCTCTTGGAACCTGTAGAAAAAAGAAAAAAAGAAAAAAAAGAATATTCATGGAATGGACATAGACTTGTACAACATTTTTCGACCATGTGTTTACCAAACTATATCTGGGTGTAAATTGTCTAATATTTTTACTTACTAGGGTTATATCTCCCTCATTGTAAATTGGAAAGGTCTCTTGTAAACATCAGGGATATTACATCCCTCGAAAATTTCAATTATCAATGAATTTGTCTCTTCTTAAAAAAAATCTGTTTTAGAAGAAATATGTTTGAGGGAATTTTTGAGTATGCAAATTTCCGTTCGGAGATCTTCATTTAAATGGGAAAAATTCTTAAAATTTCTGATTGAAACAAATATTTAAAACAATATCAAATTATAAGTACAATTAAATTCTAATATATACGCAACAAAACAATATCTCATAAAACATTAAAAGCTTTTGAATATCACAATTCACGAATTAGAACACACACATACATTTGGGTGGGAAACAGGGAACGGGGTAGGTGTTCCTATCCTCAAAGTTGTATCGGGAAAATTGACCTTCCTAGTTGCTAAGGAGTTATGGACTTTCTTTCGCGAGGAATTGAACTTAATATTATGGAACATAGCAGAAACAAAGCTTCCTAGTTGTTATGGATTTATGGATTTCCTAGTTGCTATATATTTTTTTGAGCATTAGTCTCTTTTCATTGTATTAATGAAAAATTCTCGTTTCTTGTTAAAGAGAGAAAAAAAAAAACATCCCTCACTCACCCTCTCTTGTCCTCTTGTTTTCTCTCCTCTCCTTTTCCTCCCCTTCAGGCTTTCGACCATCGCCACTTAGTTTCACTATCTTCTTCTCTTCTCCACCTCACTCTCACTGCCACCTACCACTGCTGCCACACCTGGGGCGTCCCTTTGAAATTGTTGTTCATCTCTCACACCATGCCTTTTACTTTCTTAGTAACTCATTGGTGTCACCTCATCACTCTGCATCCCCTTGTTCTCATTTCCTCACTTCACACCCTCTCACTCTCTCACTTTCTCACTCTGTCTGTTTGGTAAAATGTGAAAGCACAAGCCTCTATAAACTAAAAACTACTTGGAAACAAAACTGATTGTTTCAATTTTTAACCGAATTGAGGAAAACATCGGTTCCTCGATTTATGACACTAAAGGATCATGGTGTATGTTCGTTCATCAATCTTGGCAAAAAATGGGCAAAACCAGACCGTGCACACCCCTGTTGTCACGATCTCTTTTCCTCTTTTCCATTTCTTTCTTTTTTTAAATAATGTTGTTCCCTATCCGAAAAAGTTTAGTTTCATAAATTTTCCAATATTTGTGATCGCAATATAGCATAATTTATACGTTACACTATATTATTATTGTTGTGATAGCCTTTGTTTGGAATAGTGTGATTGTTTTTGTTTGGATTTTATTATATAATTTGTGTTCAAAGGATTCTTTTGTTCGTAATGTGTGTTAATGTGTGTTAAATCATCAATCAATCCAAAAGCTTAAGCTGATTTATTATGCAAAATTTAATTATATCAATACTTAAGCACTCTATTCACTTGAGTTTTGAAATTTATAGAAGATCCAACAAGTGGAAATCAATATTAATTGGGGAAGAAATGTTTTATAGGGGTTCGAACACAAGAACCTCCTACTCTGGTACCATGCTAAATTACTAATCAACACAAACGTTTGATAAATTTAATTTTATCAATACTTCAATAGTGTACAAAATTTGGCTGAAGCTTCTTGGTGGAGTTCAACTCACAAAGACTATTAGAAATTGGAAGGCCTTCTTGTAGTAGACCTTGTATGCTTTCGTGACTTTTATACAATCCTCGCAGTTTCTTATAAGAAAAATTAGGGGTGTATATTTCAATTTGAAATGCTTGATGTGGACCTTTGGTGCATATGTTCTAATGGTGAGCATGAGTTGCGTTTGCTTGTTCCTTTTAATATCATTGAGGTCTTATCGTCTAGGATGTCTTGCATCGGGTTGAAATTCTACAAAACCTATGATCAACATATAATTAAATTAGTTTTAAATTTTGAAAACATTTTTTTTCAGCGTGTTAAAGTTTACCGATTGAATGATGATGGCAAGTGGGATGACCAAGGAACAGGCCACGTCACTGTTGACTATATGGAGGTTTGTCTGACTTCTTGATCTGATTGACGTTTCTGAAACAATGAAGGGATCAATCCATACTGCTGCACTGCCTTCTCTTATAAAATTTGTAATCATCAGAGAAGGATCAAGAATCTTTCAGTTGGCATTTTTGTCTTAACTTATATGTTATTATCATAGAGATCAGAGGAGTTGGGGTTGTTTGTCATTGATGAGGAAGACAATGAGACTTTACTTCTGCATCGTATCAGCTCAGATGATATATATCGGAAGCAAGAAGGTACTACTAATTTATTCTCTGACACTTGGTTCACTTCGATCATGGTTTGGAGGTTGTGACCTATTGTCCCCCTTCCCCCTGTTAGGACTATGATAAAAGAAGGAAGGAAAAGAAAAATTAGAAGCAGACCAGTATCATGAGTTCAAGGGGTAGAGTTAAATATGGAATACACAATTTAATAAATGTTTGAATTGCAGATACTATTATTTCATGGAGAGATCCAGAATATTCAACAGAGCTAGCACTCAGTTTTCAAGAGGCTACAGGATGCTCTTTCATTTGGTGACGGCTAACTTTCTGATTTTTTTTCTTTATATTTCTTCTCGTTGTGTTAAGTTCAGGTCTAATACACTCCTTATACAGGGATAGTATATGCAGCGTACAAAGGAATCTTCATTTTAGTAATCTTAGCAGTAAGTTTGTATAATCTTCCTGGCCTTTAATTCTTGTACTCTTTAGTTCATCTGCACGCTTTAAAATCACCCCATTTTAGTTGTTGAAGCATGTATTTTCAATTGAATGTCTCATAGGTTGATCTAGTTAATGTCCATCTGATGAATGAGTTTTACTTGATGGATATGGTTAGTTTATTTTATTTTCATTATCGTGAGTTTATATCCCTTGAACACTTTCCTTTTCACGATATCGATTAGAAGTTGTTTCTTGCTCCAAAAAAAAAAAAAAAAAAAAAAGGAAGGAAAAAATGCTTGTTGGACATGGTTGGATCTTACAAAATGTTATTCGCATTATGTCATTCTCTTTGTATCAGAATTACTATCTTCTGAGATTTTTAATGCTCCCACCAAGATTCAATCGAATGGAATAACCATGATCAAACTGGTCTTTTGAACTTTGAAGATTTTTTTGGGGGTTCTTCAACTTTTGTCTATATGATGTCTATTAAGATGCTCTCTTACCCTACTCTCTCCTCCAACCCCACTTCCAATGGCTCCAAAACCTTTCTCCCGGAGCGGTCTATAAACCCACCATTACAACATCTTGGAGTTGCTTCACAAGAACAATTTCCATTGATCTTGAAACTCTCATCATTGCTTTTGATGAACATTACAAAGGAAGGGTGCCAAGATAAAAGGAGACTAGTCGATTCTCTTCCCTTAATGTCTGTCACATACAATGTTTTCAAGGCAACCCTAGGCCCATGGCAAGAGGTGAGGTGATTGGGAGTTCTTGTGCCTTAAGGCAGCTAAGGTGAGCGCCTTCAACCAGGCTAGGCATTTTCCCTATGAGGACTTTGGTCCCTTGGTTACTATTTAGTATGAACCTATTTTTCTTTTATTCCAGAATCAAAGATAATGAAGAAGAAGAAAAACAAGAGGAAAGATCGAAGAACTTGTCTGTGTTAGCTTCAGCCGTTTCATATGTACCCCCCCTTTTAACATTTTCATGAAGTACTAGTGTAGGGCTAGTTTGTGTAGTACTCACATGCATGCTTGGTAGTAAAACTGAAACTGCAAGACAACATTACTAATTCTAATTCTTAGTGGTTACTGCTGTGTTTTATTTAAAATAGTTTTTGTTAATTTCTTTCAATAAATGTATTATGTAATCTTTTATTTAACTAGTATTTTTTTACCACATATTTAAATGTTTATATCTTATATATAGTTCCAATACTTCATTTATATGCATTCTTATTTAAGTTGGTTAGTAAATGGTTTTACCAATACATTATACATATAATTTGTTTTCTTTTTTTAAATCATTTTATGAAGTGCGTCTTGGTTCACTCAAATGATGCCTTTTTGTTGCCTCTTACTTTGACACGATTAAAAAACTTGTCACCTTAAGGGATGGACCATGCGCTTTGAAGACACTGGTCATTGTAGAACATCCTTATCTATCTCAATTCCTCCTTCAAAACCTTGCCCAACCTGGTACAAGTTCATCAAGAAGCAAAGAGTAAGAAGACTAGATCATTTGGGCAAAAAAACTTGGTCTAGCTTTCATGAACAGCTAGCTCTCCCCCTCCTTGATAGATTTTGATATCACCCTTATTGGATAGTGTCACATCAGATCATTTTTCTATCACTTTGAATTGTGGAGATATTAGATGGGCTTCACCTTTCTATTTCAACAATGCGTCGCTCTTTTTGAAATCTTTCCCTACTCTGTTGGAGGATTGATGGAATCAACATGCCATATGTGGATGGGCTAGGATACGAGCTCATATTCAATTTCAAAGACTTCAAACAAGATGTAAAGGAGTGGACCAAATCTTCCCTAAGAAATGCTAAAGAAAATAGAAAGCTATTGATGCCTTAGAAAATTTGAGGGCCGGATTCAATTGACTGAATAAGAGAGAAGCTTCTAGAATTGGCAGCTTTTTGAACGGATTCCAGTGGGTGCAAAAATTCAAGATCCAATGGTTGAAGGAAGGAGGTGAGGACACAAGTTCTTCTATTGTGTTGGTCTGTTTCTCAAATCCTTTTGAATGACGAGCACAATCTCTTTAGCTGTGGAGAACTTGAGGCAGAGTTCATAGATAGCTCTGTCCTTGGAAGTCACATTCACCTAGAAAGAGATTTACAATGCTGTCCACTCATTTGGAAACAAGAAAACACCTGAGCTCTATGGTTACTCAACTGATTTGCTAGCATGCTCGCTGCTGGGACACCCATTCAAACAAGAGACGATGCTGCTGCTTCTACATCATCAAAACCTTTTTTGAATACACTGAAGAGGGAAAAAAATTTAACTATTTAAGTAACAAACCATATCCTCCGAAAACTATACAGATCTAGTCCTCTTTAATGCTTGTTAATGGTTTGTTCATAGCTTTTTTGTAATTATAGTATATCCATTTTGATTGCTCAGTGGAGAAGATTTTCCTATCCATCTATGGTGGTTTGGAGCAACCTTTCCGTCCTGTTGCAAAATTTAATTTGAAAATGAATTTATGGTTTCTTCTTCTTAAAAAAAAAAAAAAACAGATATTTTTGTGTTCATGGGTTGAAAATCATGACCTACTCCTTATCGAGGGAATTATATTTTCAACGAATGTTTTTTCACTTAGCATAGGCAGTTGAAGCTAAGTGAACCTATCGATATCAAACAAATATAAACTGCATCAGTCTGTATGTACCATTGGCATTAAACTTGAATATTTTTTGTTTCTCTGCTTCTTACTTTTTTATTTTTGCAATTATATGCTTAATGTTGTATTGTTTGTTGGGAAATAATGTACAAAATATGTTTTTTTTTCTTCTAACCATACTTATTTGTTGGTATGTGCAGATGAGGCATTTCATAGTGTGAATAGTGAGCTAAGGGAGCTTCCTGCCGTTGAGCTATCTACACTTCCGCTAATACTTAAGGTGTTGGCAGATGTTTCTATTGTCTTTCTTTCTCTCCCACTTCTCTTCTTTTATTGGAGTGCATGCTTGGCTGTGGAGGGTCAGATAGTGACAGAGTTGAAGTTAAACATTAGGGTTCGGATGTTGTCTTTGGGTGGTGGTGGTTATTGTTGTTTTTAAAAATTCTATTAATATTTTAAAATTTAGTAATGATATTAATAATAATTTATTATTTTCATTCATATTTTTGAAATCTTATCTAAGTTTTAAAAAATAGAAACATATAGATTAGAAGGTCCTGAACAATCAATTATTTAAATACAGAAAATATGTACTATTTATTTATCCTTAGTGATTTATGTATACTTGATAGCCTTGGTTACATTTCTCTCTATATTTTTGCTATACAGTATTGGAGCATAGCTTTATACCCTGAATTTCTGAAGTGGCATATTATGAACGATTTTTGACTTGTTTGTTTAGTTCCGTCTATTCTGTTGTCAGAAGTTATAATGTTCATTCCGAATCCAAACCTTGCTGTATTGGATGCATCTATCTTTTTGTTTTTTGTTCCTTTCATTTTTTATGTTCCCATTTATTGTATGCTACATGTGTATGCATATAAATGTATTCCGTACGCCCCATTGGGATTTTAAATATATATTATTTTGAACCAGAACAAACCCTCTCATTGGGGTTCCTGCGTATTGTAATAAAAAAGAACCATATAGTTGTATTGACGTTTTATAGTTCAAAACTAATCTATACAATCCTTTAGTTTAACGTATCAATATTTGTTTTGTAGACTGTGGTTGAGAGTGGAATTGCAGATCAAATGAGGTTGACAGAACTTTTATTGAATGATGTAAGAGCTTGAACTTTATGGAT
Source organism: Cucurbita moschata (assembly GCF_002738365.1). Taxonomy (NCBI): domain Eukaryota; kingdom Viridiplantae; phylum Streptophyta; class Magnoliopsida; order Cucurbitales; family Cucurbitaceae; genus Cucurbita; species Cucurbita moschata. Next base: position 852,785 of record NW_019268536.1, read on the forward strand.
TTGGTACTTTTTGCTGTTAGTTCATGTCAATTTTGAAGAGCAGCATATTGTTAGTAAGCAAGCTGCCCGGTTTAAGTGTGGTGTTCGGTAATTCTGAAAGATCTTTTTAGTTTCTCTATAATTCTTAATGGATTGGGTGGAAGTCTGTAGTTTTGGTTTACTTCTCTCTGGAGTTCTTGCTTTAAAGTGTTTTGCAACTATTCTCCTTTTTGTTCTTCCGGTTACAAAGCTTTTGCTTCTAAATGAAATTCTGGCGATGTTTATCATGAACATTTTTACATACCTGCAACTGTTGTTGAGACCAAGTCTTAGTCATTGTTCACAACCTTTTTACGTCAACGAGTCACATTTCTTGGATGCCTATTATTTATTTATTTATGATAGGCTTGTGACTGTTAACCATCTGGGCTTTTGATCCTTCTATGGGTTTATAGTTCTGGAAAATGAAACCTTTGACCCTTACTGTCAATAAATTTTTTCCTGTGATGTCACCTTCCGCTGAGATTCTTGCTTAAGGAATTAATACATGATGTGTGTAAATAGAATTTCTTATACTTCTTGGCTCTTCTGTTTGGTCTATGATTTTTTTTCCTGGGTTTCAAGTTACTAGATTAGTTTCTAATAGTATTATGAAATCTGTCTAATTGAAACTTATTGTCATAATGCAGCAGGATTTTTTCAGAAAGCTGACAAACCTTTTCCGAGTATGTGAAGATTTGGAAAATATTGATGGTCTTCACATGATATTTAAAATATTTAGAGGAATCGGTTAGTATGAGTTTTACTTCTCTGTGTTATCATGGGCTCGGGATGCTGGAACTGATAAAAAGTTATTTTGTTTTCTCCCAACTTCTCAGTTTTGCTCAACAGTCCGCAAATCTTTGAGAAAATATTCAGTGATGAGCTGATCATGGATATTATTGGTTCACTTGAGTGTAAGTTTTTCTATTGGTTAAAAATAATCTTGAATGAATGCACAGTTCAAGTTATTCTGTTGTAGTCTACAATGTATTTGGATGGTACTGTTACTGTCACGGTTTTGGATGCTGCTGTAAAATTAACTACCATTCTGTATTCAATGGTTTTGTATGCTTCCTGATCTATCTGCCATTTCCCTTTTTTATTTTGTTATGTCTCATCTTAAAAGGCCTCTAGAAGCATACTTCCATAAAATCCTGACCTTTCCTTTCATCTTCGAGCCACTTAGGGATTCAAACAGCCACCAATCGACATGCCTATGACGACAAATTTTGTGATAAAAAAGGCTAAGCAATCTTCTCATCATTGTCTAGTAAGGGAGCAATGTAAGAAGATGTTATCCAGGGATTCATCATTTCCTTTGAATTCTTTCCTGTGCATTTAAGCTTCTATGAGCCATAGACCATAAGAAAAATTTCACCTTTCTTGAATTTTGGAAATCCCAAATTAGCTTTGTCAACGTGCCTTTAAATAGTTGTCTTGAGGTTGCCAAATTAAAAACTAGGGACTTGGTGGAAAAAGCTCCCAAAGAGTTCAAGTACCAGCTAATATTGTCCTCTCGTTCACCCAAATGAAAGCCTTCCAGCTTCTCTTCCAGTTCAACCCAGGCCTGGGTTCTATATCAAATATCCCTCTTCTGATCCCCAGATCCCAGGTCTCCTGAATTCCATCCCTACATTTGGCCAATGTAGCTACTTCTTTTAGGGAGAGATTAGAAATATCCGGGAAGGCAGCTTGAAGAGAGGATTTCTCAGCCATATGTCTTTCCGAAAACTAATCCTTGGCACATTTCGAGCTTTGAATCTTGTGAATCTCTCGGCAGGGGACTGGGGAGCAAATTTGGCAATGTGAAACCAAGGTCTGTTCTTTGAGCGACCTTTAGGTTGTGAAGCCGGCAACCGAGAGGTTCTTCCCCATAAATGCTAGCATTCACCTGTTTCAGTGGTGAACCTTCAGCACCACTTAATAAGAATACTAGCTGGATTTCTATGCTTAAGTGAGCCAATACCCAACTCTCCTTAACAGAGGGGGAGGGCACTGATTTTCCACTCACAAGAGGACTTATAGCTTTAAAATCACCCCCCATTCCAAAAGAAATCTCTAATCAACTTTTCCATGCTATTAATGCCACCCACAAATGTTTTAAGAAGGGAAAAGAAGTAAAGAAGCAAACCATTGAGAACCAAATTTATTAGAGATAAACGCTCCCCTTACAAAAGCATAGAGTTTTCCCCCTTAGCAAGCTTACTCTTGAAATTTCCAAAAAGAGAGAGAACGGTGCTTACCTCCAAGGGGGAATCCAGGTAATTTATAGAGAGAGACTCAGCTTTACGACCTAATCCATTTGTCTACGCAGCCATCTCCTGCTCATCAATACTAATCTCAATCAGTGAGGTTCTGGAGATACTTAGGCTAAAGACCCAAATAACAGAGGAAAAGGGACCTCACTCTCCACCAATTCTTCCAGGATATTCTTCCCCCAGACAAAAAAAAAAAAAAATTGTGTCATCAACATATTGCGAAGGAGAAATAACCACATTCTAACTCCCCACTGTCTAGCCTCTCAAGATTCTTCTCTTCGAGCAAATGTGGATCAATGGACTGAAAGCATCACCCTTCAAAGTGAAAAGGAGGGATCTCCATGTCTCAATCCCTTTCTAGCTAAGATTTTACCATGAGGCTTCTGTTTATAATGATTGAATAACTAACTGGGGGCAGACAGCCCCACATCCAGCTTCTCCATCTAATGCCAACGCCTTTTTTTAGCCAAAATAACATCGAGGAAGAACCAATCAACCTTATTGTAGGCTTTTCAACGATCGAGCTTCAGCAAATACTCCTTTTTCTTAGATTTCCAGTCGCCCACCAACTCCAAAGCTATAAGAATCACGTTGAGCATTTGCTTCCCTTCCACAAATGTGACTCGAGTATTCACAATGATGTCAGGCAAGGCTTTATTCACTTTTATAACACTGCAGCTACTCAACCATTTGTATCTTATGTCTCTTTGGTTCTATTCATGCCAAACCACCTTGAGTACAGGAAGAGGCTCACACCACAACCTCCATCAAGATTAGCTCCTTCTAACGTAAAGCTCTCATCAGTATGTCAATCTGGAAAGTGCCCTCAATAGCTCGAAGGTTAGGTGACCTCCTTTCGAGCAAATATCTGTCCTCCATTTGGCCGATCTTGTATTTTTTTCTTTCTGCAATTGGTTCCTTCACAGAGAGAGACTTGGGATGCTTCCTGAATAACATTAGTCTCAAGTAGTTCATAGGAAGAAAATCAACCTTGCGTGCTACACTCTCACAATTGATTTTTTTCTTTCTTGGTGTTGTTACCAGTCGGCATAGAGGTGGAGAGCCTAATCTTTAATCTTGAAGCCACCTCACAGATTTTTTCCAAATTCAGAAGATTGGTAAGTTTTTTCTTCATCCACCACTGAAAAAGCGGGCTTTCACCTACAAATAGGAATTTTGAAGTACGCCTCTTTAACACACAACCCTAGACTTCTATTCCAATCTCTTTTCCTCAGTTCAAAAAAGATGCTTATACTTTCCTTTAAACCCAACTCCTCTCCCTCTTAGCTTCACTAAGATTTCCATCTTCTTGAGATTAGTCTACAGGAAAATCTTAATTTTTTCATTATGATCCTTCCTTCCTTACAACTCTCCCAGACCGTCGTAGAGGCTGGGAGATTTTGAAGGATGTTGTAACCACATTCTCGAACTTAAAACAAGGAACCACTTAACTATCCCATAGCAGAGGATGCTAAGGCAAACAGTTGACAGTAATTCCATGGCTTAAACACCATAATTGCCTAACTTGTCTAACAACCCTTTATGAAATTGGAGTATCAGTATGCAGTTTTCATTAATTTTGCTGTCCAATGAGAGATCACTGAAAACACTATGGACGATTCTGTATATTAGCCTTTATTATTGCTGTAATAGCCATGGTTTTAGTTATTGATCTGTTGCTTTTGTGTGCAACTTGGGAAATTTGGTTCTCTAGTTTGAGGCTGCTTGCCCACAAAATATTGCTGTAATTGCCATGTATAGTAATTTGCAGACTTCCCTGTGTATATGAGGCAGTGTTTGTTATCTAGCTCTTAATAGATTTCCTGTGACTTTGTTGCTGTATCAAACAGTGAAGTCCATGCAATTTTTGAAGGAGAAATAATTGTTCTTTACATTTGTTCAGCCTGTTGGTTCCATTCAAATAGATAAAATTTACTCAAGATAATGTAAATACATTCATTACATATTTTATAGGTTCTTTGTTATTTACTAATATCTGATTTTTCTAATGTGTAATACAGATGATCCTGAAGTTCCACATCCCCAGAAATTTCGTAATTTCTTGAAAGAGCATGTTGTATTTAAGGAGGTGAATCTTTGATACCTGCATGTTATCTTCTTATGATGGGGAACATTGGGAGGGGTGCATGGAACCATTTTGCTTGAATATTTGAATTTAGTTTCTTGGACTTACCTTCATCTATCTGCAATCTAATCTTGTAGGCTATTCCCATTAAGAACCCCCTTGTTCTGTCAAAAATACATCAGACATATAGAGTTGGCTATTTAAAGGTACGGTAATTGAGTGCTGAACTTTATCCTTGCCTGCCTCTTTTGTCAATGAATCATTACTCATATATTTCAGGACGTTGTTTTGGCACGAATGATGGATGACTCCATGGTTGCTAGTTTGAATTCGATTATTCATGCCAACAATGCAACGGTAAGATTTAGAATGCTGACTGAACTTATTAGACTTTTATACTGTCGTTCTCTGAAGGTGGTTTTCTCTTGCAGGTTGTTACTTCATTGAAGGACGACAGTACCTTTATTCAGGAATTGTTTGCTAGGTTGAGATCCCCCTCCACATCTGATGATTCCAAAAAAGACTTGGTGAGTATTGGTTATATATACATATACGTATATATGAATGTATATCGTCCTGTGATTGCATGTCCCCATTTTGCATTGATGTTTCAATGGACATTCTGGCATGCAGTTGAAATATGTTATTCAGAATTTCTTGTATTGAATTTGGTTTTTGTTTCCTTCCTCTAAAGAATATTTTTGGTATTTCATTCCTGCTTCAGGTTTATTTTCTGCATGAGTTTTGTTGCTTAAGCAAAAGCCTCCAAATGGTACACCAGCTTCGGTTGTTCAGGTAAATAACTATTAATTTTAACCTTACAAAGTTATACGTTACCTGCTGGTTTCATTTGAACAGACTTAAGTAGAGATGTATAGATGGATGAAACCTGCTTTGGCCCAAATGGGCCCGTCACAGCCATTCCCCATCCACTTGATTGATTCCATTTCGATCATGATTGATTTGTAAATTCCAGTCTTGGTAGTTTTTATTATTATTGTCTTAGAATTCCAATTTCTACAGGGACCTAATGAATGAAGGTATCTTTGACATCATTACTGATGTATTACAGAGTCAAGATAAAAAGTTCGTCTTAACTGGGTGAGTACAGCGACATAATTTAACCTTCCTGTTTGTCTGCATTTAATTCTTAATCTGCAATAGTTTTTCTCGTTCTCCTAGTAAAATATTGATTTGTGATTGCAGGACAGATATCCTCATTCTTTTCTTGAATCAGGATCCAAATCTTTTGCGTACTCATGTTGTTCGACAGGAAGGATTTCCACTCTTTGGACTACTGGTATGCACGATCATCTTTCTCTCTCTCTCTCTCTCACTTTAGTGTGTGAACAAAATCTCAAAGAACCCAAAATATGAGAGCAATCTTAATCACAAATTTAGTTCCTGACTAGCCAAAGAAGAAAAGGGAAACATTAGTTGTCAAAGATATTTATCTAGAGTACCATTCCTTGTTTTAGCTCTGAAAAATAAGATTCTGTACCAAGAACTTTATTTTCTCATAGGAAAGAATTTTCGTTCATCTTAGTGAATTTTCTGAATCAGGTTTGTGTCTTTTCTGCTCTTGAAGCTCTTAATCAATTGGTTATCAAGGATAAGGGTTTTCTGCTTCATTATAAATCTTGATTTCGTCAACATAATCTTTTAGTTAAGTTTACACTATCCAAAGATTGTGTGATTAAGCAAGGATGGTGATATCTCCATTGATCAAAGAATTAGTGTTGTCAGGAAGCACTCTTTTTTTTTTTTTTTTTGATAAGAAACGATGGTTATGTTAGAAAAGCTAAAAAATGTAATAAACATCCTAGGGTCGAATAGAGAAAACCCTTCCCAACAAGCTAAACAAGGAAGGCCTTTTGATCGTTTATGATTAAAGGACTAATTGGAAAAGAATTTAGGATTGTTTATTACAAGCTAATCTGGTCGACTGAAGGCAAATTATGAATGAGAAGGTTTCTTCTTCTTCTATTGCAGGTTAAAGGTATGGTAACAGATTTTGGGGACAACATGCACTGCCAGTTTCTTGAAATTCTTCGTAATCTATTGGATACTTATGCATTGTCTGGAGTCCAGGTACCTTTTTAACATTTTTTTCCCAATAATATGCTTTCTAATGTTATTTTAATGCAAGCATAGTTGAGTCTATTTAGAAATTCCTGTGATGTTTGTTGCTGCTTCATGAAATCTTGCCTTTTGAACTTCTTCAGTTTTTTTTTTTTTTTCTTTTAATGTATAACAGATATATTATGCTTGCATTTTGTTTTGCAACACATTTGAGTTTATTTACGCAGGTGTAACATTTTGATTGCTGCTTTCTATTTTCTTATATTTCTGCTGAAATCTTGGAAAAACTTGTCAGTAAAACTTTCATGTAAGATGTGATTGTTTTTTCTTGTCTCTTTTTCCTTTTCTTTTCTTTTCTTTACTCTTCCTTTTCCAATTGCGTCCATTGCTTTCTCTGTTTATTTTGTCTTGAAATATGCTACTGTTTTTTATTTGCAGAGAGATACAGTTATTGAGATTTTCTATGAGAAGCATTTGGGCCAATTAATAGATATTATAACAGCATCATGTCCTACAGAAAGTTTTAAATCAGCCAAGAAAATTGAAGGCGCTGTTGAAGGACTGGGAGATAAGAATGGCGTGAAGCCTGAGATTCTGTCAAACATATGCGAATTACTTTGCTTTTGTGTTCTCCAACACCCATATAGAATAAAGTAATCTTTGTGCCCTACTCGTCTACAAGTACTGAAATTGAATTCCCTCTACCATCTATTTATATATACTTTAATGATCACATGGCTTATTTTCTTATTCTTTTATTGCAGGTCTAATTTTCTCCTAAATAATATGATAGACAAAGTGGTGCTATTGACACAACGGAGGGAAAAATATTTGGTTGTTGCTGCAGTTCGATTTGTTCGTACTATTCTTTCACGCCATGTAAGTGTGAATTTGTAATTATGAAACAAATAATTTTGCCTAAAGATTGACCTTAAAATTGCCAACCATAGAATTTTGTGGATGTATCCCATAACCAATCTAACCCCATGCCACTATAATTCTAGTGACCGTGGCATCAGTGCCAATTTAGATATGGTCTTTCCATAGACGATAGATGAATGAAAAATGTTTATCATATATATTCTATTATGCCGCCTTGCTGGGTGGAAAGCCCCCAAATTCTCTAGTCCTTATAAGCATCCCCTTGCATTTCTAGTAATTCTAATAGTTCTTTTAGCATTGTTCTTTCCTTTTTTTTTTAATCGCTGACCTCTCTTCCAATGAGCGGTTCATTTCTATTTACTGTGGTACTATCTACCTAAGTCTTTTACTTCGTTAATTTACAGGATGAGCACCTGATAAATTATTTTGTCAAGAACAGCACTCTCAAGCCTATCATAGATGCTTTTGTTGCTAATGGAAATCGCTATAATCTACTTAATTCTGTTGTTTTAGACCTTCTCGAGTTTATAAGGACGGTAAATACCTTTCCATCATCTCGCTCTCCTTCCTTTCTTTCTTTCTGGAACTCAGGTGTCTTTCGTTTTTGCCTGTATGTCATGCAGGAAAACTTAAAGTTGTTGATTAGATATATAATTGATTCCTTCTGGAATCAGTTGTCCCAATTTGAAAACTTGCCTTCCATTCAAGCTTTAAAAGTTAAATATGAACAGGTAAACTATAGTCCTTCTTGATTGATTCCATCTCTTTAATTTATTTCAAATTCTATTCCCCCCCATCTGATGCGTGTGTACTTGCAGTGCCTTGAAAATTATGAAATGAAAGGCGCTTTGGAGACGTCTGATCCTCGAAAAAGAAATGATGAGCGTGCTCTAGAGAAAGAGGAGGAAGACTATTTCAATGAAGACAGGTATGCAGTTTTGTTCTCACATGGCAAGTTCTTGCTATAAAGTACAGCATTTCCTGTCTGGAACTTTTTCTCGTCATTAACTTAACTCATTTCAGCGATGAAGAGGATACTGCATCTGCTGCTCCCAAACAGAATGTACAGTCGCAACCTGCTTTATGTAATGGCGTTACTACAAATTACCCACTAGTAAGGTATTTTCATGCTATCCCATTTTGTAAAAAACATATTTAAGTGACACTTCTTTCGTAGGCCCTCTTGGAACAAGCACAAATTAAGGGCTTTTTGAGCACTTTAAGTGCCTTTTAATAAAGTCACTTTGAAAAATACTTTCATGTGACTTCTCACCCTTCTGAAAGACGTCTCAAAACTCACTTTGAAGTATTCTTAAGACACTATTAAACTTTTGAAAAATACTTTGAACTAGTAAAAAGACTGTTCAACCCTTCAAACAAAGGCTAAATTGAAGACTTATTGCACCTTCTATCTTTTCAGTCTTAGGTCAGGTGGTCTAGTTGATTATGATGATGATGAGGATGATGAAGACTACAGACCCCCACAGAGGGATCAACCCGACTCTTCAGATGAAGACAACGAAATGATGGAATCTCTCGGGCAGAAGCGGAAGTTGGCTCCTCAAGAGGAACCTCAGATGGTCAAGAAGCAACTACTGAGCAAGAAGTACAAGCCAAAAGATGGTGTATTAGCTTCCTTGTGTACCACACTGAGTCAGGCCATCTTACCTGGTAAGAAGACAACAAACGCTACTCCTACTCAAACTAGTCTGTGTACGCCATATGAGAACAAAAGCTCAGGTGAAGAAAATCATGAGACAAGTCCTGCTATTTCTAGCAGCTCTTCTGATAGTAGTAGCAGCAATTCCGATGAGGAAAACCGCAGAGAAAAAGAATCTACAGCTTCTAGAAGTTACCCCAACAGTAGTATCTTACATATTACTTCAGAAAACCGACAGTTAGGTGGCGATGACCATCCATTGATACCGCCAAAATCCTCGCCCGAAATGACTGTAAATGGATCTTTAAGTTAGTATTAGCACCAATCTTCTATCTGGTGCCTGCCAAATTTTTATGATCTTTCATGGATGTGCTTGGTGATGGGAAATACTTTACTCTGTGAGATTACACCAAAAGAGATCAATGCACTCCCTGAACGAAAGTGAATCAACAGAATCGGATCATAGTTGGTTTTGGGGATTTCGATTTAAGCCGAAGACGAGGACATCTTACTGTATAGTGCGACTGAGCGGGGAAGATACCTTCTACTCTCTCAAGTTTTACCTCCAGCATTTTTACTTTCTGTAAAACATTTGGGCGTATTAATTTTGCTGGTTAGCATTGTCACCTTCTCCTCTCTGTTTCAACTTACTCTCCCTCCCTCGGGGGATTACAGCCTCGTATAATTAAGTTCGAACCAGACTTTGAAATGTTATAGAAGAGGGCATAAAATTTTGCCCTATATATTCGTCTTTCGTTTAGTTTAGGCGACAGTGTTCTGAAAGGTAGAGATGAATATACAGTGTCGATCAGAGTCGAAAATTTTAAAGATTTTCTAGTCCAAATTTTAAAGTTGTAGAGATGAATCTCATTTATCACAACAAGTGTAAATTAAACTTTAGTGAGTTCACCTGCTAGCTTTGTTTGTGAAGTTATCATGTTAAAAGTTGAGCAAATGTTTGTTGTTGCACTAGCCGCTTCTCTCTTGAACTACATCTTTATGACTCTTTCATTTCTAGTAGAATTTGATTTGTAAACGAACATCTACAAGATCTTCATTATTTCTATCCTTCAAGATTTTAAATTATTATAGAATTTGGCCGATCTAAGCATTACTCATACGTTATGGTTAAAATATGTTTTAAGTTAGAACAGGGGACAAAAGTTTGATCTTATAGCTAAGACATCCTACCTAGAAAATTTCAAGATAACTATTGTCATTATAAAGTCGAGCGATAAACAGTTAGTCGTTAGTAGCATTAATGTTCTCTTCACTATTATAGAAATGTGATTTTTACCTCACACAGCACCGTAAGAGCCATAAATAAATCTCTGGAGTATGTCGAGATTATTTATTTTGATGTTTTTTTTTGTAGAGTAGTATAAGACAAGAATCTATCGTGTGACTGCAAATTAACCGAATAAATTTACGACTATTTTATTAATAAAGAAAAAATATATTTGAACAAATTGTGAGAAAAAAGTGAAATTAAAATATTATTTACAAGAATCTATAACAATTAAATAAATGTAATTTATGGAAGAAAAATAAAAAGAAGTGAATAAAAGTATTATTATATTATAGAGATAAACATAAATACCAATTAAGATATATACAAATATAATATGATTTTAATATAAAATTTTGATAAATTATTTCGCTACCATTATTTTATTTTGGCCATTTACAAGTCTTTTTCTCCCGCCATTGGAAAAAAGAAACTTCGCCCTTTCGCCTGATCGACGTTTGAAGAACCGCAGCTGATTTAGATTACAGTGTTGGATTATCGCGCAGATTCCTTCTGATTTTCAGCTGAACGGCTCCTAAAACCCTAGGGTTTTGTGTTTGAAATTTTCTGCAAGATGAGAAACCATGAAGTTTTGCCGGGAATGGTATGTTTGGCTTTGATTCTTCTGTGTTGATTAGTTTAAGTCATTGGAAAATGTTGTAATTATGGAAATTATTTTGTTGCAGTAACGACATTCTTTATCCGAAGGAGGACAGAGATGAGAAGATTCTTCTCTATGCGTGTCGCAACTGTGATCACCAGGTACCTTCTCTTTCTTTTGTTTTCCATATTTCTATTCTAATGCTATGAACATTTTAGGTTTATTAGTTTGGATTTCATGTCTGATGTATAATAGTTACACTTACAACTTACGAAACCCTATGTTATGGTTTTCTTTCTGTAGTTGAAATCAAATATCAATTTGTTTCTGAATGTGAATTGTCTTGCTTTATAGTAATTTTGACCTAGGATAAGGATGTTTGAACCTGATTCATGCTTATGCCCTCGAATGCTAGAAGTTGCCCCTTTAGTTCGTCTCCTTGTCAAAGATTTCCTTATAGCGTCATATTATCTCTGTTTATAGCTTAACCTTCCCCGAACTTTGTGTTAGGACTACACAGGATAGAGAAGAGGCATTGACTAGAGGTTACTATATACAGTCGTTGTTATTTAGTATGATCATTTACTATGTTATTTAGTATGACCATATATAGTTACAAACCCTTTCCAAATTCCAAATTTTGCTGCATAAGATGTGCTGTTCAACTGACGTATAGAGGAATAGAGATCAGTTTCTTGAGACCAAATAGAGATCAGTTTCTTGAGACCTAAGTATATATCTAATTTTCGATTGGTGTTTGTACGTATATATCTCCATTTCCTTAATCTTCAAGGCTTTGTTGTCGGTGAGATACACCTTCCCGAAATTTTCAGATTTGAACTTCTGAAACCATTCCTTATTTGAAGATAAATGAAAAGATGCAGCCGAGTCTAAAATTCAAGATTAAGTTGGGCTATCCGCAGTAAGGGTTAGAGTAAGGGTTAGAGCATCTTCAGTATTTTCTGCAATATACACAATCATTATCATCTCTAGATTTGTGATGTTGCTTCTTCTCTAGTTTTGTACCATCTATTCGAAATTGCTTATTTTCTCAAAAATCTCTACACGTTATGTTTGGTCTGTTTGGAGATTTTTTTCGGTTTGATTTTTGATTGGTCGTGTTTGTTTGGGCCCTTCAAGTTACTCCTTCCTTTTCGATCTAACACTAAGAGAATTGTTCGATGAATCCTCAATCTCTCGTTTGCGATTACTTTCACTAAGAACTAAATCTTGGATTTCATCAAACTTCAATTTCTCAGATCCCTGGGAACTGTTGTTTGGAATTACTTTCATTGAAAACTAAATTTTGGATTTCATCGAACTTCAATTTCTCAGATCCTTGGGGACTGTTGTTTGGAATTACTTTCATTGAAAACTAAATCTTGGATTTCATCAAACTTCAATTTCTCAAATACTTGGGGATTGTTGATTGTAGTAACAACAATATCCCAAGACTTGGGTAAGGATGACATCAAAATCAATGTTTTAATTTCATCTTTGAAATTAATTAACATCAAACTTAGTTGACTTACAATCATATCGAATTCATTTATATGATCCACAAAAGATCCACCGCATCAAATACGCCTTTTTCATAGCCGACGGTTTTTTGTACATATTTGACAATGCCTTCAATAGATTCAACGTTGTATTCTCCTTGATAATGTTGAAAGTTACGTTTCTGGAAAGCGTCCATAGGATCAACCCTAGAGTTTTTCGATCCTTGAGCTTCCACTGCTCCATTGTCATGGTATCCGATTTCACCTCAGACAAGAATTCGTGAAGATCTTGCTGGTACATATTATCTTCAATCTGCATCTTCCCATAAATCGAAATAGGATCTATCATACTTCTCAATTCCAATCTTTTAGCTTTCCATCTTCACAGATCATGGTGAATATCTCCTAGCATTGATACCAATTATTAGGACCGCACATCATCCTACACACTCAGTCTAGATAAAGAACACGAAGAACAAAACATAGAAGACGAAAGGAGAAATATAGACCAGAGGTTTATATTGATGACGACGACGACTTCAATTATATAGTAATAAAGAATACATAAATTGTTAGGATAATTTCTTCCAACCATCACTTACAAGAATTTATATAGTTTAGTTTATTATGCATAGCTTTACTATATATAATCATTCGGACCTCTATGCAAAGCCATTTATTTACTACAAGTAAATCAGGGTCCAAAACCTAACATTTTGATGAAACCCTTTGTTCTTGGCTACTTTTGTTGTTCATTTTCATATAAATAAATTTCAGGAAGGGAAGATTTAAGAAGATTATAGTTTACTAGTTATCATCTGTTAATGAGAGCTAATAGACCCAACAGAGAATATACTTTTAGATAAATGCTTGAAACAGGCACATGTTTCATTTAATCTAACACAGGGAATTTAACCTTTCGTGGGATAGTTAATTCAGCCTTTATAAATTATTAGGACAATGTAGATTACTTATTTAATTCTGAAGGTTACAAGTTTGATCTATTTTTCATTGTTATTAGAGTATTATCATTGAATTGTCCAAGTTAATCTTCACGAGGTGCCTTTGATTCCCCTGTTCTTATTTACCAACTGAATTACATTTCTTCTGTACTTCTACTCGGTGTATGTTTTCTAATGGACCATTGTTGAATCTTCCTTTCTGTTTATGTATGACCAAATGTATTTTATGTTTACCTACTGGAAGATAGATCCGGTTTTGTATTCTGAGATTGATATCCTCCCCTCTTTCCTCCTGATTATATTTACGGATCCTCTCTTGTGAGATCCTACATCGGTTGAGGAGGAGAACGAAAAACCCTCTATAAGGTGTGGAAATCTTTCCCTAGCAGACGCATCTTAAAATCTTGAGAGGAAGCCCGAAAGGGAAAGCCCAAAGAGGGCAATATCTGCTAACACGGTTTAGAAGGGTGTGGAAACTTCTCCTTAGCCGATGCGTTTTAAAACCTTGAGGAGAAGTCTGAAAGGAAAAGCCCAAATTGCAGACGCGTTTTAAAACCTTGAGAGGAAGCTGATAGTCCAAAGAGGACAATATTTGCTAACAGTGGACTTGGACCGTTACAAATGGTATCAGAGCCAGACATTGGACGATGTGACAGCGAGGAGGCTCAGCGTGCTCATAATAAGTGTGTTATTTTTTTTCTTAAAAAAAATCTGTTTACAGGAAGTTGCTGATAATAACTGTGTATAGGAATGAGATCCATCATGCTGTAGGGGAACGCACTCAAGTTCTGCAAGATGTTGCTGCAGATCCAACTCTCCCTCGCACTAAAGCTGTCCGATGTGCTCAATGTAACCATGGAGAAGCTGTTTTCTTCCAGGTTATTATTATTATTTTGGATAGACTTCCCTTTTTGCTTCCAAGCTTTGTTTTGCAATGCTTGAGCTTTCTTCCTCTCTTCTCTCCATTACCAGCGTTGAGAGATTCTTTTCAACTCCCATAATTTTTTAGCTGGCACCGTTTTACATTCTCCATCATCTTCATCATCTTAATACGGCTGCAAATTGACAAGGTTTTCTTGAATTTAATCCTACTAACCATCATCTGATTGCGTTCACTGTCTGCAGGCCACTGCCAGAGGGGAGAAAGGTATGACATTGTTCTTCGTTTGCTGCAATCCAAATTGTGGCCACAGATGGAGAGATTAACATCACCGAAATGCAATCCAAGTTTTATTAGCATGTCTGTGTGTCACTAAGTGTTTTAACCATCTTATGCTTAAAGATGGTTACAATTGTACTGATTGTGTATGTGGGTTGATAAGGACCTACACAAAGATGGACCTGGGACAATGCTAATTTACTAATATCGTGAAAATAACGTTGAAATGTTAGAAAAATGATCTCAAGATTCACTATATTTCGTTCCATATACTTTCAATTTGTACTTTCAATAAATCTAAAATAAAATTTTCATTCAAGAAAGGTCGATGTGAAATATTGAACACTACTTTTAAGACTAAAAATCTCGACCATCGAGATTTAAATGGGAATGGTCAAATATTGATTTATCATTTGTTATTGCCGTGGATGTCAAATATACCTGTTGTATACACAAATTAGTCCTGGGTGGAAAATGGCACCCTCCTCCCTCCCTCCCTCTATAATTTCCTAGACCTCAATCTTCCATAGAGAGATTCTCTAAGAACATAAATGAAAGGCGATGTTTAATCAAATGGGGAAAAAGAATTATCTACATACAGGACAAATAACCCAAGTGGGGTTCTTTTCTTCTTCAACCTAACATTGCCCAACAATTTCTACCAAAATTCTTGAATGCTAAGAGGTATTTTACAAGAATCTATAAAGGCGATATGTTGCGATTAAACCAGTCTGACAAGCGTCTAATTTTCTTCGACATGTCTTCGTTCTTAGCCACGAACGACTCATAATTCGATAGCATTACCATGAAGTCATGCTTCAAAGCCTCCAAGTTTCGGTAGTAATCGTTCTGTAATCTTTCCTGGATTATCTCAAGGCACAATGGTACAGGAAACCTATAAATGTACAAGAGGCAAAAATTACACTCATATCTTGAATCCCCATGAAGTTTATGGCAAAATGGATTATTTATTAACCTACCTGTTCTTGAATTGTGTCTTCCGTGAGAGAAGCATCAGATCTTGAATCCCATAACGGCCCTGAGATTTTAAGGACAAAATCAGAACAAGATCATCATATGTATATAATCAGAAAACATAATAAACCTTGAACAACCAGACTACCTGCATAGGGGCCGACATTAATTGGTCGAAGGCAGTCGACAACTTTGCTTTGTTTTCGTCATCTATTCGAGGCTGTTCCCACTGAGTAACAATATCATAAAGCTCCCAAGGACTATGTAGATGTGGTTCTGCAGGATCACTCCTATACTTAATTGTGTACCTTTCCCAAGGACTTTCTGGAAACTCTGAAGATTTTGGCTGCACAGAGACAATCCGACCATCCCACCAACTACCATCTACTCCAACATCATTTTTCCACCACACTTTGCACTTGTCCCTGAATGTCCAATTCCTCTGCATTGCTGCTTCAAACCGAGTTCTTTCGACTAAGAAGTCAGGGAAACTAGTCAACTCGGGCAGGGTTAACTTGAAAGATTGGAGGTACACAGAGGAAACAGGATCTATGAACTTGAGTAGCATTTTACAGCAACTATCTCCGGAACCTGCAGAAGTTGAATAAACAAGCTCCACAACCTTACAGAACTCAACAGCTCGTATGGTTCCTCGGGTTGCGGTCCAAGGTCCCATGTCTTTTGTGTGACAGTAATTTGCACAACAGTGATCTATGTATTCCTGATGACCCTGTCAGGAAAGTATTCAAATTTCATTAATAATCAATGAAAACCATAATTAGCACTAAATATTAAAATGAGTTTAAGAATCAGGCTGCAGGAAACCATCCATGATGTAGTTACCTGTCTCAGATATGCAACTTCATCTCCAAGTTGGGGAATATATCTCGAGCCACCCTCATGTGCAGGCATCATTAACCATGATCCTTTTCTGGCATATTGAACCGACTTTCTTCTATCTACAGGATTTAGGTCTTGAGTAAGACTACCCCTTCTGTTTCGAGTGGATCTGGATCCAACTGTCATCCTTGAGCTTGATCCCCACTCTTCACTTGGTATATGGGATCTGTTTGCAGGAGAATTTCCAGAACGTCTTGATTTCTGTTCAAGTTCTTGATCTTCGTCTGATTTTAGATCATCACACACATTATTTGGATCATACGAGTCCTTGAACCTTAAAGATCGTGTCTTACGAAGCATACTTTTGTGATTGTTTGCTTCAGCAGACAGACTAATGTTGCCCAATGCATGTTCCCCTGAGTCACAACCGTTGCTTTCTATATTGCTCTTTCCTTTGTTCGACTTAGATCTTCTATAAACAGCAGTGTACATTTTGTTTGTCTCAACTGCTTGCAACTCTGATGAGTTGCATAAGGTTGATATTGGTTTTTCATCCATCGCAGTGTCCATATCTTGTGGGCAATCATTTCTAAGATTAGAAAAAGCTTCATTCATGACAGTATCCTGCAGCCCATTCAGAGGCCGTGGGCTTCCAGATACTGTATAGTATTCATCGTTCTTTGAGTTTTCGTCTAAGGATTCTATTTTGTGCTTCAAAGAATGTTCAGGATCCAAAGAACTACTCTTCAACCTTATCTTTGTACACATTGGTGCAATATTTTCAGTTTGCTCAGGAGCAGGAGTCCCATATTGTATTGATGTGGTTGCATCTGAAGAAAACATGAAATTCAAATTATTTGAATCATCATGATCATCACATGATTTGCTGTTGCTAAGACATTTAAGCTCACCACCATTAACCATCTCAGGAGAGTGCCCAGAAGCATTATCATCGTCATCTTTCAAATTCGTCGGGGATACAGCATGTGTTTCATCTGCACAATAATTCTGTATCTTTGAATGGGGGGATGGTGCACCAAAATGATTTTCTCGTTCTAAATATTCATGAACAGTATTCTCATTTTCATTATGATCGCCATTGCGAAATGGACTAGATAATGCATATGCATCTAATCTTATGCGCTTGGACGAACGAACCTTAGACCCTCCCCATCTTATGTTCCCATTTGTGTAGACCTCAGTCAGATTAGAATGCCCATCAGTATTTCCAAATTGTCTCTCGGGTCTCATAAGATTCTGACTGGTTTCAATAACTTCCTTTGGTGACCTTGATGATGAGCTAGCCACATCAGCCATGTTGGTGCAAGTAAGTGTTGTGTTTGAAGGAGGATCAACCTTATTTGGATTCTTAAGGGAGAATTTAAGGATCAACTTCTTTCTGTTTCCAGAATCTACACGAGATTCAGGAACGTCGAGAGGTTTTGTAATCAACTCATCTTCATTAAGGAATACTTCTTTCCCTTTTGAATGTTTATTTCTGTTTTGCAATGACCTTTCATATTCATCACTCTCAATGTCTGAATCTTCTAATGTAGATTCACTTTCTGAGCAATCACCTCCCGACTCATATTCATCTTCTCCATCTGTACATTTTCCCTTAAACGACGATATCCAGTTGCGGGCATTACGTGCAGCTGCTCTTTGAGGTCTTAATGACTTAGATGCTGATTTCTTTTTGGATGCTCTATGGCCAGATTTTAACTTCCGATTTCTGGAATTCCTAACAGTATCACCTTCATACTCATCCATATTTCTTCTTTTAACACGCCTTCCTGAAGAAGTCATGACCTCCATCTGAAATATACGTGGAAAGAAAAGAGTTCTATTTCAGAGGAAAAATATTTAAAAATGGAAATGGAACTTAATTGATGGAAATTAATATATTTAACGCGAAAAGAGGGATTCAGGGGAAGAAGATAACGATACTCACGTATGCTTTCTGTTTTTTCCTTTTTGACCTTCGAAGACCATCGTCAATCCCTGTGTCATCGGAGCTGCATTCTGAATCCGTTGAGCAGTTCGAATTTAGGCTTCTTTGCTCCCCACCAGTAGAGTAATCCTCAGTGACGTTGTATTCCGAATCAGTATCATCGCTTTGTACTTCATTTTCTGGTCCCCAATCCATTGCATCCACAATCTCAGGCAATGGTTCAATCAACATGTCCAAGTCTGCCAAAGGCAGCAATTGGTAATCTGGGTCGAGATTGAAGTCGGGCCCAGTAGAAAGTTTTAGAGAAGAGGGACGCCACTCAAGACCCATAGCACCTAAACGTCTTTGCTGATATGCAGTCTGATAAGGTTCCGGATAAGGTATCATGCCTATCATTTTTCATCACACAAGCAGCAAACACAAAATGAATTAATAACAAGCTGAAACCATATACCAACATCAGTTGGAGTAGAGGGAAACCTGAGTCAGAAAGGAGATCTTGCAAATTCCGTCTGTAAGTACTGAGTTGGGTTTCCTGAATCCAATATTGGCTCAATCATAAGAAATAAATAAAAGTAAAAAACAACAGAAAAGAAAAGAAACTATAATTTGATGAACCAGGATATCACAGACCAGCAGATGATATCACTTCATTGCATGTTTAGTAACAACATATCATACATAGTTTTCTTACTTGGTCAACTACATTGCCGAAAGGATCCTGAATAAGTGGGCGATAGTCACCAAGAAAGAACTGCAGTAAGGGCAAGACAATCAGTATTAGAAACATTAGCAAAACATATGATCATGAAGGAAGCAAAGCAGAGATCGACAAAATATTAATGAACTCAAGTACCTGATCATACTTGGCATCCTGTTGGGATTCTCCCTGCCCGGTGCTTAATATATATAGCTGCCCAACATCATCTGAAAGTATAATTGATGTCCCGTCTCTACAAAACAGAGACAAAACTAAGACACTATAGTATAAGCATGCATGAGGGGTACATGGTAAAAAAGTAATCCCTCGCATTGAAATCATCTCAATATGAAGAACAGAACTAATCCATTTATACACAATCAGCTCAATAACATAATGATCACTATGATGAACCAATTACACGACAATTATAGCCATAGGAAAATATTGAATTTCTACAGCCCAATACTTGACTAAGATTGCCGAGCCTTTTAAATATCATCATCCTGCACCACTCAATCATAACTTCTAGATTCATTACATCCACCAAAGCATCTTGAAATTTCCAACCTTCAATATCAAGAAATGAACACTTCATACAGCTGATTGCAAAGTAAAGACCATGGAATCATCCAAGCAACACAAATCTCAATGGTACCTTGGGTATCCAATAATCCAATCCTTCATAGCAACCCACTCAATCAGGCCCCTAAGTGATCAAAAGTTCTCCCCCAAAGTTTTTTTCTTTTTTCTAAAAGTATGAAGCACATTAAAGTGCTATAGCCATTGAAGCTTAAAACATGAAACACCATTAAAGAAAAGCGGAAAAAGAAAAAAAAACCTAAACCTTCTTTAAATGCATAATAAACAAATGTAAATAATTATTTTGTACACGAAAAAGTATAGTATTATGAAAAATAATATAATGAAACTTTTAAAAATTAGAGCTTTGTAAGAGATTGTTTTAAAAAATGATGGTTAGGGGGACACTTCGTAATTTCTCTTTTAAAAAAAAAAACAAATCATGCATTGAAAAGATACTGCTTTTACCCACATCATAATTTGCACATCCGTTTATCAACTGTCCCACTCATTGATACAACTATAAAAAAACATTAAACATCACCTACATTGATGAAAAATAACAAGATGCACATCATGCCATTATGCAGATTTCTTCCAGGAATGCATTCTAACCTCCCAAACATAAGTACATAAAACTACCAAACCATATCATTTCCCGAGAGAAAATGCATTCGCAAATGTGAAAACACTAAAACAGAGATAAATCAAGCATATGAGGATCAATTTGGCAACTTGCAATATGAACTTACGAAGAAAACTTCCCATCAACCAGTTTGAAATGAGAAATTTCATATATCCGAATTGGCGTGCCTTCCCAAATCTAGAATCAAGTAACATCATATGAAACGAAAGTCCTGGTGAAAAAGTAACAAATAGAAATTTGAACAAAAAACTGAAAGGAACCCAAAAACTCACATCCCAAACTATTGTTTTTCCATCGTATCCAGCACTCATAGCAATCCTTGGATTAAAAGGATGAACATCGAGTACATACGTCTGTCAGAGATATAAAGCAATCTTATCAGAACTTGCAACTACAAAGTGGATATCTTAGGCCTCATAATGCATTAAGCAATGAATGACATATTTTCAAAAGATAGAAGCTGCTAATATTATTTTAGTATGGCTTTACTCTTCTTTTCTTCATTTCATGAGATGGATAGATTAGCAGTCCAATTTGCTACATAATTAGTGTGAAGTATTGCATTATTTAGTTTGGGAAAGATAGTTCCTCGTTATTTGTCCCAATCTTCTGCAGGTTAGTTATACAGGCCATTCTTAACCAAAATATCTCCTGATTAAATGAGTCATAAAATATAAATTTAAGTCCATGTCACAACCTGAAACAAAAATTACACGAAATTCAGTCTGACAACCTGAAACATAAGTATACTGATGATCCCTAAGTCATAAAATGCTGAACTGTTCTTGACATACAATTTTCTGCAAATAATTCACACCCCTCGAAGCAACCCCACCCTACAAACACACACACACACACACACGAAAGAACAAAACGCTCTGATCTTTAGTTTATCCTTCTTCTTTATCATATCTAACAAATCATGTCGCAACAAAATCACCCAAATCAACATTTTTTTCAACACTAGAGTAACTAAACCAATGAAGCCTTGATTGGTTTAGCTCCAGCTAAAATGTAACTCCTCTTTCTCACAATTTTTTAAATAATTTCATCCACACTAGTTCCACCAGTTAACGACTTCCATAAAACCCTAGACAATAGAAAATATTTGAAACGTTGTAATGACAAAAATGCAAGGATGAAATAAGGAAGTATCTTTATGGTACTATGACTAGATAGGACTTCATAAAAGCCAGTCCTAAACTTTCTAAATGAGAAATATCATGTGAACATGTAAAACAAAAAAAATTCCAAATAAATAAACCACTTACAGATTCAGTATGACCCGTCAAAGAGTGCACTAAGCTGCCATCAGAGGCATTCCAAACACAAATTCTACAATCTGTACAACATAGGAAAAACTACTTAGGTTGAGAAATTTATAACTTATGCTCCTAAAGTTTACTAAACTGTTTGAGTTCCCAAGAATTTTTTACACAGACGTCCAGCAGTCTTACTACAAAAAAATTAACCATGAAAATGAAGTAATCCATCATTGATGATTAAAAAAACTGAGATTGCACTGACAACAATATTGTTTATTCTCCCACAAGATAGAGTCATCAAAATTTGTACAAATACATGCATGTGCATGTGCACTAAAGTTTTAAATGTCGACATCTATGGACTCCTCTCATTGTAATTGCTTAGGGTTTAGGGACTCCTCTTATTTTTGTATTCTCGTATGATCAATGAAATGATTATTTCTTCTTCAAAAAAAATATTCGGCCTCTAAGATATAATAGAAATGGATGGAAATGTAGATGAAATATCGACATGTAGAGAGAAATTTAAAACCATGGTGTGAACATGCATTTTGTGTGTGTGCACAAGAGAGATCTAGAAAACTATGGAGGTACATTTTGTGTGTGTGTGCGCGAGAGAGATCTAAAAAACTATGGAGGTACATTTTGTGTGTGTGTGCGAGAGAGATCTAAAAAACTATGGAGGGTACTTGGAGAAAATTACAGAAACCATAGGAGAAAATACACCCAAAGAGATCACATGCGATGTTTTATATTGCATTATAAAGAATAATTAAAAGATTACCCTAATGATTGTTTCTTATTAAAAAAACAGATTACAATATGATTTTTGTAATATAAATTTTGATATTTGAATTAAATATCTTTCTGATATCTTCTTCTACTCATGCCGATGTTAAAACTTAAAGTGACAAATGAAACCAGGGATATGTCATATTTACAATCAATATTTTCTTTCAAGCTTCGAGTAGGTAACAAAAGAGACTTCAAAAAGCTATTCTACAGTATCTATATCTTTGATAATGAGGTAGAGAAAAGCTGACCCATTATAGCTGCTAAGACAAAACGATTATCTAGGCTCCAAATTATCATATTTACACCACGAGGGGTAGGAAGAATCCTCTGACGAGGGCCGCCTCGGGCAGGTTGTGGGGGCATGGGTGGAGGAGGCACTTTTAAATGGTATGCACGGGTCCAGCGACCTACCTTCCCCTGAAACAAAAAATTGAAAGCAATGTACATTAAATATCAGAGAGGTATAAAAACTATGTTTTAGTAGGTCCATAATAGAAAGTTACAAGAACCTCTTTCCCTCACATTGAGTAGGAAAAGAGCAATAAAAGTAAGGAGTAACGTAAAATCTTACATGTGACCTCCGTGACCTTGGAACCCAAATAATTGCACTGCCATCACGAGAACAAGTAACTATATTGTCATAAGTGAACCTGGAACCACATAAAGGAGCTAACTTAGAATAAAAATGCTCGATAACAAAGGAAATATGCACAATCCATCTTTTACTTTACTTGACATGAATATGGATACCAATGGTCTCTCAATAGACTCTCCACCAATTAAGTGAAGAAATGAGTGGTTTTGACCCAATAATGCACCGAATGAGAATGAAATGAAAAATGCTCATGTAAAAGCAAACAATATATATAGTGAGATATTTTATGGCCTACATATGTAACTCAGAGAAGTATTTTTGACCAAGCATGCTGAGCAAACTTGGGAGTACCAAAACCTTAATAGGACTACAAAAAAAATTGAAAAGGAACTTGGACGGAAAAAATTCAAATAAAATATAATAGGAGTTGAAAAATAAAATAAGCAAAAAGCAGATGAAAGTATCAGCAGTCGTTGACAATAGCATCCTCTAAACAGTTATATCCTCTAGCTCTAAACATTTTTCCCACCAGATGTAACAACACACACCAGGAGTTTTTGAACTTGTGAACATTGTCTTCCTTCACAATGTCAGTAGTTGTAAATCTTGATGCTACGGCACATCCACTGCAGAAATATAGCCAAGAGTAGATTAGCTTGAAACTTTTAATAATATAAAAGAACCTATAGAATAAGAGGATCTGACCTGAATTGCACATAATTGACATCATTCTCATGGCCAGCTAACACATCAATCTCGTGGTTTGGTTGGTCTGGGTTATCATTGTTTCCTTTACAGGCACTCCAAACCTGCTTGGTAAAAGATCATATGAAGATTAGTTAATAAACCATACCTGCTTTGCCTATAGGAACTTATCCTTGCTTCAAAGTTTAAAAGCTACGCATGAAAATCAATCAAGGGCTTAAAGAGGGTGAAGATACTATTTGAAGAAAACTAGTAATCTTACCCTTGCTAGAGTGTCAGAACTACCAGTAACAAAAATTGTGCCACAAGCATTAAATGCACAGCAAAATATTTGATGACTCTGAGGAAGAGTACTCGCAGAAGAGCCACCATTTCTTGCTGCAGCAAAAAAAATATTGCAAGATAAGTGTTAGGCAAACAAGATATCAATGATATCAATAATAACAAAAAATCAGCCAACCAGTCACAGAGTCCAAAGGCCTTGGAACATAAATCCGAGGAGCATTCTGAGAAGAGCTCCGAGCATCCCATAACCTACACGTTCCATCATCTGACGATCTGCATGAAATAGAGAAAGCTTACAGAGTGATTTCATACGAAACGCACACATGTTTCATTTTCTAGTGGTTATATGCAAAAATTGTGTTAAGACAAATAAAATACAACATTGCATCTAACAAGTTCTTCATAAGGGAACCTGAGCGGTACAAGCAAAACAAAATTTGGACTACTTTCCATATGAAACACAGAGTAGATACAATCTACATCACAAGAGGAAAGCATTGGCTATCAATTTCCATGAATCAAGATAAAGTTGCAGATAAGAATTTCCTCATAATGGCTCCATACAAAATGAATCATAAAGTTTATGCATCTGTCTCTCAAAAGAAAGACAGCAGCCCCACATCTTTTGTGTTAAAGTTATGAAAGCCATGACATTTGAAAATTGATGCTTATGTCATTGGACAATGGTCCTACATGTGTCATCCGGAGAGAAAGTCTACTTCTTGTTTGTAAAAAAAACAATAAAAAGGAAAAACAAAACTTCATCGACTAAGCTAAATGGTGAAAAGGAATCAGCCTTACGAAAGAAGCTGATAGGCAGCTCTGGGACTAAAGGCAATTGCAGTAACAGCACCAGTATGACCTCGTAAGACTGAAATTGGCAGCCCATCAGGCAAACGCCACTGTAATAAACCACAAGGGAAAACAAGTAAAGGTTGGTTTTCCACAATATAAAAGTAAACAGAAATGAATCTGTCAGCAAAGTGAACTTACAACACGAATAACAAAATCATTTGAAGATGACGCCACCACAGCATTGTTAGAACTTACAGCAAGGTCAGTGATATCACCCTTTTGAAGAACAAAATACAGCAACATATAAGCACACTCTACTCAAGAAATTCTGAAATCTGCCAGTATTCTACTCCAAAAAACTAAATCACACCTCATGTCCTCGGCAGCTTGCCAAGCAATATGCAGTTTCCATTGACCAAATCTTTACAAGGCGATCATCTGAACCAGTTATAACATACCTTCCCATGCGATCAAAACTTGCTGTCAAAAGTGAAATGAAAAATGAATCATTGCCTAGGCAAGGAAATAATATGAACTAGTGGTTGGCTCAGGTGGATGGGATGGTATTTGTGGGTATTTTAATCGACCCTGAGGAGATAAAATAATATGCGGGGGAAGCAACTGAGAGCCCTTTCTTTATGAATAACCGAACTTTTGTTTAGAACAAATGAAAGAAGCAATTGAGAGTTAGTTGATTACCACCTCAATTATACGCTCAGAACCTCATTAGTAGAAACTGTATACACAATTTTAGCGTCCTTCCCTCCTATAACTAATTTCCTTAATGTTATAATTTTTTGTAGGGAACTGATATATTACTCGAGCTCAGATCAAAGATAGACTTCGCAGGGACTTGCACCTCCAGATTTGACAATCTTGAATGAAGATCAGGTTGGTGCTTCCATGAGTGGGCATTGGATCGGTCTCTTCTCCACAATCAAAACCAAAAGGGTTTTCAAACTAAAAATCCAGTGGGCCTCGAGATAGGAGTTTCATGCTTTTGATGTTACTTGATTCTAGATTTGATGTTACTTGACACCTAGTGATTACTGTCCCGTTAATGTTGCTGTGCTTCCATCCCATCAGTCATTCCAAACTAAGAATGGAGTTGTGACTAACCTTGCAGGTAGCTCTTTCACTTATATGCTTGCTAAGTTTCAGGAGTTCCATGGGGATTTCCCTATTAGCATCCAAGATAGAGATACCTTCAATGTAGCATAGAGAGAGTCAATCTTGAATTTTTTACTCTTTCAGATTTGGGCTATGGTGTTGGAAGAGAGTAGAGTTGCAGAGGTAGTTGTTGAATCACCACAAAACCAAAAAGCTTAAGTTGATGGGTTATGATAAATTGAGTCCTATATCAATACTTTTACACTCCTCTTGTACAATAAAATGTTTTGTCTCTTGTTCCAAAAAAAAACTTTTACACTCCCACTCACTCGTGGACTTGGTTGAAACTTCTAATGGAAGACCACCTAGGTTCTCCACCCCTGATTTTCATGATTCTCAGGTTGAATATCTCTTTCGACCAAACTTCCAACTAGTCACCAGTGTTTGGTTAATGATTAAAGAGAGAGCTGAAAAGTTGTAAACCAAACATTTTGAGGTCTTGGTGCAAGTTTAGCAACCAGCAATACGGGATATTGAATATTTTGTAGATTCCTGATGGCATGTGGTCAAATAAGGCAAATTCTCATGAGATTAAACGAGATGTAAATAAGCTATCTCAGACATTCACTCCGGAGAAAAATCAAGTACCAAAGAAATAAAACTGTAGCTCATTTTCCTTATGATAAAAAGTTACCACAATAAACAGCATTACGATGCCCTCGTAGCCTCTTTATGTTTTGCATTTTCTGCACCATTGTTGATGGCTTAGCAATTGCATAACATGCTGCACGCACAGAAGGAGCACGTTGATGTCGGGAGAAACCACCTCCAATTTCTCTCAAACTTAATCCACGAACAGAATCAGCTTTCATATGAGGCCAACGCATGTGTGCTGGGGGACCACTTGGTTTGCCAACTCCATCATGTTTATCATCTGGGAATCAAGAATTTTCCATATAAAATAAATGGACAGCAGTAGCTCCACGAAACAAAAAACAGAATAGTAAGTCTAAAACTTCCACGTAACTAATTGGACAGTGACCAAACACAGGATAAGAATGCATCGTTGGTATAATAACCTAAATACACTTCACTAATGGTATCCAATAATTCCTGTACACAGCATAACATAATAACAGTTTGACAAGGAGAATGTGCAAGCAAATATCACTTACAGCTCAGAAGTGAAAATGTGCCCGTTCCCAATAACGTAGGTACATCCGCTGCATTTGGAGCAATTGCACCACTCATACCCCTAGATGGAGGGGCCTTGTTAAGCATCAATTGCTTCAAAAGTTTTATCAGGTGATTCTTATCGACATGAGGATACCTTTAAGGGTAACAACAACATAAGAAAAATCATTCCATGGAAGGCTACGAAAAGTAACAATACAAGATAGATGCCTTTGCGTGCACTGAATCAAATTCAACAATGAACTATGGAAGAAGTAAGTACCAAATGCACGGTGTTTTATCCCTTCTCTCTTTCAATAAGTAATAGGATTTTCATTAGTAATCTTAGGGCCAAAATTCCCATCACCGTCCCCAAAAGAAAAGTTTCAAGAGAAGGACACAAAAATAGCCTAAGACATCAATATCAAAAGCCCCCCTCCAGAGGGAGAGAGTGAATGGTCAATAACAAAGCAATAAAATGTTCTAAACCTTACATCTCCCACATGAAGAGACTTTCATTTCTTAAATGAGGAAGTCACTTTCGGAGAGAACAACAAAACTTCAGAGTAGAAAACCCACACAAGATTCAACTTGAGAACATTCAGAAAACAAATTAGAAGAGCCACACAGAGAAATGGGACCCAAATAGCTGAACAGAGGTAGAAGCTTTAATACCAAAAACACTTACTGTTGTGCTCCAACCAAAGCTTAAGTAATGCAAAACTGATTGTTTTGATCTGTTAGGATCCATACCTAAAAAACTTAAGCAATGCTAATTGATTAACAATAAGAGATGCATACCTCTCCACTAAGTGTTGGTAACTTAATGGAAATGACAAGCCATCGTCATTTTCATGCCCACTATGCATCCCATTTCTTGAATACCAAGCATGATATCGTCGGGGTAAAAGCTGATTTTCAAAAAGCTCATCCCAGAGCAGCCCACAAGTTCTACGACATGGCCCAGATGAAAGAAAGTGCATTATAAGAAAATAAACTTCTCTAGGGTCAATTTCTACATCAGGCTCCAACGTCTGGTTAGTCTCAGGTTCTTCAAATTGAGCTTGCTCATGCACCTTAGCGGGAAAACTAGAATGTTTCAAGTTAATAGAAGGTGTAGCACCACAAACAAACTTCCGAAGAGCCATATTAGTCATAGAACCTACAAGTAGAAAAAACCAAACATTCATCAATATACATTTAAAAATCAAATACTTGGCCAAATCAACATTTTTAATAGGAAACAGTAATCATTTATTGATACGATGAAATAGGACATAAAAGAAGTTCATACCAGATAATAACTACAAAAAAAATACCTCCATTGAATTGTGATGGTAGATAAACTGCAATTACAAAAAGGAGACAATTTGCTCCAAATGATAGCTAAAAAAGACGTGGATTCGATAAAATAATTGACATCACAGTTTTTATCCATGAAAATGTGAGTGTTGCATCCCAACCAAAAATTCCAAAGGAAAACACGAACATGAAAAAGCCAAAGGAATAATGTCGAAAGTTAAAAATAAAAAATATAAAAAAATCTCTAAAACACATTTTTTAAAGAGTTACATTAGCAAGAGAAATATTATAAGGAAAATAAGGCAGTATATCCTTCATTGGGCTTAACCTTCTGTTTTTTCTTTAACAAGAACAAACTTTTCATTGATAAATGAAACAGTAGAAATAGTGTTAAATGATACAAACTTCCAAAAGGGGTGAAAAGAGAAACAAACACCCAAATAACAAACAAAACCCCAAATATTATAGTGACCATCTAAGAAGCTCTAGAGTCATCTAGAAGGTGATCCCATGACTTTGAAATGAATAATATTTCTTCATCCCCCTGGTTGATTTTCCACTCGAGGAGCTCTATAGTGACCACCTAAGAAGCAGAAACACTATAGTTTGTCTATGGACACTTAGACACTCCGACCCTTGTTGAACATGCATAGACACTTGTTAGTGCAGTAGATGCGTTAAACATTAGTGTACAAAGTCATAATAGGTCCAACATTTGTTAGACATGCATCGAACATTTGTTAAGTATACTGAATCGACGCATATATGAAAAATGAAAAAAATTAAAGATCGATAGTGAAAAACATCAAACTAATTTTTAAGCATGTAAATGTATAAACTTACCGATTTTGAATTATCTTCCAGCATAAAAATGATATATATTATAATAAATGTGTCCTTGTCATGTCCGTGTCCTAAATTTTTAAAAAATGATGTGTCATCGTATTCATGTTGTGTCATATCCATATCTTGTATCTGTAAATGTGTTTCTTCGGCAACCATTTTATGATACTAAACCCACCACCAATATACCAAGGAGTATTTAGTCTTTTGAACAAATTGAATTGTAAAAACCACAGAAAACCAAATGCTATCTATTTTATAAAAAAAATCCAACTTCACGCCTCTTCCTCATCCTTTGTAAACTCATTCTCTCTAGCCTGTAATTTTCTTACTTTGGTTTTCATAATCACGGTCATACCGAGATGAATTCCTTCTCCTGAAACATCTTCCTCAAAGCCCTCTTTCACTACTGAAGTTATTGCTCGTCAGCAAAACCCCTCTCTCAAGCCGTGTCCCACTCAAGGAAATCAATGAAAAAACTGGCAAAGAAAGCATTACTCTCGAGCCATATCCATCTGGAGTAAGTTGAGAAAAAATTGTCCCTCATGAGCCATGTCCTCCAGTTCTCTCCCAAATTATCAAAGGCAGAGCGAAGCTCTTGAAGAGAAAACCATGTTGGCGATGGGGAGATGTGAGAAAGTTAAGAGAGAACAGGTAATAATGCAGCTATAGTATAATACCAAAGAGTACGAGGAAACACCAAATCCAAAGTGAATGTGAATTATATTATGAAGCTAAGCCAAAAGAACCGCATACCTAAGTAATCAATCGAAGAAAAGAAAACCCAGACCTACTGAACTGAAGGAGTCACAGAATCCATCAAGATGGTTAGTCCCAGAAACTCAGAAATTATTTTCTGCACCTACGAAATCCTGACCTATCAAAATCCATTATGCATTGTTGTTCCATTCCGTAAACTCTAAATTAGTTTCATAGAAACTTCCACATGACAATTTAACTAGAGAACAAGAAACATACACAATTTCATCATACCAAATTTAAACGCCCACACAATGAACAAGCCCTACCCCAAAACATTTACGAACACAAAATCTGCCATTTAATAAGTACCTTCAATGGAGTTAGCTGCAAATTCCCAACAAAACTTCTACGGCGAACAACGCATCTCAGCTTCTGAGAGTGGTGGATATGGATCACGAAACTCAAAAAACAATTGCAGTGATGAGATTTCGAAACGAATGGGATAGAATGGAAACTATAGAGCGTGGCGAAGGACGAAGAATATAGGTTTAGATTCATGGAGCTCCGAAATTTTCATTGGGAATTTGTGTAGAGAGTTGGTTCTTCTTATATTTTCTTTTCTTTTTTTTCTTCCTTTTTCCTTTCAGTCCACAGGAAAAAGAGAGCAATACAGAAACAGCGAGACGAATAAAAAGGAAATGGGAAGAAAATAAAGAACATACCTTCTAGCCAACTTCATTCAGTCGCTTCGAGGCGGTCCATCGCCCCATCCGGCGTCGTTTAGTGTTTTTAAGGGAACGACGCCGTTTGGAACCCTTTGGACAATCACTATTTTATTCAAAAATGGATTATAATAACAATTATCAATTAATTAGGATAGTTTTCTCGTAATTAATATTATATATATATACACATATATAGTACGAGTTATAGTAGGAGTGCATAGTGGCTCGGTTGGGAAAATCTTTTGAAAGTAACTAGCAATCTGGGTTGGGTTGGATAGTCCAAATTGGTCCTACCATAGATTAAGTGGAGGTCCGTATCGACTATATTGAAGAATCAGTGGATGGGTTGTGGTTAGGGGTGAAATGTCACTCAAACCCATAGCTAACTAGTTCCTCTCCGAAATGCGTTGAGGTGCAACAATTGACTAGACATTTTGGGGTAAAGCACTGTTTCAGTGCGGGCTGCGAGAGCGGTACCAAATCGATGCAAACTCTGAATACTAGATATGATCTCAAAATAATAGGGGTCAAGGTCGGCCAGTGAGACGATGGGGGATAAGTTTCATCGTTGAGAGGGAAACAGCCCGAATCACCAGCTAAGGCACCGCTCAATTATTTGGTCATATAAACACCTTAAAAATCAACGTCTAAATTTTATTGTTATTAATATTTATTAAAATAAAATAAAGAGTTTAAATGATATATCTAGTTAATATTAAATTAGATGGAAAATGGTCCATTTAATAATAATTTAATCAGTTAAAATAGATAAATTTAAAATATATTTTTTCATGTGATATTTCGGTTTGATAAGCAATTTATATTATATTTTATGAAGAAATAAGCCTTTGAAATTTTTTAATTTAAATAAGGTAAAATTAAAATTTTAATAAATATATTATTCCAGGTTATAAAATATAAACTCAATTATTTTTTTTGAAAATAAAATAAATTATATTATTATATTGTAAAATAATAATCGCTCTAACAATTAACAGTTTATTTTTTAAAAAAATTAATTAATTATAGTTTAGGTTTAATTTTGTCAATTTAAAATTTTAAACATAAAAATGGAGTGTCACGTTAATACCCGCCAAGAAAATGGCAAGAATGACGTGTCACGTTAAAACCCAATTTGCGATTCTCGTTCACATTTGCGGTTTGGCTTTGATTTCGATTCAAAGCCTACCGTCTGGTTCTGTGATCGCCTCTTGTTTGTTCTTTTTTAGTTCCGTGATAGGGTGGCGGTTGCAATCGGATCGGATCTGCGAGTGAACTGGAAACCTATGGCGGAGGATAAGTACAATCTGAATAACCCTGCGGTGAAGAGGATTCTTCAGGAGGTCAAGGAGTTGCAGTCTAATCCTTCCGATGATTTCACGAGTCTTCCTCTTGAGGTTTTTTGCTTTTGAATATCTCTGGTTTTTGTTCTTGTTTTGTCGGTTTTACATTCTAATGGTTTGCGTATCTTTGTTGAATTAATTGATTCCCTGTGATTTTCGCCGATTGTTGCATTTGTATGATAAATGTGGAAATGTGGAAAGAAATCAATTATTAATCTGGTTTTCTTTTGATTTTTCATACCTGCTGGTGTCTGCTACTATTGCGTATGAATGTTTTGATAGGGCTCAAAAAGGAAGAAAAGTGGAAATATTAACGCTTTGTTGCCAGATTTTGTATATGAAATCCATTCGATTTGATAATCATCGAATGTTCTTGAACAGCTGAAAACTCAAGCAGTCCTTTGTTTTGAACCTTACTCTCCAGTTAGGCTAATTATCAATTTGTTTGAATTGATTACTGATTCTACAAATACACGTGCATCCAGTCCTTTTGCATAAATCTTCCATGTATCTTATGCTATTCTCGCTATGTTCATGTGTGTTAGTTCTTATAATTGTATCGACTTCATTGCATTTTGGTAAAAGAAGAAAAATACCTGCTATGCGAACCATTGCTCGATTGATACACCAGTTCTGGTATTAATCCGCGTAGCTTCGTCTTTTTGACTGTTACAGAGTTTAAGGGTTTTGCCAAAAAGTCTTTCTGTGGAATTCGAGGATAAATGTTGCTTTTTCAGGAGAATATATTTGAATGGCAATTTGCCATCCGTGGACCGGATGATAGTGAATTTGAGGGTGGGATATATCATGGACGTATACAATTGCCAGCAGAATATCCATTCAAGCCACCTTCATTCATGTTGCTAACCGTAAGATAGCTATCTCTTTTCATGCTTGTTCCCCTTTCTGTTGCTTCTTGTCTTTTAAGTGGAACATGTTTGTGCTTGATTTTGAAAGAGTTCAAATCACTTTTGTCTTATTTAGTACATCTGTAACAGTCCAAGTCTACCGCTAGTAGATATTGTCTGCTTTGGCCTTTTACGTATCATTGTCAACCTCACGGTTTTAAAACATGTCCATTGGGGAGAGGTTTCCACACCCTTATAAAGAATGATTCATTTCTCTCTCTAACTAATGTAGGATCTCACAATCCCCCTTGGGGTCCCAGCGCCCTCGCTGTTATATTGCCTAATGTCTGCCTCTGATACTAGTAACAGCCCAGGCATACCGCTAGTAGATATTGTATGCTTTGGCCCATTAGGTATCGCCGTCAGCCTCACGGTTTAAAATGTGTCCACTAAGAAAAGATTTCCACACATTTCTAAAGCTTCGTTTCCCTCTTCGACCACTCTTGGATCTCACAAGATGCTCATATAATCAAATTGATTTTGAATGATTAAAAGTTTTAGAGTTGTATCGTCGTCAGTCTCACGTTTTATTTAAAACGCGTCCACTAGAAAAAGGTTTCCACACTTTTATAAGGCTTCTTTCTCCTCTCCAACCACTCTTGGATCTCACAAGATGCTCGTACAATCAAATTGATTTTGAAGGATTAAAAGTTTTAGAGTTATTTTGAACCTGACAAAAATGATTTGAACAATTTCAAAAGGTTACCCTCAAACACGTCCATAGTTCTTCTTGTATTTATTTTGACACTTCCTTTCTTTCAGCCAAATGGGCGCTTTGAAACCCAAACGAAGATTTGCTTGAGCATATCAAATCACCATCCAGAGCATTGGCAACCGTCGTGGAGTGGTAGTTTTTTGTATCATTATTTCAACTTGTCTTGTTTTGTTATGTTAGCTCATAGCGTTTCCGTTGTCCAGTTTCTACATTTACGTTTAGTTGCTTCAAGTTCCACATGCTCTGTGATCTTTGTTCCTTTTTTCCCGCTTACCCTTTTCTGTTGATGCTTGTTCATAGTGCGCACTGCCTTGGTTGCATTAATTGCTTTCATGCCTACAAACCCAAATGGCGCTCTTGGTTCCCTGGACTACAAGAAGAAAGAGCGACGAGAATTGGCCATCAAATCTCGAGAAGCGCCCCCCAAATTCGGTACTCCCGAACGTCAAAAGCTAATTAACGAGGTACTCCCGAGTTCTGTCGATATCTCGAAAGCTATGATACTGTTAGGTAATCAGCTTCTTTACATCACAGATTCATGAATATCTGCTGAGTAAGGTGCCGCCTGTCCCTCAGCCGGGTTCTTCAAATGCCTCTGAGGAGAAACCCGCCAATGTCCAGGTAACTTCTGGAGCTGCTGAAGTTGCAGCTGCTGCTGTGGTAGAGATTCCGAATCCACCCGCAATCGACATGATTGTTGAGGAAGCAGCACCAGAGGGATTATCTGTGAATGTCAATCTCCAGCCTGAAGCAGCAAGAGTGGCAAGAGAGGTGCCATCGAGTCGCCCCACCGCTCAGGTGCAGCAGAGGCCGGAGACGGGAGCTCATAGGCCAGCCAATGACTGGTTGTTCAAATGGGCTGCCATCGGGCTCACTCTTGCAATCGTCGTTCTTTTGCTGAAGAAGTTCATGAAGGCAAGCGCTCATGGCTCTGTGTTCATGGATGAATCTTAGATCACTGATATTTTTTTGTTGGTTGATAGCTTTACTCTGAGGCACAATGGTCGTATGTGTGTGAATATTTTTAAGGTAAATTTAAATGTCTTATAATTCAACAAGTAAAAAAGCAATCCAATGTTTAAATAATATCCAAACATTTGAAGAACACAGCAACGAAGGCCAAGCCATCCATCAACATATGCATTAACAATTCACAAAACATAATCACTATCTTAGAATAAGAGAATTCGAATGAGAAAATGTGGATTTAAGAGTGCTTTGTGGTGGGATGATGATGATGATCAGTGGTCATGATCTCCTTTCTTCACCACAGTGACTGGACAGGAGCTATTGTTCACCACATAGTTGCTTACACTCCCCAATATTGCCCTGTAAAAATATTCCACAATTTTCAAATTTATACCGGTAGTTTTCATTTTTTTTTTTTTTAAGAAATGCGATGTTCGGCCTATGCTTATCACTAGTAAATATTGTTTGTTTTGGCATGTTACGTATCGTCGTCGGTAAGGGAGAGGTTTTCACACCGTTCCCCTCTCCAACCGGTGTGGAGTCTCACAATCCATCCCCTTGGAGGCCAGCGTCCTGCTGGCATACCGCCCGTTATATACCTCTAGTATCATTTGTAACAACCCAAACCCATTGCTAATAGATATTGTCCGCCTTGGCCTGTTACATATCGCCGTCAGCCTCCCAGGTTTAAAATGCATCTACTATGGAGAGGGTTTAGCCCTACTTCGACTAGTGTCTCGCATCGTCAGTTACTGGTTCTAATACTATTTGTAACAGCCCAACCCATCTTTAGCAAATATTGTACCATTTGTAACAGCCCAACCCATCTCTAGCAAATATTGTCATAACATTTGCAACAGTCCAATTCATCTCTAGCAAATATTGTCATACCATTTGTAACAGCCCAACCCATCTCTGGCATCTGTAACACGCCTAAGCTCATATCTAACAAATATTGTCCAACCCATCTCTAGCATCTGTGACACGCCCAAGTCCATATCTGGCAAATATTGTCCAACCCATCTCTAGCATCTATAACACGCCCAAACCCATATCTAGCAAATATTGCCCAACCCATCTCTAGCATCTGTGACACGCCTAAGTCCATATCTGGCAAATATTGTCCAACCCATCTCTAGCATCTGTAACACGCCTAAACCCATATCTAGCAAATATTGCCCAACCCATCTCTAGCATCTGTAACATGCCCAAGCCCATATCTAACAAATATTGTCCACTTTGGCCCGTTGGGCCTCACAATTTTAAAACGCAAGAGAGAAGTTTCAACACCCTCCTTCTAAGCAATGTTTCGTTCCCCTCACAACCCTTAAAACGACATCGATCTCACAATCCCAGTGATTGTAAGCAAAGATCCAGGGACTGATTGATAAACTCTTTACAAAAACATTTTCGCAAAATTTTTGTATATATGGAACCAGTTTAAGAAGTCTAAATTCTTAAGAGTTATGATTCAAACAACTGAAAGAGAATTCGATCTCACCTCTTAAGCATGCCAAGACCTCTGTTCCCAATGACGAGACAGCTGATAGGAACCTGATCAATTGCTTCACAAATCTTCTCTCCAGCATCTCCCCAATAAACCTTAAGCAATACAGTGATCTGTTCCATTACAGAAAAATTTCAATCATCAACGCAGAAATTGAAACAAACCGCTTAACAAAAACATAAAGATAGAAAAATCACCTCCTTCTGGGCGGCCGCCGTCGTCACGATGTCCAGAGTTTCAGCATCCGGCTTAATCCCGTACTTCTTCATGGTGTGAGGATCGGAGAACTCAGACAGAGGAATAAGCGCTACAAAACAGTAAACACACACACAGAGACAATTACAAAATACGTCGATCGCCAAGAACAAAGGAATCAAACCAAAACCGAAACCGAATTTCTTCAAACAGCGAAAAGAGCAACAATCTTGCAGAGAATTAGAAAAAGGTTTCAGTGCAATCGAACAAGCGCTTGCGCTACCTCCGAAGATCGGATGAGAGAAATAAAAGAACGAGATCGAGAAGGAAGAACATCTTACGAGATCCGGTAGTTTGCCAGAGCTGCATCTCGCCGTCTTCATAATCGCCTTCAGGACGAACAGTGATGAGAATTAGGTAATCACCTTTACGGATAACATTATCGATAGTCCATTTGAGTGCTTTTTTGCTGCAGAGTGAGAAATCCACTGCAACTCCGATTCTCCGTTCACCGTCCATTTTCTCTTTGCGTTTCACTTCTGCAGAGATCGTGGAATGATTGTTGGGAAGCTTTTGATCAGAGGAATTTGGAAGAAGGGGCGCAACTTCAATGGCAGAGACTCCACGAAGAAAACAATTATTGAATGCAAACACGAATTTGGCGCAGACGGATGCCGTGTCCGACTGAAATTCGAGAAGGCGGCTGAAGGTAAATATTATATTCCGCCATGTGTTCTTTTGTGAGCTTTGCCCATAAAATATCTATTATTATTTTAAATATTAATTTATATAACCCTGAAAACATAAATTTTAAAATAATAGATTATTAATACGTTGAAAATTCAAAAACGTCATTTTTTAAAATAAATTTTAATATTTTAATTTATGTAATAAAAAATACACCCGATTCTCGCTCAATCACTCATCTCTATGTACAATACAAATTGTTTTATGGCATGGTATGATCGCCTAGCCCCGCATATCAGCTACGCTCAATATGCGGAATTTCTATTGGATCTGATCTTTCGAGAAGCATCACTTCATCTCTCTATACATATCAAATCGTTTTATGGCATGATATGATCACCTAGCCCCGCATATCAGCTGCGCTCAATTTGCGGGATTTCTATTGGATTTGATCTTTCGGGAAGCTTTTAGATCGAGCGAAAAAGATTTGCCTATAGCCCCGCATATCAGTTGCGCTCAATATGCGGGATTTCTATTGGATCTAATCTTTCGGGAAGCTTTTGGACTGAGCGAAAAGGATTTTAAGCTTTTGCGCAGTTAGACGAACACGACTCTCCACAATGGTATGATATTATCTACTTTGAGAATAAACTCTCCTGGCTTTGTTTTGGGCTTTCCCAAGAGACTCGTTACCATGGAGATAGTATTATTTGATTATAAACTTACGATCATTTTCTAAATTAGTCGATGCGAGACTTTCATCCAACATACGCAAGCAAACAAAATCGAAACTTTGCCAAAAGCAAGACGAGGAAGCGAAGCTGTCGTATAAACGGCAGCTTTCCCCGACCTACTTTGATTCAAAAGAAAGACGAATGAATACTATGAAATAAGAGAGGTATATACATAAAATTTTATAAGAATCACATGTATTTTTGTTTAGTGAATTTTTTTTAATATAATTTAGCAAAAAAATTATAAATAAACAAAATTTTATTACTCAGTGATTTCATTATTTTCAATATAGGTCAAAATGTATTTTGCAATAGTGAAGGGTAAAAAACGTAAAATAATGGAAGTTTAGGGAGTGATTTCTAAATTGAAAGTTGATCAATATGATCATAAAACCGTATATAAATGGTCGTGTTTGCATTCCTTGCTCATTTGTAACGACGCTGAAGTACTGAAAATGCAGAGAAGAAGGCCGCGACGAAGATCACAACCACCACCAAAACGGCGACGATGCCGATGGCCACTGGAGTCCTTCTCAACTTCCGCCACCGTGCGACGCATCGGTCCGGCTTCTCGTTTAGTTTCTGAACAATGCCGGCAAAGTACGTTCCCGATAAGCTTTCCCTCTCGCTCATCCATTTCAGATTTCGAATAATCTGCTCCTCGTCGTCCTCCTGATCGTTTAGGATTTTTCTTCTATAGAGAATCTTCACGTCTTGATCTGACTGGAGAAGGTGGCTCATGAAATTGATGTATGATTTCACTTGCCGGTCGCTTCCGGATTGATGGATCTCATACGCTACGAGATTCCTCAGAATCACCTCTGTTTTCTGATACACCTTGAGAGGTGGAATTTCGAGGACGCCGTTCTGAAATTTGATGTCTAATAAGCTCTTTGAAGATCTGGCGTTCTTGATTTTGATTCCCGCAGTTTTAAGCTTCGACGCAGTAGGTAATTCTTTCGACTTCGATTTGTCGTTCGTCTCCACTCGAGGATAGGTGGAGAGAAAACAAGAGTGAACCATTTCGAGTAGATGATCTGCTTCCACCATGAAATTGTCGTAAACTAATTGCCGATCTCCAGCAACCATAGTTTTGAAGAATCGGAAGGTTAGGTCATTGAGAGACATATTTTCCTCGGTCGGATCTTGCACATTTTCATAAACGTCTTTGAGAAGGAAGTAGGGAATCTGATTTTCAAGCAACATCAAGTCGCATCTCAAATCGAAGAGCAAACCAGGAGTAGTGAAAACAGAGTCATTCCGTCGCCTGAGCCTCTTTTTCGAGAATCGCAAAAGCAGCTCGAGAATGAAGCAGCAATCAAGCAACATAATCTGCGAAAACTTATCGCTGTCGAAACCATAAAACTCTTCCTCATAGCATTTTCTCAATCGGCTCTCAGATTTAACAACGAGTTCAACAAGATATTGTAAATCGACGGACGGATTGTTCTTCAAGAAAGCGGACAAGTAGCACCACTTAAGATTTTCCATTGATTCGAGATGTGGCGCGCCGTGGTGGAAAGGACCGATTGAGACTTTGGCAGGGACGAAGACGTTTCTATCTTCGATACTGATTTCATTTGGAGCTCTGAAGATGGTAATGGATGAACAGAAGGCTTCCAATTTTCCTTCAATGGAAGATAGGAGAGATTCTTCCTCAGAGCTTCCTTGTGAGGTCGCCGGAACATCAATCGAATGAGACAGTGCTCTTGATGAATCCATCTTCCCGGCGGCGGCCAAGAAAGAGGCGCTTTATTTCGGGAACAGAGGCAAGGTAAATGGTAAATATTATTGATCTAATTCATTCAAATTGTGAGCACAAAAAACGAACAATAGTTTCATTGAGAAAAAAACAGTAAATAGATGAAGATCAAGATTTTAAATATGAAAAATCATAGAAATATACAAACAATAAAAATAATTCGTTATTTTTAATATTTTGTTGATAATGTTGTTACTGAATTCATGAACACACACAAATATTTAACAAAATACTAACATTAAGGATGGCTGTGTTTGAGAATATAATCGAATTTTTATGGAGATAAATTAAACTTGCATTTAGTTATGGAATTAATCATGCATTCAAAGTATTGATAAAAGTTAATAAATTAATAATCAAATAATTAATTAATTTATAAGTAATTAAAAATATTTGGTAGTATTTAAGATTTAAAATTTCAAATTTTTTTTTCTAAATTTAGTAATTATTATTATTATTTTAAACTTCTCCTTCTCTCCTCCTTTTTTGATAGATGATCTTGATAGATGAGTTACTCTCTAGTGACTTTGTTTTGGAATGAATATTTTTTATTATAAATTCATAATCATTTCCTAAATTAGTCAGACTTTTATCATCCAACACTTCTTTCTCCCTCCCTTTCCCTTCTCATGGCTGTCATTGCCACCCCACCGCCGTCCTCCTTCATCCCCCTCCGTCCTCTGACCCTCCTACGGTAAAGCCGCCGCTATCTCCCCTCCATCATTTCATTCTTCTTATTCGTCTTCTTTATCTTGTTTTTTATTTTACAGATCTTGTTTTTAATTCCCAAATTGATTTCTCATGTGGGAGGAAGAGGGGTGGGTGCATCACCGGCACCACCGGATAGTTAGCCAGAGAGGAGGCTGAAAAAGGAGCGGTTAGATAATAAAATTTCACATCAGTTAATTTAGGAAATTATCATGGATTTATAATCCAGAAATACTATCTTGTTAACTCCCACAGGCTAATTTAAGGAATAATCATGAGTTTATAATCCAGGAATATGACCGCGAATTTATAATTCAAGAATACTATCTACATTGGTACAAGGCTTCCTGAAAAACTTATGTTTAAAATGAACATTCCTAACCCGAGCATGGGAAGAGTGAGAGAAGAGAGAGATTTATTATTATTATTATTATTTTATTATTATAATTATTTTATTAGAAAATGTCAAGTAATTAGCAAATTTGGTTAATTGAATGTTCAAAATCCAACATTTTAAGTTAGGGATTTGATATTCAAATTTTAAAACATAACTAATTTAATACGAGGATCAAAGTTATCAAAAGTATAATTTACTTGATATTTAAATTTATATAACATTTTTGTTTTTATTAATTTAATATTTTATTCTTTAATCTATTTAATAATTTCATTTTGTATGTTATTTGTAACTTAAACTCATTTATATTGTCATGAGATTTCTTATTAAAGATTTAGTATTAAATATTAATTTCAACTTTAATTTAAACTAAGTCGATAAAAAAGAAAAGTTAGAGATTTCAATCTCTAATTTACAAATTGAACGACATACATAAAGAAAATTCACTAAACACAGAAGATTGAAAGACTATTGAAAAAGTAAAAATGGAAGGATATGAATTTACTATACAATTTAACATAAATTTATTTTTAAAAAAAATATCAATTTACCTTCTTAAATGTACAAAATTAGGTTTAAATAATATTTTGGTTGGTGTGATTTCGACTTTTGATTTATTTTAGTCTTTAAATTTTCAAAACTTCCATTATGTTAGACGACTCTCTACAATCGTAT
This sequence comes from Cucurbita moschata, assembly GCF_002738365.1. Lineage (NCBI taxonomy): Eukaryota > Viridiplantae > Streptophyta > Magnoliopsida > Cucurbitales > Cucurbitaceae > Cucurbita > Cucurbita moschata. The sequence continues at coordinate 893,872 of NW_019268536.1, forward strand.
GATATTGCCCACTTTGAACATAAGCTCTCGTGGCTTTGCTTTGGGCTTCCTAGAAGGTCTCATAGACTCTCTACAATCGTATACATAAGCTCTCATGGTTTTACTTTGGGCTTCCCAGAAGGACTCATAGACTCTCTACAATCGTATACATAAGCTCTTGTGGCTTTGCTTTGGACTTTCCCAGAAGGTCTCATAGACTCTCTACAATCGTATACATAAGCTCTCATGGCTTTGCTTTGGGCTTCCGAGAAGGTCTCATAGACTCTCTACAATCATATACATAAGCTCTCATGGCTTTGCTTTGGGCTTCCCAGAAGGTCTCATAGACTCTCTACAATCATATACATAAGCTCTCATGGCTTTGCTTTGGGCTTCCCAGAAGGTCTCATAGACTCTCTACAATCATATACATAAGCTCTCATGGCTTTGCTTTGGGCTTCCCAGAAGGTCTCATAGACTCTCTACAATCATATACATAAGCTCTCATGGCTTTGCTTTGGGCTTCCCAGAAGGTCTCATAGACTCTCTACAATCGTATACATAAGCTCTCATGGCTTTGCTTTGGGCTTCCCAAAAGGTCTCATACCAATTGAGAGAGTATTCTTTGATTATAACCCCATCGATTATTTCCTAAATTAGCCAAAAAGAGTATTTTTTATTATAAACCCATGATCATTTCCTAAATAAGCCAATGTGGGACTTTCATCATCCAACACATTAGACCTATTTTAGTATTTCTAATATTTTTTAATCATAATTTCAACCTATACTACACAAAATAAATTTCCTAAAATGTAACACCTATTAAATAGTTTTAGTTGTGTAAAAAATTAGGACTTGAAAATCCTAAGCTATAAATATAGGTACTTTTAAGTGATATTAATCTTCTATTTATACAAGCAATCATAAATTTCACACAAAATTTGCTAACAAAAAAGGGAATATTGGTGAACATACCTTAAGAGGGCTTAAAATCTGGTGATGCCCTGCAAAGAAGATGGACAGAAAAAATAATTAAGGAAAGAAAGAAAGAAAGAAGAACAGGTGATTTTGAAATGAATTAAGAAGGATGTAGGAGTGATATATAAGGTTATGGAGGCAGAAACAGAATCAAGGGGTGGCTTGGGGAATTGGATAAACAGACAGTAGAAATGAGCACGAAACACATGAACTTCACAATAATCACCGAAAGCATATTAAACTTTTGCCTAAAGAGCAACAGAATTAACAAATTCATTGCTTCAAATATAATTCAAGAATTGGTGGTGCAATTCTAAAAGTCACAAGACTCTTATATTACTTGCCTTTAACAAGTTTTAACTCATGCTTCATGATTAAACCTATATTAAAACATTATATTTGGGACTAAAATAAATCTTAAATCGAAACAAAAATGAATGACATACAATAAAATATCACAGTTTAGACCAAATATTAATCATAAAAGAATCAAACATTTCGAGCAATATCAATATTTAAAAGCTTGATCAGAACATGAAGCGTTTAAAATGTTTGGTTTTAGATTCTAATTCAAATCAAGAGATTATTGTTTATTAATTTGTATCACGCAAGCCTAAAGAATTTCTGTCTATACTTTTTTGGCTCAAAACTAGACCTTGGACTTAGGATTAATGCTACCAAAAAGGTCAAGTATAGGGGTCACGAACCTATTTGAAAGGTCTATATAACCACAAATGTGTAATGGATTAAAGAATATTTCTTTAGTCTACACTCAACCTTTATAATAACTAGGATCTTACACTTTTGTTTCCATTAAATTTCTAACCACAAAGGGCGAGAATATTTCAACGTCCAAATCTTTAGATAAATGATTATAATGCATCATAAAATATGAAAAAAAAAAAAAAGGACAAAAATATCATTAAAATGCCTGTGTTATGAATTTAATTGGGTATTGCAGTTCAAGACATTGAAATGAAGAATGAATAATACCTGTAGGTCTTTACAATACCTTTTGCCGTCTTGCAGCAGCCACTGCTAAAAAGATAGTTCCTGAATGAAGCATTATTCACAAGTGCAAAGTAATCTCCCATGAAAGTGGATCATTAACAAAATAGTCATTATTTCCACATCTGCCGATCTTCCTCCTTCAATTCACTATTATGTTTCTAAATCCATAATAAAGAAATTAAGAGGAACCAAACATAATTTTCAAAAACAGAAATCAGTAATAAAATCGTTATCAAGCCTAATTTTCCCTAGATTCCCAATAAAGGTTGCAAAAAGAGAAACTTCATTGGTCATTTGTCTCTCTCCTAACGTTTGTTGTTTATATATTACGTTATAAGAATGAGGAATCCCTACTTTGCTGCTTCTAAGCAACAAAGGTACGGAGCTTTGCCTCACTTGATCTCCAAAGGATATTGATGTACGGCTCCCATAAATCCTTTCAGCGAGGTGGCCTATTGGGGATGGGCGATTAGAGCTCTCTAGTGGTCCTGGTAAATGGAAAGAAATCTGAAACCTTTCCACTTTGAAAAGTTCCTCATCACACATAACATACTATAGACAAAGAAAGAACGAGAAGGAAAAAGAAAAAGCTTCACCTTTGTACCATGAGTATTGCTTCGTAAGATCAGAAAGTCGTGAAAGTTTAAGAAGACCAGGAGAAAACAATGTTGGCAAGCAGCTAAAGTTGACAAAAGAAGCTCCAACATGATTCTCAATCCATAAAGCCTCCAAGCTTCACAAGCAAAAGACTCAAATCAAATTAGAAATGCCATGAAGAAATCGCCAAAATATCGAAAAGGAGAAAATCCTCAAATCAACGACTAGTTATTATTTTATGTACATAAGCATTTCAAATTGTCCAAGACTTTCAATTTATTTATTAGATAACGGAGTAAATTGTTTGAATTAGCTCACCGATTCTTGTTTATGGTGCATGTCAGGACACTTATATATACTGTATGTCCACCGATCTTTACAAGAGAAGACACAAAGAAAAGAAAAAGAAAAGTGGAACTCAAAAATGAGTGGAAGTATAGGTGATGAGAATTTTTTGTTATTTGAAGTGCTATATAAATGTGAAGACTCATAAAACCTTACCATATAAGCTAATGCCAGTCATCTTGTCTTGAAGGTCGACCACAAAAGACTGTAAACTTCATAAACAGATGGCTATTAAGATTTATCTTCATAAAGATGTACTAAGTGAAGGATACGACGTGCTAAGCGTTCTTGAAGCTTGGTTTATATTTGTGCTAAAACAGAGACCTGTGTTGTGGAATATTTACATATTGACGGGATCCAAGATACAGGGAAGTCTCTTAATTTTGTGTGTGCATGGTGTGGGGAGAGGTGGGGTTCTACAACTCACTTGCTCCTTATGATGAATGCAAGGCACCAAATATAACTGTGTTGCACTAACTCACTTGCTCCTTATGATGAATGCAAGGCACCAAATATAACTGTGTTGCACTAACTCACTTGCTCCTTATGATGAATGCAAGGCACCAAATATAACTGTGTTGCACTAACATATTCAAGACAAAGATCATCACTTGTTCCAATGCCATTCTCGATTACAGTTGCAATTTATGGTCTATCAAGTGCAAGTAAACCAACACTGTTCAAATGAGAACTGTTACGTTGATATAATCATGCAAGAATATTCTTGAAATAGTTAACATCAAACTAAAAGATTCACCATATAATATTGGCTAGTAACCCCTGTTCACCCCCCGATAAACTTTAAATTGAAATCATCATTATCAACAAGACTGATTTGTATCATCCGCAAGCCATTAATCTTCTCATAAATTTCCAGTGGACCAATAGATTCAATCCTGCAAATATTGAAGATAAGGCAGTCAGTTCATGATTGGATATCCAAAATCCATCCTTTTGTGAAACTACAGCCTCTAAAGTTTAAGCATTGACCATTTTAGTGAGGGGGAAAAACAAAAGAACACCAACATCATAAATGCAGCTGTACAAGATGCTGCATTATGCACCATGTTTTACTTCAGCTAAATTTCTTTCATCCCAGAACATCTCTTGTCACCAGAGCTTTCATGGCTAATCCCAACTCCCACCACTAGAAAATTGGATCAATCAGGTTACATCAGTGTAAACAATTTTATGCTTTGGCAAAATTTTATTCTTCCTATATACGCTAATCACACAAACTTGACTGGAGAGATTAAGAAGCTCAGAATGCATTCTCCTCCTAGAGAAGAAATGAATGCCTTCATCGCCATTAAATTTTTTTATTTCCAATTCAGATTATGAAGCTTGGGCGGCAACCAATCATTACTCACATGGATAATTTCATAATTGACAGTTGACTAGCCTCTCAGAAGAAGAGATACCGAATCGCAAAGGACAGTTGAGAGGATACTAATACTTAAAAACCAATATGTGTGGTCAGGGTGCAATCTGGATTACTCGAGGTTGTCCCCCATTGCCTAATACTTAAAAGGACAACAGGACTACAATTGGATCAAGCAACTCTAAGGACGCATCAATTTCAAAAGCCTAGAACCAAGATATGACAGAGTATTAAGTAATCATCCCTCATTTAGAATAAAACACGGGCCCTAATACCACCCTCTCGTTGTTATGAACACTTGGTAATAAGTGGATGTACATATTAAGAAGGAACTCAGACGGCGTATTAATACAAATTCAAACTTGAAACCAAGAGACTCCGTTGAACTCCTGGAATCAATTACGGTGAAATCTTTAATCCAATTGTGAAACATCAAGAATTCAGGCAGTCCTCACTGTTGCATCTTCCTTTGATTGGAAATCAGGCAATTAACATAAATTTTTGCTCAAAGTATCTACAGTCAAAGAAAGAAACCTTATAGAGGAGTTCGAATTCGCGGTACCTGCGAGAGCTCAAATAGCAAAATCGCAGCGGTAACAGAACTCGAGTAGGCGATACAAGTTCTGAGGAACCGGGAGGCGATCAAACTCCAACCGGCCGCATTGGTCTCCGTTCCATTAACATTAGGATCGAAGTTTTCTTCGTCTTCAAATAATATCAAAGACCTCGCGTAATCGATAAATTTATGAAGCGGATCATCATCTTCTTCTTCCTACAGCCTTTGACGCCATCTAACTCCATGACTGAGTTTCGGCCGGCATCGTTCAAATTGAAATGTCGGCCCCGAGAAGACATTGAGAGAGTCACCGAGTTCATTCCAAGTTAACATCCGGATTAAGCCATTGCTGCGCCCGCGCCCTAAATTTGAGGTAGCATTTTTAGCGGGAAGAAGATTCGCAGGTGATAATTAAACCTTTAATTTATTAAGCATTAACAAACAAAATAAAGTGTTAGAAAAACAAATTTTTTTAAATTCATGCTCGTACCTAGATCCCAAAAATAATCTTTATACCGTGTAAACCTTTCCCTAACAAATAAGTTTTAAAATCGTGAGACTGATGACTATATGTAAAGGATCAAAACAAACTTTATTTATTAGCGGTGGGCTTGGGCCATTACAAATGGTATCAAAGCCAGACACTGGCTATGTCGACATTGGGCCCCTACAAAGGATGGATTGTGAGATCTCAAATTGGTTGGAGAGGAGGAACGAATCACTAGGCTGACGACCATTGGCTATGTGCCAGCAAGGACGTTGGGCCCCTAAAAATGGTGGAAAGGGTGTGGATTGTGAGATCCCAAATTGGTTGGAGAGGGGGAATGAATCACCAGGCTGACAACCACCGGCTGTGTGCCAGCGAGGACGTTGGGCCCCTAAGAATGGTGGATGTTGAGATCCCAAATTAGTTGGAGGGAGGAATGAAGCACCAGGCTGATGGCCACAGGCAGTGTGCCAGCGAGGACATTGGGCCCCACCCCTAAGAAGGGTGAATTGTGAGATCCCAAATTGGTTGGAGAGGGGGAACGATTCACCAGGCTGACGACCACCAGCTATGTGTCAGCGAGGACTTTGGGCCCCACCCCTAAGAAGGGTGAATTGTGAGATCCCAAATTGGTTGGAGAGGGGGAACGATTCACCAGGCTGACGACCACCAGCTATGTGTCAGCGAGGACTTTGGGCCCCACCCCTAAGAAGGGTGAATTGTGAGATCCCAAATTGGTTGGAGAGGGGGAACGATTCACCAGGCTGACGACCACCAGCTATGTGTCAGCGAGGACTTTGGGCCCCACCCCTAAGAAGGGTGAATTGTGAGATCCCAAATTGGTTGGAGAGGGGGAACGATTCACCAGGCTGACGACCACCAGCTATGTGTCAGCGAGGACTTTGGGCCCCACCCCTAAGAAGGGTGAATTGTGAGATCCCAAATTGGTTGGAGAGGGGGAACGATTCACCAGGCTGACGACCACCAGCTATGTGTCAGCGAGGACTTTGGGCCCCACCCCTAAGAAGGGTGAATTGTGAGATCCCAAATTGGTTGGAGAGGGGGAACGATTCACCAGGCTGACGACCACCAGCTATGTGTCAGCGAGGACTTTGGGCCCCACCCCTAAGAAGGGTGAATTGTGAGATCCCAAATTGGTTGGAGAGGGGGAACGATTCACCAGGCTGACGACCACCAGCTATGTGTCAGCGAGGACTTTGGGCCCCACCCCTAAGAAGGGTGAATTGTGAGATCCCAAATTGGTTGGAGAGGGGGAACGATTCACCAGGCTGACGACCACCAGCTATGTGTCAGCGAGGACTTTGGGCCCCACCCCTAAGAAGGGTGAATTGTGAGATCCCAAATTGGTTGGAGAGGGGGAACGATTCACCAGGCTGACGACCACCAGCTATGTGTCAGCGAGGACTTTGGGCCCGTAAGAATGGTGAATTGTGAGATCCCAAACTGGTTGAAGGGAGGAATGAAGCACCAGGCTTATGGCCACAGGCAGTGTGCCAGCGAGGACATTGGGCCCCTTAGAAGGGTGAATTGTGAGATCTCAAATTGGTTGGAGAGGGGTAACGAAGCACCAGGCTCACTGTCATACATAAGGGCCAAAATGAACAATATCAATAAGCAGTGCGCTTGAGCCATTACTTTTTATTTAGCAGTTACACCGTCTCTACTCCTTGAGAGACAAACCTATCCATCTGTACTCTTGCATCCATTCGGAAAAAAAAAATTATACTCTTATTTAAAAAGTTGGAGCCATTTCACACGTGTCAGCTTTAAGTAAAAAAAGAAAAGGGCTACGTGACACTTTCGAAATGTCAAGTCAAATTATTGATAAATCTGACATTTAAAAAAAAACATAAAGTACTAGAACATAAAATATAAACGGTTTAAAGCTCGTGATGACAAAAATATCTTGAACTTTGCTTTAAATTTAAATAGATATATTTATATCTCGTGTGACGTTTTTTTTAAATTTATTTTATACGTAAGTGTTATCTCAATGATATCATTTGAATGTTAGTTATATTATTATTGCACGAAAGATGTGAGTTGTGTTCAAAGAGTACAAAATATTCTAAGTTTGTCTCTTTCTTTTTGGCACCATGTCTCATACAGCATTGGGATAAGGCAAGATGGCTCGTTAAACATAAATCACTGTCAATTTGACGATTGATTATTAATTATATAACGAAAAATATAGGTCAATAGTGTTAATGAAAGATAAATGTAGTTTAAAAGACATATTTCAGGTATGATAAGAACATGGAGACATTTAGAGCGGTATGATAAAGAACATGGAGACATTTAGAGCCGCCAAGTGTTGGACAAAAATTATGACGGTTAGCACCCAAATCCACCGCTAGCAGATATTGTCCTCTTTGGGCTTTCCCTTTCGGACTTCCCCTCGCTTTAAAACGCGTCTGTTAGGGGAAGATTTCCACACCCTTAAATGGTGGTTTGTTCTCCTCCCCAACCAATGTGGGTGTGGAAACCTTCCCTAGTAGACGCGTTTTAAAGCCTTGAGGGGAAGCCCGAAAGAGAAAGCCCAAAGAGGATAATATCTACTAGCGGTGGATCTGGGTCGTTACAAAGACAATCTTGGAACGTAGAGGCATTTAGAGCACGACTAAATTATGAAATACCCTCGAACTTTACACTATTGAATGTTGAACAGAAACTGTGAGCTGAAACAGTGTAACAGTAGTCATGTCTCAATGTCCGTATAAGGTCTCTGCCACATCATTTTCAGATCTCAAATTTTATTATAGGTCTCTATCACATCATTTTTAGGTGTCAATATTCTATCAGATTTCTACCTCAAATATAATTTTGCAACAAAGAGGCATTCAGAGCACGACTAAATTACAAAATACCCTCGAACTTTGCCACGTGTTTTTTAAAAACAGCTCTATCCTAATCTCTCAAACGCTATATTTCAAACCCACCATCACGAAAATTATGACCTAAAACAATCTCAATTTCCGTTCCAACAGTCAATTACATCATTACAAACCCTAATTTTTCATTCAACATTCTAACAGATTTCTACACCAAAGATAACTTCAAATCGTTTCTGTAACGTCAACAGTAACAACACAAAATTACTTGTTGTAACACAGCGTCGTTAGTATTATTATTGGCAAGGGGGAATGGACCTACAAAAACAAGAAAAAAATGTACAATTAAGAGTGTCAGAGCAAGTCAAATCTGAAGAACAAGAAATGAAAAGGGCAGTTCAAAAATGTTAGGTTCATATTTGACCATAAACAAACACAACACACCCACATCTCCATACCCCACATTTATCTTCCTTTTTTTTTTCCTTTTAAATATAATTTTTAATGTAGAATATTGAAATGCTTTCGTTCCGAGTTAGTTCCTCGACGAATGCTATATTTTGCTCGGTTTCTGTCATCTGATTGTAATACAAATTTTTAGCTATTGTGTGCTTTCTCGTTCTTTAAGAATAAAGGTTTCAGTAAAAGACTGTTATTTCCAACATTAATATAAAAGGTCTCGAGCGGGTTATAAAAGTGAGATTAAAAAGCTACTAATTAAGAAATGATAATAAAACGCTAAAGGATGAGCTACCAAAACGTATGACTATGAAATTAACAGATAAAGTAATAATCCGACCATTAGCAGATATTGTCCGTTTTAGCCCGTTACGTATTAACATTTAGGAAGAGGTTTTTACATCTTTACAATGGATGCTTTGTTACCGTCTCCAACCGATGTGAAATCTCATATATAAAATTTAATAGTTGCACGTTATTGTGGTTGTTACACTGTCCTCTTTCATATATCTCTAGATTAGTTAATAGTATAGATATTGCTATTCTAAACCGAGACCTCCAAAATCTATCGATAATCTCAAGTAAACCACCTCCCGAGACTATCTAGCAAGTGATGTTTGCTCTACTCTAATCGTTAAACCCAGAAATAACTTATTTCCTCCGTCCGAAGAACGTCGTATCATGAGCCAACCACCCTAAATGGGAAGATTCCTATCAGTATTTACGAACGACAAATCAAACCATAAAAACGAGGTATACAATATCATATAGCTTAGCAGAAAAAACGTCTAGCTATCATACTAGAAGGGTATAAAAACTTGTGAAAGAAAAAGGGCTCACACGACAACCAATATATTTGGTCGTTCTCGTTCATACATCCAACGATCCTTTTAAATTCTAACCGAATTTAGTTCTCGATCCCGAACACGTCGACACAAAGCTGTACTTTTTTTTTTTTTTTTTTGAAAGAAATTTGAAAAGAAAGAAAGATTTTGACGACCAGATATTGACAATGATGATAACTGCAAGAACATCATCATATCAAAGACTTCTCAAAAGCCCTGAAAGAGCTTAGTTGGACATCACAACTCCCACAAATAAATAAAATAAAACATTTATGACGTCATAAAAATATTCATCAATAGAAAAAAAAAAAAAAAAGATGCTTCAGAGAGACAGTCCAGATCAGCTAAAATGACCAATAATGGATTCAAAGACCAACAAGTGAGCCAAGGACAGTTTCGTCACATGGCCTACACTAACTGGTCGGACGACACGATTAGTTACCTCGAAAATAACCCTAAACTAATCACAACGTTAGTTATATCTAATTCTCACACGTGCATAAACATACTCATTAGGGTGAATCAATTCAAATCGTAGATTAATTTTCAATCGGGTTGAAAACTGGGCCTAATTCTCCCGGGGAATCCTCGTCCTGAGTCGGTCCACATTGCCATACGAAACGACATCCGCCAGATCAAGAGCTCCGACTTTCCTCAATATACTGCACATGTATGAAGATTATATGTATTTCCCGTGCTCAATATACTGCACTTTTAACATGTTTTATTCTCACTCACATGTTTCTTAGGAAAATTTTCAGGAGATCGCCTCGTTCGTATAGACAATTATTTTCAAATCTTTTTTAATTATTTTATTTTTAGGATCGCTCTGATTCAAATATGATCACAGAGAGCATCAAATCTATGAGTGAGTTCTGAGAGAATAAAACTTTACAGTAAAAACAACAAACGAATAAATTACTCGGCTTTCTCTTGCTTCCTCTTGTGCCGACATCCATCAAACCAGCAATTTTTTATTTTATTTTATTTTTTTATTTTTAAGAAAAAAATGCATTTAATTTTAATTTTAATCTTTTAAATTTTATTTTTGCTTCTCGAGATTCAGGGCGATGAAAAAGAAGAAACACGAGAAGGAGACGAAACAAAACTACATAAAATGATTAAAAAGATTCTCAAAATCTCATTCGTAATATATGCCTTTGTTTCCTTTTGTTTGGAGATGTTATCGAAGTAGTGGGATCACATGACCTGTATCTGTAATTACGCTTTACGCCACCTGGAAGATTCTACATCTGTTGGATAGAGAAACAAAATATTTCTTATAAGAGTATGAAAACTTTTTACTGTGAGGCTAACGATAATACATAACGAATCAAAGTAAACAATATCTGTTATCGGTGAGTTTGAGTTGTTACAATAGTATTAGAGCCAGACATTGGGTTGTGTGCCAGCGAGGGCGCTGGCCTTCAAGGAGGGCGGATTGTGAGATCTCATATCGGTTGTAGAGGGGAACGAAACATTCCTTGTAAGGGTGTGGAAACCTCTCCCAAGTAGACGCGTTTTAAAACCGTAAACGTGAAGCGATACATAATTGGTCAAAACAGACAATATATGCTAGGGGTGAGTTTGGGTTGTTACAAATGGTATCAGAACTATACACCAAGTGGTGTGCCAGCAACGACGCTGACCCCCAAGGAGGATGGACTGTGAGATCCTATATCGATTGGAGACGGGAACGAAACATTCCTTATAAAAGTGTAGAAACATGTTATAAAATCGTAAGACTGACAATGATACGTATCGAGCCAAAGCAGACAATATCTACTAGCAATAGTGTAACAACCCAAACTCACCGCTAGTAGCTCATTACATATCGTCGTCAGCCTCGTGATTCTTAAAACACAGAAGATCTGACGTTATCTTTAACGGGTCAAATTTGCGTTAAAATTCCGAAGAAAATTTTATTATAATTTTAGAAGAAAAAAAAAAGAAAAAAAAAAGGATTGGATTTTGAATATAAAAATAATATTTGAAAAGTCTATAAGAAGGCAATAACATGAGGTACGTGGATGAGTGGCAGCTAGCCCATTGGAGAAAGATTCAAAATTCACTCTTTTTCAACCCCCAAAAAATAAAAAAAATAAAAAAAGGGGTTTTTTTTCCCTTCCCCCCCCCCCCCCTTTTTTTTTCCA
>NW_019268536.1:905872-915315 GCF_002738365.1 Cucurbita moschata
TCCCCCCCCCCCCCCTTTTTTTTAACCCATTTGGTGAATTGGAGGTGAAAAACAATGGGTGAAAAAAAGGGAGATGAGAAAATTACAGTGATAATAAGAGAAGTGAATGAAGAAAGAGACACAGAAATGGTGGAAAAACTGGAGAGAAGCTGTGAAATTGGGTGTAAATTAGGAGGGGCCTCCATTTTTACCGATATGATGGGCGATCCTCTTTGTAGGATCAGATTCTACCCACTTCATATTATGCTGGTCGGTTCCATAAAATTCCATTATATAATCATTCTTTACTGTCTTTTTATTATTTTTTTATTTTTAAAACAGGTGGCTGAGCTGCCGGAAAAGGGAGACGTCGTGGGAGTGGTTAGAGGCTGTATTAAGTCTGTGGGGACTGGCGGCGCCGCCGCCGGAGAAGCTAATACCACCAGGATTGGTTGCATATTGGGGCTTCGTGTTTCGCCTGCTCACAGGTAATAAATATATGATTTAAATCTAATTAGTTATTCTTTAATTAATTATTAATTTTAATTCATTCACAAAATTTTAGTGGGTGAAGTATAAATAAATAAATCTCTCTCTCTCTCTTTATTTAAAATTATTATAAAGTGTTTCTCTTAAGTATTTTTTAAAATCTCAGTATATTATCTAATTAAACAGTATGAAGCTATTATTATTATTATTATTCTTACGAATATTATAATTTAGTAGTGTAATTAATTTAAATTTCTATAGATTTTTTTAATAGTTGTGCTAGACTTAGGTCATATATTATACTATTTTGAAAAATATTTTTAATTGGCCAATTTTCTTTTCTTCGCTATTTTGATAAATTCTTTAAAATTTATATTTTAAAGTGTTTTTAGATAACTAAAAATCGTTTAAAATTTAGAGCATGATTCTACCAATTAAAATAAAATTTCCTAAGTGGTTTCATTTAAAAAGTTCTAAAAAAAAATATCAATTTTCTCCCAAGAAAATACTTATATAACAAAAATTTCAAATAAATTTTATAAACAAAATACATCAAATCGAGTAAATAATAATCTATTCATTGATCTATGAACTTTCGAGATGGATTCTAGTAATTTTTTTTTTTTGGTTGAACTTTTAAAAATAGCATTCAAGTCCTTGAACAATTTTAAAACGGGAGCACATTTGAATTTAGGGACATAATTGCAACTTATCTCAAAAGTTGGAGGTAGTTTGTATTATGAGATCCCACGTCGGTTAGTGAAACATTTCTTGTAAGGATGTGTAAACCTCTCCTTAGTAGATGCGTTTTAAAACCGTGAGGCTGACAACAATACGTTAACCAAAGTGAACAATATCTGTTAGTGGTAGACTTGGACGGTTATAAATGAATCTTATTATTTTGAAGTCAAACAATAACACGTAGGAAGTCGGGATCCTTCGAGATCCTTCGAACCTCTTAACTAGGTGGAGAGAGCAATATATATGCACATGTTGGCTCTAGCTATTCATTAAATTAAATTACATGAAACAATTTTTGTGATGATATTATATTGATGTTATTATTGGTGTAGGAGGTTGGGAATTGGGCTAAAGCTAGTACACTCAGTTGAAGAATGGGTAATAAGAAATGGAGCTCCCTATGCATTTCTAGCAATAGAGAAGAAGAACAAAGCCTCAAAGAATCTCTTCACTCGCAAATGCAACTACGTAAAATTCAGCTCATTGGTGATATTCAGACAGCCAATTGTGTTCCCAACAAAAGACATCTCTAATGGGGAAATAAAGACAGAGAAACTGAACATAGAGCAAGCAATTTCATTCTACACGAACTGTCTCACAGCTAAAGGAGTTTATCCAATGGATTTTGATGTGATTTTGAAGGAAAAACTGAGTATTGGCACATGGGTTTCTTATTTCAATCAAGAAGATTGGACCCATTTGATTTGTTCAGAGAAGGATTCAGAGATTTACCAGAGAATGCCAAGCTCTTGGGTGGTGTTTAGCATATGGAATACCTGCAAGGCATATAAGTTTCAGATAAGGGAATCAAAAAAAGATGAATTATTGTTACCTCTAAGGTTCTTGAAAAGTGCAAGAAAAAAGTTCATTTCCTGCTTCAAAATGCCAGATTCTGTGTCGTTTGGGAAGTCATTTGGATTCTTCTTCCTGTATGGGATATTTGGGGAGGGGGAGAGAGTCGGAGAGCTTGTCGAGTCGATATGGCTTTTCGCTTCGAGATTGGCTGAAGAAGAGAACGACTGCAAGGCCATTGTCACCGAACTATCTGTTTCTGACCCAATCATAAACCACGTCCCCCAAAATAATAAATCCATGTCTCGCATCAACGATAACTGGTACCTGAAAAGATTGAGTGTACAGAGTAGTGATGATGAAAGGGATGAAATGTTGTTGTCAAAGGATATGGAAGCAGCTGCAAATGTGATTGTTGACCCCAGAGACTTCTAGATTTCAATATCTATTCATACCTGGTTTTGCTCCTTTTTCTACATCAATCTTCTGTTCAAGATGCTGACAGCAAAATTAATGGTAAAGACCAAGTTTAAATAGTTCGTAAAACAAGATGATTATAACTCGTTAAAAATTGCAAGTAGAGGTTGAGAATTGAAACTAAACAATAATTAAAAGCTCCTGAAATGGATTTGATACACTGGCACAAAATTGTTTGAACTTTCTGTGATCGTACTTTTGAAGAAATTCTTACCAGATAGTTCATTAAAACTGACTTGTATCCTTCGCAATCTGGCAACTATCCGGAAGATGTGAGATCTCACGTCGGTTGGAGGGGGAACGAAGCATTCCTTATAAGGGTGGGAAAACCTCTCCCTATCAGACGCGGTTTAAAATCACGAGGCTGACAATGATACATAATGGGTCAAAACGGACAATGTTTACTAGCGGTGGGCTTGAGCTGTTACAAATAGTATCAAAGCCAGACAACGGACAGTGTGGCAGTGAGGACGCTAGGCCCCCAAGGGGGTGGATTGTGAGATCCACATCGGTTGGAGAGGGGAACGAAACATTCCTTATATGGGTCTGAAAACCTCTCCCTAGTATACGCATTTTAAAGCCGTGAGGGCTTGTGCTGGATGATTTGGATGATTCTGTTGTTTGGCTCTGTTAAACATCCAACTTTGATAGTTGAAACAAACTCAGTTTCAGTTTCAGTTTAAACCACATTGTTACCAGTAGAGGAGGCAGCCGAGTCGTCTATGCAGGCGTTTCCAGTGCCTCCATCTGCTGTTCAAGACGTGGTGAATGGTTCTTGCTCCAGCATCAACAGTTCGTCTCTTTTTGCTGCTAGTGCTGGATCAATAACCTCTAACAATCCCATAATCCACGAAGCATCATCCACAACTTCAGTTCACTGTTGCAAAACCACCTTCACTTTCTTATCCACATAACAAACTCAAATTTCAAAAGCTTATAATCATAATCAGCATCACTTGTTCAAAAGCTTCAAAAGTCAAGCAGCCATTTCAATATCAAGAAGTGATCAAGTTAAAATTACAGTTTGAGTTGATGTAATGTAACTGAGGTTCTGACCTGCTGGAAATAGAGATTTCAAATTTCCTCGACTCGGATTGCATTCCCTTGATCCTGTTCCAATGCTGTGTTGAACACAACTCACTGTGGGAAACACTCGCTCTCTTTATTAAGACCAATCGAGAAGAGAATACAAGACACTCTGTAGAATACTTCTGCTTTTTATTGTTTTTAGATTTCTTGGATGAATAACCTAGGTAGGGTGGGGGTATTTATACTAAGAGTAAACAATCTATATTTAACCAATCTAAATCTAGACCTAACCGATTTGAATCTAGACCTAACAAATTGAATCTTTCTCCTAAAATATCTACATCTCTTTCTCCTAAAATCTCTACTAAAATAAATATACTGGGCTCGTACAATTAGGCTTGACTCTATTGGGCTAGTACAATTATTGGGCTTGACTCTATTGGGCTAGTGATGATATTTCAACATGCTGCCCATGCCATCCATGTTACGTAACTCTGAGAATTTATGTTTAGAGACGATCTATATGAAGTAAAGCAATCCAAGTAAGTAATATTTCGACTCCAAGCCTGAGTAAAGATTCTTGCACTTTAAACTATGGTTCTGTATGGTACTGTTTTTGGTTCAAATCTCATTTTTCGTTCTCGCTCCATTTTTTATCTCAGAACTTTTAGAATGTTCATTTTCGTACTTGAACTCTCAGTTCTATCTTATTTTAGTCCTTAAACTTGAAAATTATAACTATTTTGTTCCTAACCTTTTACTTAGCTTTTAACAAATTGATCATACAACTTTGAATATGTATTTTAGCATGTTAATATGAGCATGATTTCAAACCATAAATCGGTGAGATGATATTAGATGCATGTTAATAAATCGGAGCCCTAAACCTGCCAAATGAAGGAGTCTTTTCCAATGCCTCCTCCGACGCCTCTCTGTTCACGCCGTCCTATGATCGATCGGCGACGAGAGCCACCGTTGAGGAGCCTCTGGAAGAACAGCACGGCGGAACGGAGATGGAACTGGAGCAGAATGGAGGGGAATAGTGGAGATATTGCATCTGTATTTCGATAGATTGTAAGGATTTTGAGAGGAAGAGATGAGATTGAAGGAGAAGAAGAGAAGAGGTTGATTACCGTCTGATTTTGCTTTCGAAGGCGCTCTCTGGAGAAGAAGAAGAACGGAGACTAAATTACGATTTTAACCTTCCAAATGTACTGCCGATACGCCTTTCTGTCGCGGAAGAAACGAAAGGGTATTTTCGGTATGTTGGGGGCTAAAATGTGACTGGTACTATTTTCCACGTGGCGGCCATTGAAGTGGCTCGGCACTTTTATCCTTGCGCTTATTTTTTTTACACGTGGAGGCAATTTGTTGGTTTGATTTTGTGGATTTCTGATATGCTGCCGATAAATATCCGATACCGAATTAGGAACCGGATCCGATTCTTCAAAAAAAAAGCTGCCACCGAGTCACCGAGTCAGTCCGGTTCAGTGAAATTAATTTTTATTTAATATTAATTTTTTGATAAAATATATATTTTTTAACTTAAATAAAAATATCATTTTTTTTCTTTTTTTTTTTAATGAAAAATTTATTATTTCATTCAAATTATGTCTTCATCTATAATTCTAAATATAAAAAAAAAAATACTCCTATGTACCCGTTCTCTCTTTTTATTTTATTTTATTTTATTTCTAGACCAGGTTATGTCTACCCGAGAACGAATTTTTCATCGACAATACAACACATTTGTTTCAGTTACAGAGGCGACGAGGCTTGCTAACCTGGCACCCAACCCAACAAGTCAGGGGTGGGTCAGCCATAGGTTCGGTCCAACTCCTATCAAAACTCTAATCAATAATCAGGGGTGGCTCAAGAGACGCTAGCATTGACGAGAAGGAAAAAGCCACATCTTACGACCCGCTCCACTTACTTTATTTAAAAAAAATAATACTTTAAAACCATGAGGCTAACTATGATATGTAACGGGTCAAAGCGGGCAACCGAAACAAAAATTGAGACCCAAACAATGCCAGATTGTTCTAGGTCAACGCCACACTCAATTACTGATTTCAAATTTTGTCGAAAATTCGAAATGATTTCTACAATATTACACTTGACATTTCTTCTTAAAAGTTAATCACATCGTTTCTAGTCAACATTGTCTCTAATCATTTAAAGTCAACACCGTCTTGATAGAAAGTTGACTTTCTTTCCAAAAGTTGAGTTTCTACATCTTCAATGTCGAGAAAACTATAAAGTCATAGATAAACGTTAATGAATCAAGTACAAAAAGAAATAAGTGAACTTAAACATAGCCTAACCGTAACACCTCAAACCCACTACTAGCAGATATTGTCCACTTTGGTTGGTTATGTATCGTCGTCAATCTCACGGATCTAAAACACATTTGTTATCTGTTAGGGAGAGGTTTTCACACCCTTATTATAAGGAATGTTTTGCTCCCCTCTCCAACCGATGCGAGATCTCACAATCCACTTCCCTCGGGGGCCCAATGTCCTAACTGGCATACCGTCCGATGTCTAGCTCTAATACCACTTGTAAAAGCCCAAGCCCACCACTAGTAGATATTGTCCGCTTTAGCCCATTACATATCATCATCAGCCTCACGGTTCTAAAATACATATGACAGGGAAAGCTTTTTACACCCTTATTAGAACGAATGCTTCATTTCTCTTTCCAACTGATGTGAGATCTCACAATCCACTTCCCTTAGGGACTCAACGTCCTAGCTAGCATACCGTCTAGTGTCTGGCTCTGATATCACTTGTAACAGCCCAAGCCCACTGCTAGCATATATTATCCACTTTAGCCCGTTACATATTGTCATCAGCCTCACGGTTTTAAAACGGGTCTACTAAGAAGAATTTTTCACACCTTCCACTCTCCAATCAGTGTGAGATCTCACACTAACTGATTAAAGACACATCGAAAACGAAATGTTGTGTCGGGGCAAGGGACAGGACAAGAAATAGCTCCAAAGATGGCTATTTTAACGAATAAATTACCAACACATCTCGGGTTATTGAAACTGATCGGGCGAGTCGAATTGCCATGTCAAATCCTCTCATCTTTATTAGGGTTTTGGTTGTACAAGGCTTCGATGATTCTTCACCTGCCCACCTTTTTATCTCCAATTAGTCAAACTCAAGCATGCATGGTCCACATCACAACACAAATTATTGACCACAAACTTTATTCATAAGTCTCCTTCGTGTTGTACTTTGGTTCTTAGCAACGCGTGCTTTACAAGCATGACAATGATAAAGCCTATATGTTACGAAGATTGGTCAAGTGCTCGATCAATCAGAGCGTTCAGGATTTAGATATCGATAAATTATTCAAATAAAAGTTCTTTTTCAAGTTGGATTAGGTCGTTATCTACTCGTGAAATGTTCGGATTGAGAGAATAATTGAAGTACTTTAGGTCATAGAAAAGGTCGTGCATGAACACGAGGGCTTTCGTGTCAATATTCATTTGTTTCTTTTAAATTCTTAATTACCCATTGAAATTCTATGTGTTTCGTCTCGTAATTATAGAATATAATACAAACTGAAGTGTATTAATCATATCATAAGAACTTCAAGATAGATGTGGGGATTGTACCCTAGATTCTATATTTATAAATGAATGAAAATTGAGCTTACATGAGAAATCTGAGCATCATATTTGTCATTTATGAGTTCTAATAAATTTTTAATCTCTCAATAAAGTTTTTAAATTTTGCTTCTAAATCTTTGATCTCAATAAATAATCTAATTCTAAAAAACATTAATTTCTTTGATTTAAGCGTTCTTGCTTTATCAAAAGCTTAGATTAAAATTAGGGTTGCTCGAGTATTTAGTTGCACTAACTTTCCATTAAAAAATTTAATTCATATTAGTCGAGATACATTTAACTGATCGAGAACACTACTTAAGGGTTTAGAATCGACAAGTATCCTAGTAAGATGACATACATGTTCCAATTTAATCCCTCAATTTTGATCGGTAGCAATTTAGTCTTTATATTTTTAATTTTATAACAATTTAATATATAATTTTTAATACATAATAATGTAGTCCTTATACTTAAATTAAATTAACGTTATTTAATTATAAATAAATAAATAAAATATTATATATATAATTAATTAATTAGGAAACATTATTATATATTAACTTATCATTTATCATAAAATTAAAAAAATATATAAACTAAATTATAATAACTAAAGTTTATTATTTAAAAAATATATATTATTCGAAATTTTTATAACAGTAGAATTTGGACTTTATCATTATTTTAATTACTCGTGATAAAATATAAGTTAAAAAGAAAATTATTTTAATTTACTTTTTAAGTACAAATATTTGTGATATTATTTAAATCTTATTTAACAACTAATTTTTGTCTACTTTTTATTTACAAATTTAAATTAATATCGAAAATATAAAACAAATTTTGTAAATTATAAGATAATAATTTAAAAACTTATTTTATTCTGGCATAAAATTAATGGGAGCGGCGGTCTTTTTGTTTTCCCATAAAATATTACCGCCAGCGGCTTCTGCTCGCTTCAAAGACTCAACAGATTCTGCTCCATTATTTTATTATTATTATTAAAACTAATAAAATATTATTAACTTTTGGATAAGAAAGTGCCACCCTGTCATAATTCGTTTTCCTTTCTAAGAGACACTTTATTAATTTAATTTAAATTTGGGGGCAAAAATATATATATTTTTTTTACTGGCTATAGTAAACTTTAAATTTTCATCCGGTAATAAAATATTGTATTTTTTTTTTACTATAAGTTAAGGCTCTCTAATATAATTATTTTATTTTTACTTTTTAAAAATTACTTAATTTCTCACCATAGATAATTAAATAAAGAAATAAATCGATAATGTTTGTATCTTCTCCCAACTGTCCTAATTTTCGTTAGTTTTTTTTTCATTGTCTTTATGATGGAAGAGACGTTGAGATTAATTGGTTGTAGTCATTGCGGGAATATTTCTCCTCTTCTAACCCACATTGGTCAAGGATTGAGCTAGTTTCAGCTTCAAACGGTTCCGTCGTAAACCTCAGAGTTAGGATACTGAGCCCTTTTCGGACAGGGTCGGACTCTGACTTCCTTCTATTTAGACCAACCACGGTTGGTTGTCATTGTACGTCGTTGGCACGATCGATGGCGACTATAATTTTCTCACTCGTTCTTTTAGCTCCAATCTTTCTGTTCTTAACGACTTGTTTCCGTTTTTTTAACCCATTTGAAATGGAGGGGAACTCGTTTTGTTTAAGTTATTTAAAAAAAAAAAGACGGGAGAGAGAAAAAAATGTTTTTTTTTAATTTAATAATTAGAAAATTAGGAAAGTATTCTTTAAATACGAAAAGTTTAGGGGTTGAAAGTAGATTTTTTTAAAAAGCTGTTAATTATTAACAGCCTTTTCTCTCATTTTGGTAATAAATAAATAAATAAATAAATAAATAAAATAAAATAAAAATAAATAAATAAATAAAGGAGAAGGGAAATAAGCCACCAATCAAAAGCATTTTCTTTCATATTTCCAATTTTCATCCGCAAAGATGATGGATAGAGAAAACCCCAAGAATTCGCAGAGAAAATAGTGAGGAAAAAAAAAAGAGAGAGAGAGACAGAGAGACATCGAAGAACAAATCAGGAATTTTTATTTTTTCTATTTTTTTTTCTTGGAATAATCTTTTTTGTTTGTTTTTGAAATACAGAAACAACTGTTCACGATTCAATCGTGTTACTGCAACTCACGTACTATTGAAATCTCTCAATTCAGCCGGATTTTCTTTTGCTCATAGTGATGAGAGTTCGGTTATCTGTTTGCTTTTGATTCTGTTTTTTTTTTTTTTTTTTTTTTTTTTTTTTTTTTTTTTTTTTTTTTTTTTTTTTTTTTTTTT
>NW_019268536.1:916111-935262 GCF_002738365.1 Cucurbita moschata
TTTTTTTTTTTTTTTTTTTTTTTTTTTTTTTTTTTTTTTTTTTTTTTTGGTTTGTTTGATGCCTTGCTGTTCGCCGGAGAATCCTGCTTTCTTAGCTCCGTCGCTGCCGGTACTGAAACGAGAATCGTTGGTTTGGATTTGAAGAATTTGTGTAAGTAAGTGAAAGTTAGTGGAAAGAATTTTGTTGTGAAGAAAATGGTTTCCAGTAATCGAGCGACGCATTGGCATCAACAACAAGCACAGTCCTCGAACACGAATACCAGCAATTTCCGATCTCACCGTACAGATTCTATCAACAAAGCCATAGCGCAGTACACAGCCGATGCTCGTCTTCACGCGGTGTTCGAGCAGTCAGGTGAGTCTGGGAAATCTTTTGACTACTCACAATCTATAAGAACTTCGACGCAATCTGTGCCGGAGCAGCAAATTACTGCTTATTTGTCGAAGATTCAAAGAGGCGGCCATATCCAGCCCTTTGGATGTATGATAGCCATAGATGAGGCTAGTTTTCGGGTTATTGCATACAGTGAGAACGCTAGGGAATTGCTCGGTTTAACTCCCCAATCAGTGCCGAGTCTTGAAAAGCCTGAGATCCTCACAATTGGGACTGATGTACGGAATTTGTTCACTTCCAACAGTGCAATTCTGCTCGAGAAGGCATTTGGGGCGCGAGAAATCACTTTGTTGAACCCTGTTTGGATTCATTCCAAGAATTCTGGTAAGCCTTTTTACGCAATTTTGCATAGGATTGATGTGGGAATTGTGATTGATTTGGAGCCTGCAAGAACGGAGGATCCTGCCCTTTCTATTGCTGGCGCAGTCCAATCGCAAAAACTTGCGGTACGTGCTATTTCTCAGTTGCAATCACTCCCTGGTGGAGATATTAAACTGTTGTGTGATACTGTGGTTGAGAGTGTTAGGGAGCTTACTGGATATGATAGGGTTATGGTGTATAAATTTCATGAGGATGAGCATGGTGAGGTTGTGGCTGAAAGCAAGAGGGCTGACTTAGAGCCATACATTGGATTGCATTATCCTTCTACTGATATTCCTCAGGCATCAAGATTTTTGTTTAAGCAAAACCGTGTTAGGATGATCGTTGATTGCAATGCCTCTCCAGTTCGTGTAATTCAGGAGCCAGGGCTTATGCAACATCTATGCTTGGTGGGTTCAACTCTTCGTGCTCCCCATGGCTGCCATGCTCAGTATATGGCCAATATGGGCTCCATTGCTTCGTTAGCAATGGCAGTTATTATCAATGGTAATGATGATGAAGCTATTGGCGGGCAAAACTCAACAAGGCTTTGGGGTTTGGTTGTATGCCACCATACTTCTGCTCGGTGTATTCCGTTCCCGCTTCGGTATGCCTGTGAGTTTCTAATGCAAGCCTTTGGGCTTCAACTGAATATGGAATTGCAGTTGGCTTCACAGATGTCTGAGAAACATGTTTTGAGGACTCAAACTCTCTTGTGTGACATGCTTCTTCGTGATTCCCCAACTGGGATTGTTACACAGAGTCCAAGCATCATGGACCTAGTAAAGTGTGATGGGGCAGCTCTCTACTATCAAGGGAAATATTACCCTCTGGGTGTTACGCCAACCGAGGCCGAAATAAAGGATATTGTGGAATGGTTGTTGGCTTTCCATGGAGATTCAACTGGTTTAAGTACAGATAGCTTGGGTGATGCTGGATATCCAGGGGCAGCCTTGCTAGGTGATGCAGTTTGTGGAATGGCTGTTGCTTACATCACAAAAAGGGATTTGCTATTTTGGTTCCGATCACATACAGCAAAAGAGATCAAATGGGGTGGCGCAAAGCATCACCCAGAGGATAAGGACGATGGTCAAAGAATGCATCCACGTTCATCATTCAAGGCATTCTTGGAAGTTGTAAAATCCCGTAGTTTACCATGGGAGAATGCAGAAATGGATGCAATTCACTCATTGCAGCTTATTCTGCGAGACTCATTTAAGGAAGATGTGGCAATGACTTCAAAGGCAGTTGTGCACCCTCAACTAGGGGATCTTGACTTGCAAGGGATCGACGAGCTCAGCTCAGTTGCAAGAGAAATGGTCAGGTTAATTGAGACTGCAACTGCCCCTATCTTTGCTGTAGATGCCGATGGTCATATCAATGGATGGAACGCGAAGATAGCTGAGTTGACTGGGCTTGCAGCTGAGGAAGCTATGGGGAAATCCTTAGTTCGTGATCTTGTGTATAAAGAATCTGAAGAAACAGTCGACAAACTTGTTTCCCGGGCTTTAAAAGGTAAGTACCTTAAATTACATGGTTTATCTTGTAGCTCTCTTATTTTTTTTATATTGCAATAGATTTGGGTTCTATCACATATGTGGGTGCATTTATAGTTTCTTGAGAAAGTAAATATGGAAAATTGCACTTGTTGGCAAAATGCAGGTGAAGAAGACAAAAATGTAGAGATAAAAATGAAGACATTTGGGCCGGAAGATCAAAGAACGCCAATTTTTGTGGTTGTAAATGCTTGCTCTAGCAGGGACTACACCGATAATATAGTTGGCGTTTGTTTTGTTGGTCAAGATGTTACCTGCCAAAAAGTGTTCATGGACAAATTTATTAGCATACAAGGTGATTACAAAGCAATCGTTCATAGTCCAAATCCTCTTATCCCTCCAATATTTGCTTCAGACGACAATACATGTTGCTCAGAATGGAATACCGCCATGGAAAAGCTCACTGGATGGTCCAAAGAGGAGATAATTGGAAAAATGCTAGTAGGAGAAGTTTTTGGAAGTTGTTGTCGACTGAAGGGTCCAGATGCATTGACCAAATTTATGATTGTCTTGCACAGTGCAATTGGTGGGCAGGACAATGAAAAATACCCCTTTTCTTTTTATGACAAAAAGGGGAAATATGTGCAAGCTCTCCTAACAGCAAATAAGAGGATGAATATGGAGGGTCAGATTGTTGGAGCTTTCTGCTTCTTACAGATAGCTAGTCCTGAATTGCAGCAAACTCTTAGAATGCAGAGGCAACAGGAGAAGAACCGGTTCGCTAGGATGAAAGAGCTGGCTTACATTTGCCAGGAAGTGAAGAGTCCTTTGAGTGGTATACGCTTCACTAACTCACTTTTGGAGGCTACAGATTTGAGTGAAGATCAAAAACAGTTCCTCGAGACCAGTGTTGCTTGTGAAAAGCAGATGTTGAAGATTATAGAAGATATGGATTTGGAATGCATTGATGATGGGTAAGTGGTTCTTTAACAATCATAAGTCTTTTATAGCATCTTTTGTTGCATTCAATTGAATTTACATTCTTGAACGGAAAACTTATTTGATTCATCTTTGGAATGGTTGTCAGAGAGTCTGTAACCTATGCGGGGTACATTAGTTATCTTCTTTTGGTAATTATTTGGTTTGTGCTTTAGTTTTGGGACAGTTTCATTACTTACCTGGCTGCATCTGTATATAATTAGATGTTGTCAATCATAAGAACATCCTTATTTGGATTAAACCAGGAAATCCTGGGTGATGGGGGAAATGCCATGGCTGCAACTGATCTAGTAACATTTCTGTGTTTCTTCCTTAATGGTCAATCTGCCACTAAGAACAATGTACACCTAATATTGAAGAGGTAACAAAGAAGTCCATTTGTTTTGTGTAGAATTGAGGAATTTTCTTCTAGTCTTCTATTATTACCAACTGGATGAAAATCTTGAAACAAGTACCAAGTTATCTTTATTCTAAATTGTTTCTATTCTGCTTGCTTTTTTGGATTCATGTACATCATTCTCCTTAGTTAATCATATGTCTCGACAAGTGATTGCTAATTTTCTGATTGTTCTTGTAATCAGTACGATGGAACTTGAGAAGGGGGAGTTCTTATTGGGAAGTGTTATCAATGCTGTTGTTAGCCAAGTAATGATACTCCTCAGAGAAAGGAACTTACAGCTGATCCGTGATATACCAGAAGAAGTAAAGACTATGGCTGTCTATGGCGATCAAATGAGGATTCAACAAGTCTTAGCTGATTTCTTGTTGAATATGGTCCGTTACGCACCCTCTCCAGAAGGTTGGGTAGAAATACGTGTCTGTCCATTCCTGAAGCAAAATCCAGATGGACATACTCTTGCACACACTGAATTCAGGTATTTTAACATCCAATCATTCTTCACATATGTTTGAGCTGAAGATACTGAAAACTGAACGAAAGAACATGATGTAAATGCATAGTTCTATTTCCTTGTTTCAACAATATTATTAGTTTCGATAGGATTTTTATGTTAGGAATCACGGACTTCCACAATGGTGTGATATTGCCCACTTTGAGCATAAGCTCTCGTAACTCTGCTTTCAGTTTTCCCAAAAGGTCTCATACCAAGGGAGATAGTATTCTTTAGATCTTCCCCTTAATTAGCCAACGTGGGACTCCCTCCCAACGATGCTCAACAATCCTCCCTTTGAACAAAATACATCATAGAGTCTCCCCCAAAATCTATGTAGTCCTCGAACAGTCTCCCCTTAATCAAGGCTTGACTCCTTTCTCTGGAGCCCTCAAACAAAGTACACCCTTTGTTCGACACTTTAGGATTCTATTAGCATGATTAAGTTAATGGCATGACTTTGATACCATATAGGAATCACAGACCCTCCACAATGGTATGATATTTTCCACTTTGAGCATAAACTCTCGTGGCTTTGCTTTCGGTTTCCCCAAAAGGCTTCATATCAATAGAGATAGTTCCCTTTAATTAGCCATGGTAGAACTCCCTCCCAATAATACTCGACCATCCTCAAACATTTTAGAGATCTGATCAGCAGATGAGATTTAATACTTATAAGGACTTCAATTATTAGATCTTTTCTGTAGCTTTTGGGTCTCTTGTTTTTTCTTTTTCATTTTTGTATGTGTATATTCTTTTCATTTTGTTCTACGAAAGCTCTTTATTATAAAAATAAAAAATAAAAAAAAAGGAGAAAAACATTAGTTCCAAAAGCAAAAGGCTAACATATGTTATTATGACGAAGGATTGTATGCCCTGGGGAAGGTCTACCACCTGAGTTGGTTCAGGACATGTTTCATAGTGGCAGATGGGTGACTCAAGAAGGCTTAGGCTTAAGCATGTGCAGAAAGATATTGAAGCTCATGAATGGTGAAGTCCAGTACATCAGAGAGTCTGAAAGGTGTTATTTCTTGATCACTCTCGAACTCCCCTTGACAGAGAGAGGCCTAAACGACGTCGGTTAGTTTCTTCGACCCCTTACAAACTTTCCCCCATTAACATAAGATACTTGTGTAATTTTCGAGTCATTGTTCATAAGCCGAGCTCTGAACTTACATGTCGTCGAGGCCGTGTGATATAATTAGTAGGCGAATAATAAAGACTGTTTTATGTACATCACTTCACTGACCTGCTTGTTCTAGATGAGATGCTGCTAGTGCTATTAGGTACTATAGAATTGTCCTTGTTGCTGTTAGAGATTGTTGTATTAGAGGATTTGAAGGTTCTGTTGTGGTTAAGTTGAGTTGCATCTTCAATTCCCTCTGTTCTTACCATTTCTTCTGTAATATTATGAAGTACTATTTGAGCTGCTGGCTTATAGGAAAGGGAGAATGAATATTTTGAGATTTTTAAGTTATTGCTCTGAACAATGAATGGTAATTTTGAAGGGTCTGAAGTAAATTTGCATCACTGAATGAATTATGAACTCATTGTAGAGTTTATTTTATGTTATTTTTTTCTTCTTGTTTGTTTGTTTATTGTTATTTTTTTAAAGAAAAGGCTATTTATTTTTTTCTTCTTGTTTGTTTGTTTATTGTTATTTTTTTTAAGAAAAAGCTATTTATTTTGTTTGTTTATTTTATTTTAGATATGGTTTGTTTTGCCGGTTACGTAGTGTTTAGTGTTTAGGGTTTAGGGTTTAGGGTTTAGGGTTTAGGGCTTAGGGCCAGTCTCAGAGTTTTAAAACGTGTTTACTAGGGTGAGATTTCTCCACTAAGGAATGTTTTGTTCCCTTCTTCAACCGATGTGGGATCTCACAATCCACCCCCCTTAGGGGCTAGCGTTCTCGCTGGTACACCACTCGTTGTCTACCTTTGATACTATTTGTAACAGCTCGAGGCCATCGCTAGTAAATATTGTCCGCTTTGGCCTATTATATATCATCGTCAACCTCACAATTTTAGAATGTATCTATTAAGAAGAGATTTACACACAAAAATGTTTCGTTCCCCTTTCCAACCGACGTAGGATCTTACAAAATGGGAGTAAAATTTTCGTATTAGCTAGACAAAAATGGAAACCGAAATCCATTCTCTTGCTCCTACAAGATTTTTTTATAAATATATATGTATAATTTCATGAGATATTTTGTATTTTTTCTAATAAAAGTTCAAGAATTATCTCTAAATAGTAAATATTCATTGAGAATTAACGATTGAAATGTAATCTTTGTATTAAAAAAAGATTTTAAAAATCACGAACAGGGAATATTTTTGTATGGGACCTGATCCCTAAGAATTTTCTATAGGGAACTTTATTCAGTTCCAAAAGATAAACAGTGAATTTTACCGGGAGAGGGTGGGGATGCTCAATTTTGTCCCCATCCTACTTCATTTACATCCCTAAATAAATTTTAAATTTGGAAAGAATTAAAAACCAATTAAACAGTGAATAATTATTATTCCTATAGTCTACAAAAAATTTTATGGACAGATTGAAATCCAATATAATGAAGGATAATTGATTCAATCAAGTGGACATTATTCCATATTTAAATCTTTTTAAACATTTAATATTTTACTGGATGATTAAATTTGGAGGAGACATTATTCACATTTAAATCCTATAAATATTTAATATTTTACTTCATAATTAAATTTAGAGAAGTAGACATTATACCCATTTAAATCATATAAACATTTAATATTTTACTGGATAATTAAATTTGGAGAAGTAGACATTATTCACATTTAAATCTTATCAAACATTTAATACACTGAGTAATTAATTTTGAAAAATTGGACTCAACCATTTTTCTTTAATAGAAAAAGTTGATATAATTCAATTGATTTAGATATGTGTGCTCGAATTTGTTTCACTAAAAAAAAAACCATATCAAGATGGGTCCGTGCCTATTCATTTAGAAAAAGAGAACTAGACCAATAGATAAAGCATCCATTGCAATCTTAAATATAGAAAGTTATCAAACATTTAATATCTTATTAGGTACTTAAATTTAGGGTAACTTTATGACGTGTAACATTTTTTAATTTGTTTTATTAAAAAAAAACCTAGACAATAGATAAAACATCAATTACAAAAGTTCGAGCATAGTTCAATTGGTTTAGATACATATATTCGATAAATCTGTTCCACTAAAAAAAACTAAACCAATAGATAAAATATCGATTACAATCTTATCTTATCTTAAATATAGATAGGTACCCGCATAGCCGTGACAGACATACACAAGCAAGTGGGTCACTAGGGGATCATGAAAACCATGAAGTGTGTATTGGAATGATGACTTTCCACAAATCTAACCCATGCATAATTGGGTCTATGAATAATTCAAAGAAAACTGAGAGTCCGTGGCTCAGATGGGACCAAGTGGGGCATTGGAGGAGGACTTTTTGTGCAAATACAGGAAAATGGATGGATCTGTGCTGTAAAATCGGTTAGCAGATGAGAGGTGGAGCCAAGCAAATTAAGGAACTCAACGGCCCCTAAGTTGAAAATTTAGGCATTTCATTAAGTTCTAAAGAGTGTCCCAACCAACTAAAACAGTCAAACAAGAGGAGTCTCAACTGCATGCATTAATGCTGTTCCCCTGCCTGCACTTCTCTCGCTATAAATACTAACAATAATCTCTACAATGCATTATTGTGCATTCAAAAAGTGAGCTATACTCCTAACTTAAAAGAGTATGGCCAAACTCACTTACAAGGTTGGAGCCTTGGCTCTTGTTCTGGCATTTCTGATTGTGGGATTTGCTGAAAGCCGGAAGTTGGAGAAGGAGACGCTTGGTGGTGGTCTTGGCGGTGGTGCTGGTGGTGGGTTTGGAGGTGGAGCTGGAGCTGGAGGTGGCCTTGGTGGTGGTTTTGGAGGTGGGCATGGCGGTGGATTAGGAGGTGGAGGTGGATTAGGAGGCGGCGGTGGATTAGGAGGCGGAGCTGGAGGTGGATTCGGAGGTGGCCATGGCGGCGGAATTGGAGGGGGAGGTGGATTAGGAGGTGGAGGTGGATTAGGAGGCGGAGCTGGAGGTGGATTTGGAGGTGGTAAAGGAGGTGGATTTGGAGGTGGAGCTGGTGGCGGAGCAGGCGGTGGTTTTGGAGGCGGAGCTGGTGGGGGAGCGGGAGGTGGTTTCGGAGGTGGTAAAGGAGGTGGATTTGGAGGCGGAGCGGGAGGTGGAGCAGGAGGCGGAGCAGGAGGTGGGTTTGGAGGCGGAGCAGGAGGTGGAGCAGGAGGCGGTTTCGGAGGTGGCCATGGAGGGGGAGCGGGAGGTGGATTTGGAGGCGGAGCTGGTGGAGGAGCGGGAGGGGGGTTTGGAGGCGGAGCTGGCGGGGGAGCAGGAGGTGGTTTCGGAGGAGGCCATGGGGGCGGAGTAGGAGGAGGTTTTGGAGGTGGTAAAGGAGGTGGATTTGGAGGCGGAGCTGGTGGAGGAGCGGGAGGGGGGTTTGGAGGCGGAGCTGGCGGGGGAGCAGGAGGTGGTTTCGGAGGAGGCCATGGGGGCGGAGTAGGAGGAGGTTTTGGAGGTGGTAAAGGAGGTGGATTTGGAGGCGGAGCTGGTGGAGGAGCGGGAGGGGGGTTTGGAGGCGGAGCTGGCGGGGGAGCAGGAGGTGGTTTCGGAGGAGGCCATGGGGGCGGAGTAGGAGGAGGTTTTGGAGGTGGTAAAGGAGGTGGATTTGGAGGCGGAGCTGGTGGAGGAGCGGGAGGGGGGTTTGGAGGCGGAGCTGGCGGGGGAGCAGGAGGTGGTTTCGGAGGAGGCCATGGGGGCGGAGTAGGAGGAGGTTTTGGAGGTGGTAAAGGAGGTGGATTTGGAGGCGGAGCTGGTGGAGGAGCGGGAGGGGGGTTTGGAGGCGGAGCTGGCGGGGGAGCAGGAGGTGGTTTCGGAGGAGGCCATGGGGGCGGAGTAGGAGGAGGTTTTGGAGGTGGTAAAGGAGGTGGATTTGGAGGCGGAGCTGGTGGAGGAGCGGGAGGGGGGTTTGGAGGCGGAGCTGGCGGGGGAGCAGGAGGTGGTTTCGGAGGAGGCCATGGGGGCGGAGTAGGAGGAGGTTTTGGAGGTGGTAAAGGAGGTGGATTTGGAGGCGGAGCTGGTGGAGGAGCGGGAGGGGGGTTTGGAGGCGGAGCTGGCGGGGGAGCAGGAGGTGGTTTCGGAGGAGGCCATGGGGGCGGAGTAGGAGGAGGTTTTGGAGGTGGTAAAGGAGGTGGATTTGGAGGCGGAGCTGGTGGAGGAGCGGGAGGGGGGTTTGGAGGCGGAGCTGGCGGGGGAGCAGGAGGTGGTTTCGGAGGAGGCCATGGGGGCGGAGTAGGAGGAGGTTTTGGAGGTGGTAAAGGAGGTGGATTTGGAGGCGGAGCTGGTGGAGGAGCGGGAGGGGGGT
Source organism: Cucurbita moschata (assembly GCF_002738365.1). NCBI lineage: Eukaryota > Viridiplantae > Streptophyta > Magnoliopsida > Cucurbitales > Cucurbitaceae > Cucurbita > Cucurbita moschata. Next base: position 925,692 of record NW_019268536.1, read on the forward strand.
TTGGAGGCGGAGCTGGCGGGGGAGCAGGAGGTGGTTTCGGAGGAGGCCATGGGGGCGGAGTAGGAGGAGGTTTTGGAGGTGGTAAAGGAGGTGGATTTGGAGGCGGAGCTGGTGGAGGAGCGGGAGGGGGGTTTGGAGGCGGAGCTGGCGGGGGAGCAGGAGGTGGTTTCGGAGGAGGCCATGGGGGCGGAGTAGGAGGAGGTTTTGGAGGTGGTAAAGGAGGTGGATTTGGAGGCGGAGCTGGTGGAGGAGCGGGAGGGGGGTTTGGAGGCGGAGCTGGCGGGGGAGCAGGAGGTGGTTTCGGAGGAGGCCATGGGGGCGGAGTAGGAGGAGGTTTTGGAGGTGGTAAAGGAGGTGGATTTGGAGGCGGAGCTGGTGGAGGAGCGGGAGGGGGGTTTGGAGGCGGAGCTGGCGGGGGAGCAGGAGGTGGTTTCGGAGGAGGCCATGGGGGCGGAGTAGGAGGAGGTTTTGGAGGTGGTAAAGGAGGTGGATTTGGAGGCGGAGCTGGTGGAGGAGCGGGAGGGGGGTTTGGAGGCGGAGCTGGCGGGGGAGCAGGAGGTGGTTTCGGAGGAGGCCATGGGGGCGGAGTAGGAGGAGGTTTTGGAGGTGGTAAAGGAGGTGGATTTGGAGGCGGAGCAGGTGGAGGAGGAGGCTTTGGTGGCGGTTCAGGTGGAGGATTCGGTGGCAGAGTCTAAAATCAGACCACATCAAATATGATGCTAAAAAAGGGAGTAGATATAGATACTCCCAAAGTCCTGGAAATTTTCCCAATATATTTACAAAGCTAATATGCATGCAGCCACCAGAAAATGCTCATGCAAAGACCACTACCTATTTGTACTTCCAATTCTACGTAATAAGATAAACAGAAAAAGATTTAAAAAAAAAAAAAGAGAATTTGAATTCAATATTTCGTCTCATTGGAACAAATAGTTTTAAGAATCTTTGCGAAATAGCTTGGAAAAATTACCCGAATAGACCGTAAATTTATAAAAATAAAGGAGTGAAGGACTAGCGAGAGGAGTGAATTAGCTTAGCCTTTTTTTTGTTTTGTTTTTTGCTTATAGCCATGCAGGAAGCCAATCGGCCCCTTCAATAAAGCTGATGTCCATGAACTGGTCAGCTTCCTTGTCAGTTAGCTGTTTGGCCCATGGTGCTCGGTTCCCTTTTTCTGCTCCTGGTCCATGGCAATCATATTCTGAATGATACAGATTCCTGTAACAAAAACACTGGTTGAACTTACAAAAACACTAGTTTGCAACCATTTTTTCCGTTGGGAGGGAGTTTTATCTTGACTAATTTAGATGATGATCATGAATTTATAAGTAAGGAATATATCTCAATTGACATGAGGTTTGGAAAAACAAAAAACAAAGTCACGAGAGTTTATGTTCAAAGGGGAAAGTATCATACTATTATGGAGGTTTGTGATTCCTAATAGTTCAGTAATCGGCTAAATCAAACATAATTCAACTTGTTAAACACTAGTTCATGTTGAGAATTATAGAGAGGGAGTCCCACGTTGGCTACTTTAGAGGATGATCGTGGATTTATAAGTAAGGAATATATCTCAATTGGCATGAGAGCGTTTGGGAAAACAAAAAAACAAAGTCATGAGAGCTTATGTTCAAAGTGAAAAGTACCATACTATTATGGAGGTTCGTGATTCCTATTAGTTCAGTAAACGACTAAATCAAACATAATTCAACTAGTTAAAGAATAGGTTCATGTTGAGAATTGTTGGGAGGGAGTCTCACGTTGGCTAATTTAGAGGATGATCGTAGGTTTATAAGTAAGGAATATATCTCTATTAGTATGAGAACTTATGCTCAAAGTAGACAATATCACAGCATGGTACGTGATTCCTAGCAATTTAGTAATTATAAACGCGTAAATGGGGGAGAGAGGGAGTGCTTACTCTGTGCCACCAGAATAGCTCCAATTGGTCCAACCAGCAGGAAGAACAGTCATGGAGAAGTAAGTCTTAGCAAAAACGACTCTGGAAAATGCACCTTTTGCTCTCCCCAAATACACACCGCCAATTCCGTAAACCTTTCCTCTGATGAAAACAAACCCGCTGTTCTCATCTGCACTTTTTCTGTTTTGAGCTGTGACTGAACCACGGACCGACAATCTCTTGTCATCAATCACAAACATCTCACAATTCTGCATCCACAGCAACAATATAACATCGTTTTTCATGGAAAATCATCACATCCCACCAAGAAAAATGGAAGAAAGATTAGACTATAATGAAATTACTTGGTTACATGAGCTTCTAAATTCTTAAGTTGACCTGTTTTTAACACACTGCATCATTTTTTCAATTCAAATATGCATGCGGTGAGGAATTATCGATCTTTACAATTGTATGATATTGTTCACTTTGAGCATAAACTCGCACGTTTTGCTTTAGACTTACCAAAAGGTCTCATACCAATGGAGATGTATTCCTCACTTATAAACCTATGATCCCAACAATCCTCCCCTCGAACAAACTATACTATAGAGCCTCCCTTGATGGAGCCATCGAACTGCCTCTGCCTCCCCTTAATCGAGACTCGACTCCTTTTTTGGAGTCCTCAAACAAAGTACACCATTTGTTCGACACTTGAGTCACTTTTGACTACACCTTCAAGGCTCACAACTTCTTTGTTCGACATTTGAGGATTCTATTGACATGGCTAAGTTGAGGGCATGATTCATATACCATGTTAGGAATCACGGATCTCCAAATGGTATGATATTGTCTACTTTGAGCATAAAGTCTCGTGACTTTGCTTTAGGCTTCCCAAAAGACCTCATACCAATGGAGATGTATTCCTTACTTATAAAGCTATGATCATTCCCTAAATTAGCCAATGTATTCCTTACTTATAAAGCTATGATCATTCCCTAAATTAGCCAACGTAGGACTCCCTCCCAACAATCCTGTCATGCTTCAATTCTTATCTTCTAACTAAACCAAAAAAAAATTTAGTTGTCTGAAACTTATGTTTGAAAACTATTTGTAAGTATAAGTTTTGAAAACATTACTAGAAAGTGAAGAACAAACATGGAAAGAGCAAGAATAACGTTTATAAATTTAGCTTTAAGAAACTAAAAACCAGAATTCACAAATGAAATATGAAACGGTTATTAAGAAAACTGTAAATATTCCATGTATAAAACACCAAAGGTATTCTAAATTCTTCAGAGAGCAAGCAACAGTAGAGAAAGGAAGGGAAAAGAATTACGTGGAAGACGGATTTGCCGCGGCCAAAGATGAAATCAATTGAGCCTTGAATGTAGCAACCGTCATAATAATGTCTGCCTTTGTAATCGAACAGCGTATTGTGAGTGCTGTAGAATCCACAATGGTAAAATGCGACTTTATCTGCGGCAATGAATGCCGCTACCGACTGATTTTGCGATGTGTAAGCCACTCCAGTCGGAGCCTCATTCTGTATAGGAAAATTTCCAGAAGAAATAAACGAAAAAAGAGAGAAATCAATGGAATAACTGAATACATTTTGAAGCTAATTTAGGCAAAAATCACCAAAGAAATCGAGAAATATGTTAGACCTTGAAGCTAATTCCAAAAGCAATGAAATGTTTGGCTTCGACTTTAAAAGTAGCAGATTCAATGTTATCATTAGAGCTCTGTGACCAAACCATGTGCGTCCTTCCTTTTCCGTTTCCTCTCAAGAAGATGTACGGCTTACTCGACGGAACATGAACCTTCTCTCTACAGAGCCAAAAACACGCACTCTTTTGTCAATTAAAAACACAAACGAACAATTTATCACATCAATGTAAGAATCCGGAAGAGAAAACGCTAGAAATCACCTGTAAATTCCTTTCCTAACATGGATGATCATCCACTGCGAATTCCCCTCCGGAACAGCATCGACTGCAGCTTGAATGGACGTGAATTCGCCATTTCCGTTGATATCAACCTTGATCGTGCGATTTGTGGCGATCTTCTTCGTCAACAACGGCGAATTGATCACATTTTGCGCAGTAAAGCCGTAAGAACCGATCGGAGATGAGATTAACAGAGCAAAAGCGATTGCGAATGCAATGTGAATCGGATTGCATAGGGAATTCGAGGATGAATCAGCCATGATTTTGGAGATGGAAGAGAACGATTCTTGAGGAATGAAACGAAATGAATTGGAATTTGGAAGATTGAGGAATGAGATTTAATACGCAAGGTTAGAGAAATAAAGTGGGAAATTGGTTGGTTGGAAAGGATTCTCCAATTTTGGAGGGCTTTTTAACGGTTTATTTTAGTGGTTCAAAATGCAATTATTAGATTTTTTTTTCTTCCATTTTCCATTTTCTTTTTTAATCAATTAGTTTTCAGGAAATTAGCCTTCCAAAATTAATCAATGTAATTAACATTTGTAATTTGTTACCATGCATAAAATATAACTAATTTTTTTATTTAAAAAAATCTATTATGTATACCAAACTTTACAATAATCCCTAATATTAAGGGTTAAAACCATTACCATTCCAATTTGTTTATATATATATATATTTTTTACTTATTTAATTAAAAAGAATAATATTATTCATATGATTTTAAATCAACAATGAAATTAATGAATCATTGGTTTTGATCGTATAATTATTAAGTTTTAATTGATATTACTTGCAAATTTCGAGGGTATAAATTGATTTTTTCCTTTTTTAACTTTTTTAACACGTGAATTTCATACTTCTCTTTTTATAATTTGAAAGTTCGATGTTTTAGTAAAAATCACTAATGTTTAATCCGTCTAGTTATATCATTTTGAAACAAATATACTAAATTTATGGTTTAAATTATAAATTTTCTATTCGAGAATCTACTCTCGTATTTTAGTTGAACTCGAAAAAAATCGTATTTGACCAAGAATGATACACCATTTTAACGATACATTTTGCTTTTATAAAAGTAATAAATGAGCAACTGCCATGGCTAGCCATGCATTAAGTTTGGCAGATCTAGGTTATCTTCATTTGTTAACAGACATCAATAACATTTATTAAAAGAAAAACAATAACAAATTGATTATTAACTCAAGGCCTAAATTAAATATTTTAATTAAAAGTTCAGCAAAATAAATAAATAAATAAATAAAAATCTTCAAAGTTAGTAACAAAAATAAAATGTAACTTAAAATTTAGCTCAGGGTTTTTATTCTTTGTTTTTGAAATTTAACTAAAAATTCAAATGTTTTTGAAGAGGAGGACAAAATTACAGTAACGAAAATGAGAAGTAAAGCCGAATCAAAGCTTCAAAAACTAAAAAAATAAAAATAAATGTTCGAAATTTAACTAAAAATTCAAACGTTTTTAAGGAGGGCAAGATTATAGTAATGAAAGTGAGGAGATATAAGTACAACTTTTCGGAACAAAAAACTAAAAACAAAATAATTATCAAACGGGTCATACGAGTGGGAATGGCTAGCTTATATAATACAAACTAGTATTGATAAACTAACACAGACGAAACTAAAAACAAAATAATTATCAAACGGGTCATATGGGAATGACTAGCTTATATAATGCAAGCTAGTATTGATAACAAAATAATTATCAAACGGGTCATATGGGAATGACTAGCTTATATAATGCAAGCTAGTATTGATAAACTAACCAAGACGAAACTAAAAATAAAATAATTATCAAACGGGTCATATTGGGAATGACTAGCTTATATAATGCAAGCTAGTATTGATAAACTAACACAGACGAAACTAAAAACAAAATAATTATCAAATGGGTCATATTGTAATGACTAGCTTAATAATGCAAGATGGTATTGATAAACTAACACAGACGAAACTAAAAACAAAATAATTATCAAACGGGTCATATTGGGAATGACTAGCTTATATAATGCAAGCTAGTATTGATAAACTAACACAGACGAAACTAAAAACAAAATAATTATCAAACGGGTCATATTGGGAATGACTAACTTATATAATGCAAGATAGTATTGATAAACTAACACAGACGAAACTAAAAACAAAATAATTATCAAACGGGTCATATTGGGAATGACTAGCTTATATAATGCAAGCTAGTATTGATAAACTAACATAGACAAAATTAAAAACAAAATAATTATCAAACGGGTCATATTGGGAATGGCTAGTTAGTATTTGATAAACTAACTCAGACGAATAAATATAAATGCTATTAAGTTATCAGAAGAGTACGGTATTTAACAGAAAATAAGAAGGCATTTAAGCTATAATCAGAGTACGAATCAGACCTCCCATGGAAGTTAAGAGCCCCTCAACAATTAGCAGTCCCTCATATTCTCAAGGTTGGTGAAGGTGTGATAGAGCATTCAATGGTTTTTCTCCTTCAACTTACCTTTTCTTCCTAATCCTAAGCTCTCTTCTGAATCTCTGGCTTTGAACCATTACATACCCAAAAGAAGTTTGAAAAGGGAACACTACTTGCTCAAGAACCTGTTTTTGTTCTATTTTTCGTCTTTGAAGACTGTTTCTAAATGGATATCATTTTTGTCAACAACAATACTGTTTTGGGTATCCTATGTTTCTAAATGGATATCATTTTTGTCAACAACAATACTGTTTTGGGTATCCTATGTTTTACCCTATTTACCTTGTTTGGAACTTGCTTCTGTCAACAACAATACTGTTTTGGGTATCCTATGTTTTACCCTATTTACATTGTTTGGAACTCGCTTCTCTAGAGCTTTTACAGCTAATTTTGTGTTTGGGGATTCATTGGTAGAGGTTGGAAACAACAACTACATTCCATCACTCTCCCGGGCAAACAACGTGCCCAATGGCTGGGCATCGATTTCGGATGGCCGACTGGTCGATTCACCAACAGGCGAACCATTGTTGACATAATAGGCAAGTTTGTGATCTACATTGCATTACTAAGATCAACAAAAGACAGCAAACAAGAGTTCAATGTCTATTATGTTTATGTTCCCATCTTACCAGGTCAGGAGCTGGGCTTCGAGACATTCACTCCCCCGCACTTGGCGCCTTCCTCGACTGGACCCATGATTCTTCGTGGCGTCAACTATGCTTCTGGTTCAGCTGGAATCTTCAATAACACAGGAAAAATCTTTGTAAGTTTCTGCAGTAACCAGTTAAGCATGTTTTTCTATGGAAAATCATGGATGGAATGTGCATATTTACATGCCTTCTTTCTTTCTTATATGTTGTCAGGTCACACATCGGTTGTAGAGGGGAACGAAACATTCCTTATAAAGGTGTAGAAACTTCTCCCTAGTAGACACGTTTTAAAACCGTGAGGCTGACGGCGATACGTAACGGGCCAAAGCGGAAATATCTACTAGCGGTAGACTTGGACGGTTACAAATGGTATCAAAGTCAGACACTAGGACGGTGTGCCAGTGAGAACGCTAGCTCACAAGGGGAAGATTGTGAGGTCCCACATTGGTTGTAGAGGGGAACGAAGCATTCCTTATAAATGTGTGGAAACCTCTCCCTAGTAGACGCGTTTTAAAACCGTGAGACTGATGACGATACGTAATTGGCCAAAGGGGAAATATCTACTAGCGGTGGACTTTGACTATTACAAATGGTATCAGAGCCAAATACTGGACGGTGTGCCAGTGAGGATACTGGCCCCTAAAGGGGTGGATTGTGAGGTCCCACATCAGTTGTAAAGGAGAACGGAGCATTCCTTATAAGGGTGTGGAAACCTCTCTCTAGTAGATGTGTTATAAAATTGTGAGGCTGACGGCGATATGTAACGGACCAAAATGGACAATATTTGCTAGCGGTGAGCTTGGATGGTTACATATGGGTACTTGTTATAGTTGTAATGACTTTGTATTTGTGTTGGAAAGCTTGCTCGAATCAATTTGGTTGCACAAGTCGATAACTTTGCAAACAACAGACAAGATATCATCGACATGATTGGCCTTCCTGCTGCCATGGATTTGCTTAGAACTTCCATATTCTCCATAACCATTGGCTCAAACGACTTCATTAATAACTACTTTACACCAGTCCTCTCGGATTCAGGACACCGGTTGATTCCTCCAGAGTTGTTTGTTGGCTCCATGATTTCGAGTTACAGACTCCAACTCACAGTAATAACACTCTTTCTTCGTTACTTCACTGAAATCATGTCGACTCTTTTCCATTACTTCGTTCGAAAATAGTTCTGAAAAAAGTATCCGAATCACTTGCAGAGACTCTACAATCTAGGAGCCAGAAACATCGTAGTGGTAAACGTCGGACCAATCGGATGCATTCCATATCAGAGAGATTCAAATCCTTCATTAGGAAGCAACTGTGCAAATTCCCCTAACCTAATGGCTCAGTTATTCAACAACCAATTGAGAGGTCTAATCACAGAGCTCGGAGCTCAATTTCAGAATTCTAATTTCCTCTATGCAAATGCGTATCACATCGTTCAAGATATAGTTCAAAATCACGCATCATACGGTACGAAAAGAACATCGAATAAAGCATTTTCATAGAGATAATTTGTCGAATACCTGCACTTCACATATTGAAAGCTTCCTTCGCTGCATTTGTACAGGGTTTGAGAATGCCGACTCGGCGTGCTGCCACATCGCCGGAAGGCACGGCGGTCTTTTTCCCTGTGGACCGCCGTCGAGAGTGTGCGTAGACAGGTCGAAGTACGTGTTTTGGGATTCATTTCATCCTTCTGAAGCTACGAACTCCATAATCGCCAGGCGGCTCATGGACGGCGACGCCAATGATATTTGGCCCATCAATATTCGAGAACTGGAGCGCTTTAACTAATTAATTATTTTGCTAATTTGTGTTAGTACAACAAATATGGTAGTTAATAGTGTCAATTACCAAACTACCCTCACTTTTCTTTTCTCAATTGTACTAGTTTAGCTCTAATTTGCGGTTGTTATCCTAATATATTAATATATTTTGACCGAATTACCAAACTATCCTCACTTTTTTTTATCTTTTTTTTTTTCAGTTAAATGTCTGGAGCAAACTTAGGTCAATTATTGCGTAGTTATACTCGTGTTGGCTGGCCACTTATATTTTAGTTATTAATTTATGTCGGTTAACTTTTTTTTTTTTGCACAAAAATATTTATTTGAATATTCAGAAACATTTAATATAACCAAATTTTAATACACAAAAACAAATATTTAAAAGCTTAACCGCTTAAAATACTCTTATATTTAGTGCTTTATTACAAAAATATTAATACCATTTTAAATGTTTCGATAATATTTTTTAATTTTTTTTATTTAAAACATACCCTTAAACCTTAAAAGTATTTCACAATATTCTTAAATTTTTAAAAATTTCATTAATACTCTTTTAATTTTGTAAAATACTCGAAAATATCTTTCTCGTTTAAAAAATATCTACAAATTTTTAAAAGTAATATTAATATTTTTTAATCTTTTAACAAAAAAATAATTAAATATGAGCGGTTATCTCCGGCTAATTATTAAAAAATAATAATAATAAATAATTAATTTTTTTAAAAATTTTAAGGGTATTAATGTAATTTAGCAATTTTTATAATTATAATAATCCATCGTGTATTTTTTTTTTTTTTTTTTTTTAAATAT
>NW_019268536.1:936319-942138 GCF_002738365.1 Cucurbita moschata
TTTTTTTTTTTTTTTTTTTTGTGAAATATAAATACATTTAAGGGTAAAATCGTCCATGTAATTGGAAGAATCTAATTAAAACATTTTTGCACAATCCAACTCATTTAACTATTTTTACTATTAAAATTTAGTATGTGTCTTGTTATCCCATTTTTTGGTTCAATATCGACTCGGTTCGGTCTGGTTCAGCGTTTGACCGGTTTGATTAAACCGCGGCTCTGTTTGGGGAATAAGAAAAGCAGGAAAAAGAAAAATGCAAGAAAATCTCGACGAGTTTTTCTCATTCGGATTCGCAGTTTCATTTTTCGGTCACAGTTCAATTCGCGGGACGAAATTCCTAGCGACTTGAACAGTAGTAGACTTCCGATTCTTCTGCTGTATCTGCTGCTGATCGATTATCGTTCCTTCAATTCTATCAATTGATCGCCAATTTCTTGATTTCTTTCTTGTAGATGTAGAAGGCCTCTCATTCTCAATCGCAAACTGGGCAGACGAAGAAGAAGAAGAAGAGAGGCTTAAGGAATTTTAGCTGGTTCTCAGTTCCATGGCTGCTGGATTTAACTCAAGCTTCTTATTATACGGTTGTGTGTTGGTTTTCATTTTGCTTGTAGTTCCATTGGAGTCGGCTCCTCAAGCTTTCAGGAGAGATCCGGGACATCCTCATTGGCATCACGGAGCCTTCCATACCGTCAAAGATAGTGTCCGATACGATGTTCGTCGGATGCTTCATTCACGAGCTGAGGTATTTCTCATACTGTGTTTTCTTCTGTACTATGGTTCGTAATCCTTGATCATGTGATCGTTTACTCGAGTCAAATGCAGTGGCTCCGATTCGTTAGTTCTTTGTTTAGGATTTAAACGACGTTAAAACAACTAGGAAGAATTGACAGTTTTATCTTTTTTTGATTTCCATTGGAGGAATGTTGTTCCTGGAATTAGACTACGGACTTATATTTAAAATTTTGTACTTCGTAGCACTGTATTTTTCTTCATTATTTGAACTTGTAATTTAAATTAGTTGCATCGGTACTTCGTAGCTTCTGAACTAGGAATGATCATGTTTTGATTTATGATTGGCAATCTCATTCAACTTTATAGCTCCTCTACTGCACATACATAAACTAATAAAAGCACTGCACAGGTTCCCTTTCAGGTTCCACTTGAAGTGAACATCGTCCTTATTGGTTTCAATAATGATGGAGCCTACCGGTACACAGTAGATTCACACAAGCTAGAAGAGTTTCTGAGAGCCAGCTTCCCGTCTCACAGGCCATCCTGCCTTGAGACTGGCGAGCCCATTGATATAGAGCATCATATTGTATATAATGCCTTTTCTGTAAGTTCCATTTTTAGTTTCTTCCGTAACTTGCATCCTTAAAAGAATTTTACTTACAAGTTTTCTCTTTCTGACACTACATATCGAAGTTTTTTTTTGCTCCCTTTGCACTTGAGTTCATGTTTTTGAAATGAATGTTTCCTGAAAGTTATAATTTTAATTCTAATCTATTAAATACAAGCATGCTTCTTATGTTCTACTTCAATTGTAGCATATTTCATCTTCAATTGCCTTTTCCTTATCCATTTCTAGAACTGTAATCCCACTCGTAAGGCTACATGATCATCAGAAACTTAGAGTTTAGGTATCCGTAATGCTTAAATAAATCTGCTTGCACTCATCAATCTTAAACGATGTTTTTTTTTCAATGAATATTGCATTTTTGTACAAGAAGTTCTTTGGTCTGGCTACTATATTCTGCACTGCTACAGGCAGGTCAGGCTGAATTGATAGCTCTTGAGAAGGCATTGAAGGAGGCCATGATTCCTGCTGAAACCGCAAGAGAGGTGGAACTTAAGCTCTGTGCTGCTATTTTCTTCTGTTCTTCGTAGTTTTTGGAGTAGTTTGTGAACAATTTTTTTTTTTATTACATATATTTAATCCTAAAAGTTCTATACATTTTCAGACTGATTTTGGAAGGGAGGTACCTCTGTTTGAGGTTGAAGCAACAACAGTTGAACCTGTGTTTCAGAAATTATATTCCTATATTTTTGACACGGATAATGAGGCATACAATGCTGCTGAGAGGGATAGACTTATGCCAATTGCCATTTTTATTGTCAACTTCGATAAGGTTTGGTAACTTTGTCCAAATCCAAATTTTGAATGCAAAGTTTTGGTGCTTCTTTTTAGGATCACGATGTATTTTCTCTCACTTTTCCTTGAGAAAGTACTCATTTTCTTTCAAGCTTACATTTATGATTTAATATTCTTCTCTGTCAGATGAAGTGCTCGTTTTTTTCATCTTCTTTTTTCCCTCTGTTGTCTGTGAAACATCCTTTTTTTTTGTGTGTGTGTAATGATCTGCCATCCTTAAAACTTTTCTTTCTACTATCATCCTTTGTTGTTTTAATTTCATTTTCTATTTTACCATCTCCTACTTTTTCACTCTACTTCTGTTACAGGTCAGAATGGACCCCAGAAATAAGGAAATCGATCTTGATAGTTTAATGTATCAGAAACTTGCCCCGCTAAATGATGAAGATGTGAAAAAACAAGAAGGCGATTACATTTATCGTTACCGATACGAAGGTGGAGGAGCAACTCAAGTTTGGCTGGGCTCTGGCAGGTATTGTTTTGATATTCTGGGAGTCTTGCTATTTCTGTGTGGTTCAATTGCAAGTTGTAATAAATTTTGGTTCGATATGATTTTATTTATGTTTTTTTAGCACTTAGGAACTAATATTCAATACAATCAGAAGCTTAGTGAAAATTACTAAGTTCTGGTTGTTTTTATGTGGTTGTTGATATGATCCACGTCCTTTAAGTAATTGATGTAATAGGAAGCTAAATGGAGAGGTAATATGGCAATATACAATTTTATGTCTCGCGTGATTAAATGTATATCATTAGACTGTAGTGCGATCTCTGTGACTGGTATCACAATGAAGGTTAATCAATTTAGTGGTAGGTTCAACTTATCTTTGAGCATAACTGGTGTTATTGTTTGTTTCTTTCTTTGATGGGATGTATGTGTTAAATTTTTCTTTGTTGTCCAACATTGTAACTAGAGCTCTGGTATGTGATCCCGGTTCTTTTCTGCATTATCAGATATGCTGTGATTGACCTCTCAGCAGGCCCGTGCACATATGGAAAAATTGAAACTGAAGAGGGAAGCATCAGTTCTAGAACTCTACCACGTTTGAGGAATGTGCTATTTCCAAGAGGATTTGGTGCAGCTACTGATCATTCAACCCATGATAATTTTTTGGGGGAACTTGCTGCCCTAGTATCAACCACCATTGAACATGTCATAGCCCCGGATGTCAGGTTTTCGCCTTTCATTACATTTTATGTTACCTATTGTACTTTAGTTTTGCTATTTACATACTGCAGAAGGTTAGAGACCCTAAAGAAGAATGGGCGCACATGGAATAGGAATTGCTGTGTGGATTGATGAATATTATCTTCTCACTGTTTCTTCCTTGTGTTTAGGTTTGAAACTGTTGATATGACAACGAGATTGCTAATACCCATAATCGTCTTGCAAAATCATAATCGATACAATATTATGGAAAAAGGCCACAACTACAGTATAAATGTTGAAGCAATTGAAGCAGAGGTAAGACACTTGCATTGAATATGGTATGAAGTTCCACGAACGATGATGCTAAATGTTTTATTTCTCTGAGTTAAATGGATACGTAATTATTCATTGAAATGCTATGAAATATGAACATACTCTACATTTGGGTTTATGATTTGATATAGAACACGAACCTCTTCTTTTAAGTGTTTCACATTATTTCAGGTTAAAAAGATGACTCATGTTGGGCAAGAAGTAGTGATTATCGGTGGTGCACATCTATTACATCATCATGAAAAGCTGGCAATAGCTGTTTCAAAAGCAATGCGGAGCCATTCCCTACAGGAAACGAAGAATGATGGTCGTTTTCATGTTCATACCAAGGTGTATTTGGATGGTGCTGTCCTCAGAGAAGTAAGTGTTGTCTTTTCCTCGATACAAAACTTGATTTGTTGTTTACGTGGTATATCTATTGGTCAGGAATTCAAGTTACTATGTAGTTTACATGGACTAGTTAAGTGGCCTCCATGTAACAGCATATAACCATTGTACATTTTTAGCAACCTCGTTGATGTTATTCAGTGAATAATTGCTTAATTCATTTCAGGAAATGGAAAGGTCCGCCGATGTGCTTGCTGCAGGTTTGCTTGAGGTGGCTGACCCATCTTTATCTGATAAATTTTTCCTTCGCCAGGTTAGCATAAAGGATTTCTGTTAAGCATACTGGATTCAAATATTTCGCCTGTGAACATAGTGTAATGATCTATATTTTGGCGTTTACCAGCACTGGATGGATGAAACTGATGTTTCAGATGATTCAGTACTGAAACATAAACCTCTTTGGGCTACATATCAATCAAAAAAGGGCAAGAAGGTGAAGAAAAATGAAAAAAAGCAAGGGGATTTGCACCGAACTTATGGAACTAGGGTACTTCCAGTGTAAGCAACTCAAACTCTGCTTATAAATGAGGGTTTGAGAGGGAGAGGAGTAAGGGATAAAATCATCTTTTAAGATAGCGGCATAATGTTTGATTTTTTCTTCTTTTTGTTACCCTAATTCTTTTTCCTATTTAAAGGCAATCTTTTTGTTTGCATTTCCCCCGGGGTTTAAAATTTGCCCTAATGTATCAGTTTTCATGCTTTAAATAGAAATAGTAGAAACAAAAAAGAAAAGGCAGAACGTACATCTGGTTTGTTGGGTTTAATATTAGTGTTAGACTTGAAACATCATGTTGGTGCAATTTTCTTCTTTTTGGTCTTGATGTGAATATTTTACAATTTTTAATTTGACTTTTAGTAGTCATAAATTCCTAAGTTCATGCCATCGGCTCCTTTTATTCAGTTTTGTCCTATCATTGGCTGATGTTGATTCAAAACTCACGATGGAGGATGAAAGCCTGGTTTATGCAACCAAGGATGTCGTTATCATACTTGAGCATCAAAATGAGAAGATACCTCTCAGGTGAGTGGAAACATACATCATTGATGAATGCAAGTAAATCCTCTATCACTACATTAGTTTACAGAATAAAATCATTTATACTCACCTTTGTGTAGATGTTCTTGTAAATTCCTGTTTGAACTGCCGGTAAATTGAAAATTGAGATGCAATGACAAATGCTTCTCACCGTGAAGGGTACGATTTGAAATAGATTAAGGGACATTACAACCTTCTTTCTCTCAACTACTTATACATTAAAAATTACCCTAGAATGCATAGTTGAGTGTTTTTCTTCTTCCTCCAATATGACAAGGGTTAGACTGTCCCAATGTTAGTAGCATTGGGTCTCATTTGAAGTCATCGTGTATTAGCCCTTCATAGGGTGGTTTTAGGAGATTTTGGTTACTTCAGAATTTTCTTAGTTATCTGCTTAGGATGTTTGCAGTGAAGGTTGAACTCTGTTCATTTCCCCTCCTTATACATTAAAAGTTACCCTAGAATGCGTACTTGGGTGTTTTTCTTCTTCCTCCGATTGACAGGGGTTATACTGTCCTAATTTTTGTAGCAGTGGGGCTCATTTGAAGTCATCGTGTATTAGCCCTTCATATGGTGGTTTTACGAGATTTTGGTTCCTTCAGAATTCTTAGGTCTAAACTTGCTTGTTTCTTAGATATCTGCTTTCGAGGTTTTCAGTGAAGGTTAGACTCAGTTTATTTCCGGTCCTTTTACACATCTGCCCATTTTTTTTAGGTTTCAGTCACCCCGTTTATAACCATAGTGGTGGTGGGGGGGGGGGG
>NW_019268536.1:942852-961603 GCF_002738365.1 Cucurbita moschata
GGGGGGGGGGGGACTCTTGATTCTTGAAAATTAGGTACCCTTTGGTTGTGTGAACTCCTTACTATCAATTTCCAAAAAAAAACCCAAACCATTTTGATTTCAATCCAAAAGGAGAGGATTAGATATGGATTACATTTTGATCGAAGACAGGGAGAACTAGTTCCTCACACCACGTTTCAACACTACAGTGACCCAAAAGTAAACACCTAAAGTAAATGTTGCTATCAAAGTTACACCAGTAAATGCTTTTGTAACATAAAACTCTATTTTCTTCTTGTAGCATGGCTGATCTAATGTAGAGAGCTTTGGTTCATTTTCCCTTCCTTAATTGAGTTCACCACTTTTTGTATGTCAAAATCGAAAGCCAATTGTAGTTATTTGGCCCTTGAACGCCCGATTGGCTCTAGAGGTAAAACGAGGGCATCCTAATTCATATCATATTCTTTTTCTTGGAGAATGTGCAAGCCCTGCCTCCGCTCAAGTATATATGTATGTGTAACATAATGTGAATCAACTTTGCTTAGCATACCCTTTTGATTTATCTTCATGTCACTTACTATCAACATTAGGTAGGTGCTTCATCAGTCCTTGACTAACTTTTAGCGCCTTTTGCGAAGTAGGGCATTTGGCGAATTCTCTTTCTCTTGTTATGACAGTTGACTCACTTTCATGTGTGTTGTTTTGTGCAGTTATGTTTCTGAAACACGCAGAAGGTATGCTGATCCATCGCAAGCACAACGTCATATATTGGCTGGGCTTGCTTCAGCTGTTGGTGGTTTGACTGCACCTTATGAGAGGGCTTCTCATGTTCATGAGAGGGCAGTTGTAAATTGGCTCTGGGCTGCTGGTTGTCATCCTTTTGGCCCGTTCTCAAACACGACCCAAGTCAGTCAAATGCTCCAAGATGTTGCATTGGTAAGGATTACTAGGATTAATGGGATCCCTGGCTTCATAATTATATATATGAGGGTACATTGGTGTTTGGGAGTTTCTTATTTATCGGTTTAGATTGCTGAAACATATTTTCACTCTTTTACGTTTTTTCTTAACAGAGGAACATAATATATGCACGTGTAGATTCAGCTCTACACCGAATCCGAGATACATCAGAGGTAATTTTACTTACAACTGATCTTTTAATCTTTGGCTTAGTTCGGTTTAATCACTGTTTATTTGGTGTCAGACTGTCCAAACCTTTGCAGCAGAACATCTGAAAACTCCACTTGGTGAACCAGTGAAAGGCAAGAAGAACAAGACAGCTACTGAGTTATGGTTGGAGAAGTTCTATAAAAAAACGACCAACTTGCCAGAACCTTTCCCCCATGAACTGGTTGAACGACTTGAGAAATACTTGGATGTAAGTCATTGAAATGTCAATACTAATGTCAGTACTAAACGTCTTCAAATGACTGATTCTTCGAAACCGAAAAACAGAACCTTGAGGAACAGCTCGTGGATCTATCATCGCTATTGTATGACCATCGCTTACAAGAAGCACATCTGAATAGTTCAGAAATTTTCCAGAGCTCCATTTTCACCCAGCAGTAAGTGGCTCCATCTGAAAGATAGTTTACCGTAGCTTCATTTCTTTTAAACAAATAAATCTGTGGCATTAAAGCAAAGCGTTCGTATTGTGTGTGTCGTAGGTACGTCGATTTTGTATTGAGCGAAGAGAGGGAGAAGATGAGATGCTGCAGCATTGAGTACAAATATCCAGTGCAGTCTTCTCAAAATTACATCTATGGAGGAATTCTTCTAGCTGGGTTTGTCGTATACTTTCTTGTCATCTTCTTTTCATCACCAGTGCGCTAACACTAAGAACAACATAGTGTTATAATGTTTTATATTTTCACACTAAAAAAAACTACTTTTCGTTTCTCATGCCAATAGGAATTTAGAAAATTTTGATCATATTGGCAGATAACTTTGGTCGTTCGTACAATTAGAACACATTTTCACTGAACAGGATCAATCAGAAAGATTTTATTTTTCTTTTTTTGAATTTAATAGGCAGAATAGTTAACTTTATTCTGAATTGTTCTTATATTACCTTATTATTACTTATTATGTAACGATGTTAGCCTACCTCTTTGAGTTTTACCTTTTGAGCTTGTTCTGAGCTTGTCTTTTTAAAACATATATGCTAGGGAAAGTTTTTTAAAAAATATTTCATTCTCTTCAACTGAGGTGCGATCTCACAATTTTCTCTTTTTGGTCTTTGATCTTGTCTTAATGTCACACAACGTTGGCAACAAAAGAAGGAAAACTATAGGGAAAAAATTCAATAATTTTTCTATGATCATGAATGTCTACTACTAGCTCGATTGCATCGAAAAAACAAATTTTGCAGCTCAACCCAACTACAAAAAGAAAAATGCCAAAAGTTGAAAATGAATGAAAAAATTTGCCAACAGGCAAGTATTTTGCAATCAAATTTAGGCAGGAAGAATTTATACTAATCCGTGCAATGAGGAATACATCTTTGATGCAAACGTGTTTGTTAAAAAAGTTCGAAGTTTTCCCCTCTTAAAATTGAATATTTTATTTATATATATTGGATTATGAATTCTAGTCAAGTAACTCTTTAATTTCTCCAACAGTTATTGGTTTTTAAAATCAGTTAACACTTCTTTTTAAACAAGCTTATTATAAAATACTAATTATCTAACCTGCACCTTTATTTTATTATATGAATTTTAAGAACATTTTCAAAATTATTTGATTTTCTATTTATAAAATTTTGGTTTGATTTCTCACTATTTGTTTACATTTTCTACTTTCTTATAATCATTTGAATTTTTAACCGTTCTTACAAATAAATAAAAATTTAATTTTGAAAGCATTTGTAAAAAAAAAAGTAGATTAAAAAATAAAAAACAGATACATATAAAAATAATTTTTGTGAACCTATTTTAAATTATGAATCAAGTTCAGAATTATAATCTTTTAAGGAAAAAGCATTTAATATAAATGTTGAGAAAGCATCTTTTGAAATCAGAAAATAGAAAATTATATGGTTATAAAACAAGCTTCAATGTTATAACACATTAGAGTAACTTCTTCATATTAACAATAAAATATTGGAAAAAGTAAGAACCTTGCCTTAATACTATGGTTAATCACTCAATTACGTAATTAAATATTTTAAAGTAAGATTATTAAAGATTTCAGAATATAATTCAAATTACAATGGTCTCTTTAACCAAATTTCATCCCACATTTATTATTCTGTTCAATCCTTCACAACTTATATTTCCATTTTTCATTATGAAATTCAATAAACCAAAACATTTTTACATAATTAATTTTGTTATTTTAAAACAGCAATTAAGTTTAATATATTTCTAACATATTAAACAAGTCTCATTACAATTCTTCTTCATGGTACTTGTCTATTCTTTCTAGGTCTATTTGATTTCTAATTGTTATTCCTCTTTTCAATTTGTTTTTCCTTGGCGTCCTTTGAGAAGTGCGTATGTCTTCCTGAATTTTGATTATGATTTTTTTATGTACACATAGCATTAGTAAATACCAAATAATCAATCGAAAATCGACCGAAAATCAAGACGGTTGTTGTAATGAAAACTATAATCATTTTCAAATGCCTTCGAACTCAATCCAATTTGAAAATACCAAGGCATGAGTCTTGTACGAATCGGAAGATATAAAACTCACAAGGAAATCAAAAGATATAAGACTAAGGCTCATCACGTAATCATCTAGATATTATGAAAAACAAAACACGAACAACCAAATATAATTGGAGATGTAAATGTAAAATCGAAAATAGAGATCAGACATGGTTTTCTAGGCCGCATTATCCATCAATTATAGCAGATATTGCAATATCTATTCAGAGCCCAGTGCATGTTCATCACTTCGAATCATCACTTTAAAACTAAAAGAGACAAATTCAAGAAGAAGATGAAAATACAAACCTTAAAAAAAACAAAACAAAGAAGAATGTACAAACAATTTGGATTGTCAAGGCCTCCTCAGAATTATGCTTATGATTGTCATCAAATAGACTATCAGGTCTCAAAGATTTCATGCCATCACAGGAGCCTCAACAAGAGAACACGTTAAAAAAATGAAACCAAAAGTTTAAAGAAAAAATATCCAAGACAAATACGAGAGAAGACATACCAGAACACAAGAACACAGATCAACAATTAGGAAAAACAGTTCGCAAGAAATGAAAAAAAGGAACAAACAAATCAAACGTTAAGAGAGAACTATTAAAATAATCATAATCGCGAAACGATTTTGCAGGCTCTAATTCACTGCGCCTGGGGAGAAGAACGAAGGCGAAGCAACTCAACGTTCCTGCAACAAATTTCTGCCTCCTCCATCCATAGGATACGAAACCGCCGCTAATCCATGAAGGAATTAATGGCTACATCGTCGGAGGCATTACAATGGAGGATCGCGATTGCAAAAACAAAATGCCGAAAAGAACAATTAAGAAGGAAAAAGTTCGAAATTACGAAAAAATGAAGAGAGGGAAGACGGTGGTAGATTGATGCAGCGCTGTTGCTATTTATAAGTGCGTGGGTACAAAATTAGGGTTTCAATTTTGCAAACTAATAAATAAATATATTTAATTATTATCATTAACACAACAGCAAGCGCCCATGGCCTAATGGATAAGGCGTCTGACTTCTAATCAGGCGATTGTGGGTTCGAGTCCCACTGGGCGTGTGTTTATTTTTTTTCTTTATTTTTTTTCTTTATTTTTTTTCTTTATTTTTTTTTCATTTTATTTTTATTTCTTTATTTTTTTTTTCATTTTATTTTTTTTCACTGTTTTTTCAATTTTCTTTTTTTATCTTTGTTTTTAAATTTCCCTTTTTTCTTTTTCTTTGTTTTTTTTTTCCAATTTTCCTTTTTTTTTTCTTTGTTTTCCCTTTAGTTTAAAATATAAATCAATCTTTTAAATGTTAATATCAATAGAATATCAATGTCCATATGTCTTCAAAAGACTTTATCATCAAAATATTAAACGTGTATTATTAAAAAACTCAATCCAACTCTAATTTTGAAATCTCGGTTCTCGCACTCATAATCTCACACACTCACACCACAACATTTGTCGTTCAATTTCTCAGTTCTCATCTCACTCTTAATCGTCTTGTCCCTATGTATCATCAAACGCCAACGTCGCTCGCCTCTTTATATTCTCACTAGACTCTCTTCTCAGTTCTCATTTTTTCCGCTCAACCTCATCTCTGTGTTCCTCGCTAGACGTCATCGCCGACTGTCACTCCGCTTGGTGCTCCATTCCACTTCTATTGGACTTATCTGCTCTCTGTTTGTCATCTGACTTCTCCACTACGTATTTCTCATAAAACTTCTCTAATATACACTCCGTTGTTTCACAACTCGAACCCAACCCAACCCAAAAATAGAGAGGTTGACTGGGCTGGGTCGTAGAAATTTTCAGGTTGGGTTGGGTTAACAATCCAACCAATCTCAATTTTTGGATTGGTCCAAAAAAATCTGTAAACCCAACCCGAACCATATACACATCTCATAGTAAAAAATAAATAATCAAAATCAACATATTTAAATAGTAAATGATATGTGTTTTTATTTATAAAGTGGGGAGATTAAAAAATATATAAATAAATAAATAATAAACACACATGTTTTTAGGGAAGAAATCTAGAGAGCCATAAGCCAACAATTTAAGACCATGAATAGAATTTCTCCCCAAATAGCGTCACCACATACGTAACACCAAACTCCTCGACCACGCCCTTCCCTTCCCTTTTAATGAAAAAATAAATTAAATTAAATTAAATTTAAAAAAAAGACTCTATAAAGCTTGCCTTCGGGCGTGCTTCCCAAGCCAGTCCGTTCCAAAAGAGCGTGGGCCCCAACAGACTGGGAGCCCCAAATTTCCGCTTTCTATATAAACCCTTCCCGCTTCGCAGGTTCTTCATTTCCAAAACTTTCTCCCATCCGCCATTGATTTCTCGTCTCTGCTGTTCAGCCATGTGTCCTTCCGGAACCGCCGCCAGTTACTCTGATACCGCCCCCGCTTTCCGTCAGGCATTCGAGGCACTCGACGCAGACCACGACGGAAAGATTAGCCGCGACGATCTTCGCAAATTCTACAGCAAAGACGCCGACGAGGATGCTATTCGCTCGATGATAGCCGTCGCCGACTTGAATCGGAACGGTTTCGTCGAATACGAAGAGTTCGAGCGTGTATTGTCCAGCGGACGGAGAAGATCGACGGGGATTATGGAGGAAGTCTTCAAAACGATGGATAAAGACGGAGACGGACGGTTGAGCCACGCCGACTTGAAGAGCTATATGCATTTTGCTGGATTTTCGATCTCCGATGAGGAGGTTGAAGCGATGATTAGATTTGGCGGTGGAGATGAATCTGACGGCGTTAGTTACGAAGGTTTGCTGAAGATTTTGTCCGTTGATAATGTCTATTAGTCTTATTTTTCTGTTCAGATCTGAAATTTTAAAGAAAACCATTTCTGGAAAAAATTCCTTGCCGTAAGAACGTTCTCTCTGAAAAAGGAAAACGAATTAACGTTTGAAGCGTTATTTCCTGGACAAGTTTGTTGTGACTTGCTCATCCTGAGCGTTGTAGACGTATTCAAATTTATTAAATAAATTTAGTGTTCTGAGGGAATCGAACATCGAAAATGCGGTTCTTGACTTAAGAACAAAATTATATAGCGAAAATGTGGCTGGCTTTTTGTTTTTTTTTTATGCTTTTGCTGTTGAAGGATGATTTGATCGGAAGAGAATCTCCTCATTTTGGAACCTTTTGTTTGCGGAAGATTTCTCGTGTGGTGAGTAATCCTTACCTACTTCCTAATGAATAAAACTTGATTATTATTATTATTATTATTTATAATCTTTCTATTTATTTATTTATTTATTTTCATGGGGGAATCTTAATTTTTTTATGTATATATTCTAAAGTAAATTCTCTTTTTCATTTTCTTTTACAAAATCTTTGACAAAATTAGGTTTAATTTTTCTAAAAAATAAACGGAGTATTTAAAATTTTGTAGGAAATAATTTTAAAATTATTTTATTTTGATTAATTACTTTAAATTAATTTTGAGATGTTTGATTTTTCATTTATGAACGTAATTTTCATACAATAATAATTTATTTTAATCCTTTAAAATAAAAAAAATAATTTTCTAAGAAAGAAAAAGATGGTTCTACCTTTTTGTTTGTTTTTTTCTGTTCGTTTCTTCAAGTTTACTTTTTGTGGAATATTGAATCGGACAATTCCTCGACCTTTAAGCGTGGCAAGAAATTACGTGGAGGAGAATTGTTTGTGCCATATTTCCTTCTTTACTAATAATAATAATAATAATAATTGCATATTTAAGAAATAAGTGGTTCTCACGAAAAAAAACTATTGATATTAAATAGTTATTAATATTTTAATATTTTTATTTACCACGAGAAAAATGTTAAAACTGTTAAGTCGTCAAATTATTAAATTTTAACATATTTAAATACGTCATTTTAAAAATAATTAATCTTGCTGATATACTTAAGTGACGGGTCTTGAAACAACAATTTAACTATACTTTATGTTAATTTTTTAAAATTAAGTTATTAATGAAATAATAAAAGATCAAGAATATTATAAAGTCGAGGAGGGCTGATTTGAAATTTAATTTGATGTTATCCATATCTATATGATATCTAATTTATTTAATGCACCAAAATTGTAAAATATAAATCTAAATTATAAATATATAGATGTATTTTTCTCATTAACATTTAATTTATTATATATATTAAATGTTATTTTGGATATTTTACATTTTTTTTAGTCTACGCATAATTAATTAAAATCTTTAATTAACTAATTTTATTTTGTTAATTATAGCTAAATTAAAATTATAGTTTATCTTTACAATTATATATTGCCGCTTAAATATCAATTATAATGTAATATAAAAATGAAGTTACTCGGGTTAATAAGAGGGTAAGACGTCGTTGTTTGAGTATTAAAAATGAGTGGTATATTTTTTGTAACTACCGCCCACCGCTAGTAGATATTGTTCTCTTTGAGATTTCTCTTTCGGACTTTCCCTCAAAGCTTTAAAACGGGTCTGCTAAGGGAAGGTTTCCACACCCTTGTGATTTGTTCTCCTCCCCAACCAATATGGCACATCATAATCCACCCATTTCGGGGTGTAACGTCCTCGCTGGCACTCTTACCTTCCTCCAATCGACGTGGGACCGCCCAAAATCTACCTTCCTTTGCAGCGTCCTTACTGGCACACCACCTCGTGTCTACCCCTTCGAAAAACAGCGAAAATGTTGGTACATCATCCGATGTCTAGCTCTAGGCTTGGGTTGTTACATTTTGTTTTTCTAAATTTTTATTTTTTAACATTACATTTATTTTAATGTATTGTATTGATATTCTTAATATATTCCGTTCATTTTTATATGTTATTATAAAAATATTTTTAAAATTTTACGTTTTGTTAATTCAAAACAATATTTGAGAACGAGAAGATTAATATTGTTATTAATGTATTTGAGTAAGATGTCTATTTAATTGAAAGAATTATAATTTAAATAAAAAATAGAAAGGAAAAGCATAGTATAAATAGGTAGACACTTCTATAAATGAGGTGACGGAGAAAAAATATTTAGTGTGAGAGAGAAGAAATGAAGTCCTCCCGCCAAAGGGTGAAGTTCGAAGCGGGAAGGAAAATCTGTATCGGACTTGGAGAAAAGATCGCTCACTAGTCACGATCTTCAAAGCTTGTGGACGGTAAGCAATTTTAATGGCCACAATACCTCGTTCTACTTGGCATTCTGATCTCATCTATAATTAACTACCGTTTATGATCAATAAGAGATACTGGACTACTGCGTCTTATTCAGTTTCTAATCACAAGGGGTTGATGATTTACAAGAATCTGTGGTATTTTCCTGTTGTTTTCATATATGTGATGCTAATGAAGCTGAAGAAATTGGATATTTCGTCTGGAAGCTGAATGAGTTGATATGTTTCTCCATGGAGTTTCTACCTCGTGCGTGAGTAAATTGTTGTAGTTATTTATTGTGTTTCGCGTAGTAGTGAAAGATTCTTCGAAAGGAGTAGTATAATTTGTCAAATTCGTTGCAGTAACCTTCGATTTTATGATCGCCTAGTAAAGAATTGATGGATCCTTCAGTTACATGAATTTACTTTAAAGCCAAATGTTGAATTAGCGTGAAATCGACATAACCGTTGGAGTTTACTATTTGGATTGGATAGATATTCGAATTGGACAGTTACGTCCTAAATTATTCTCTTCCAGGGCTTGGTACCTTGAAATTGTAGTTTCCCGCTTTGCTCTCCATTTATTTTGGCTATATCTCTGGTGTTTTCCACTGTTACGGAGGTGCTGCTCGTGTTCCAACGAATTGTCGTTGATTTGATGTGAATGGACCCAACATGGGTTCCTCTAGTGGTAGATTTTGTCGGGCAAGCTCGTTCGCTTCTCAATCTATGAAGCTTCCAGATGTTTTAATGGAGAACATCTTAAATGAATCCCTTTCCTGAAGAGAAATTCAGGTTTGTCGTACTTTTATCAGTGAAGATTTATCTAATGTTTATTGGATTTTTGCTCTGTCGTTCATTTTCCTTTTAAAACTGGGGCTTAAAAGGAACGATGTGCATATTATTTCCTAAAGTCCGAGTTGTTAGAGTTCTTTCATATTTTTCTCCCCGTGTATCTACTTCCCTGCCTCCACAAGTTGCAGACTTGTTGTGTTTATCTGAATCTTGTTACCGTGAATTACATACTTGTGTGTGTGTACTGATGGATACAAAACCTGTGAGTTAGTTGAGTACAAGTTTGATTACACTGTCATGTCCCTAATAACGTCCATGTTTGCATCCGCTAACTAGCTTCATTGTCTATACTTGTAGCTACATGGATTTTATGGCATAGCTCTATAATAGACATGTCTCGGCACCATATATTGAGCATTGGTATATGGAGTGGAGCTTAGCTTTTACGTTAAATCATGTTTGTAGAGCATTTATTTCCTGCCAACTGAAGTTCCTTCGTTGAAGAATGTTACTTCCATCATTTGTTTTCCTCCATTATCTATTTCATAGTTTATAGTGCCAGGATTATGATGCTTCTTAGAAAGTTCTAAGCATCCAACTCTGAACTTATATTGCCACTTGACTTTTGTTATTTCAGAATTGCATTCTTGTCTTTATACTGCAATGTTTGTTACTTCTTATCTGCACAAAATTACTAGTTTGTGAACTGTCATATGGGATGCTAATTAGAGCATTGTAGAACTTGTAAGCTTATGAAATTGTTTCCTCCGGAGAAATTTTCAAGATCTATACTTGAGCTAACTACTTGAGACATTCGTGTCCTATCCAATATTTTTCGTCAGTCCAAGTAATAGATTTATTGAGTTAGTCAACGTGTGCAGTGTGCACCAATTAAATAAAACTAAAAATCATAAATTTTGTTATAATTTTATAGAAACGATTCCAGTTTTTGGGACGGTTCGATTATAATGGAAGGAGGAAATGTGTATTTGAACTTTTTAATATTAAGGAACCAGATGAATTTGTCTCAAATTTCTTTGATTGACCTTCCTAGCTATGGTTGTTTTCTAGCTGTTAGTAGTTTATAGTTACAACGGTATAGTTGTTAAATTAGTCCTCTAGCTTTCAAGAATTTTATTTGATTTTTGTTGGACTTTAGTGGAAAATTAGTTGCTGTTTGGTGACTTCACTAAAGGTAAAGAGGCTCAGTAGTTTTCCTGTTAAAGGAAAGGCTATGAACACGTTAGGATAGGAAATGTTGCGGGTGCCATTGAGACTTTGAATTTCTGCATTGTGTGTATGATACACGATGATTGTTCTGGTAACATGTTATTTCTGTACAGATCATTGATTAGATGGTTGTCACCTATCAAATGAGTTGATAGCATAGCAGGAGTCAACTTGCGCGTTTTATACCACAGGTAAATTTGAATACATTGTAGTGAACTGGAAAGTAGAACCAATGAAAACGATGCCTTCTGGCAGTGAAAAGTAAAGTAAAAAATGTAAACCTTTACATGCTAGAAACAGGGTAGAAAGTGCACTGCAGGGGCGTTTTATTTATTTATTCCTTTTTCTAAGACATCTGAAAAATGCAAGTTCATCAGTTTTATTGGTCTAGACATTATTTTTGCATCTAATTTTTATTAATGGAAGCTATTTATAGGTTCAGTTTGGATAGATTTATTTATTATTATTATTATTATTTATTTTAGGAAACCTAAATGTAAATCATTTTGTTAAAACATATATCTTTGATTAGGAGGTTAGAGGTTTGAATCTTTACCATCAAAATCGTTAGAATTGAAAAAAGGTTAGAAATCTTTTTAGATCTATCTAAGTTAGAAACTTATCATATCCAAATGGTTTAGTTAGGTGACGAACTTAATTCAATCTAATATAAATTATTTGGGTTGAGTCAGTTTATGTATTTGAGTGTTTATTAGAGCAAGGAAAATAAATAAGGAAAATATTAGTAATTTTATATTAAGATTGACAGACAAATGTAATTTTTTTTCTCCATAACAATTTATATACTCCGTGAATGGAATAATTCTAATAATTTTTTCTTTTGTTGAAGATTAAAATGTCCATAGGAATTATGATGAATTGAAATTAAGATGGGATGCATTTGTGTGTAATTTATCATAAGTAAAAAGGACATTTACTTATTATTATATTTACTATTATTTTGACGAGAAAGAAAGAGACATGAAATTTACAAAAAGGAAATCCTATCCTATGGATTACAACAAAAGAAAGAGACATGAAATTTACAAAATGGAAATCCTATCCAATGGATTACAAAAACACTTCCAATTGGTCATAAGATTAGTGAAACTATAGTTACAAAAGGGGTATCTCAATTTACACAATTTAGAGCTAAGTATATGTGAGAAAAGTTTGAGTGTCTTGTTCCTTATCTTTGAAGGTACGAGAATTGTGCCCTAACCAAATAGATCACACCAATGTACTTTGTTGAATAACCTAATTTTAAAAAATTCATAATCCAATAAACTCAAGTAGTTTAGCTTTGTCAAACTTTCTGAAGATCTATTTGAGTTGTTATAAGTTGGTTGTTGAAACATTATCATAATTTGATGTTGAAATCTAAATTATTTTTTAGACGTCTAAAATCTAAAAAGCATGAATACCAGTATAAGACAAGCATATGACATAACATGGACATAGTGATTCATCATATTAAATATGACAAGAATGCATTTATTAATATGTTCATTTTTTTAATACATATAAGTTTTTACAGATATATGTTAAAATTGAGTTTAATGCATTTGTCTCTTAAAATTTATTATTCTAGTCATGTACTATTATGTGTTTGTTTAGTATTCTTAACAAATGTTCAATTGGACGTATATTGCTTTTGTCCAACTAGTATTTAACACATTTATTGTGTTAATAAGTGTCCCATGTGTAGCCAACCAGGGTTGGAGTGTCCAAGTGTCCCACATGTATTAGACACAGATACACTAGCCAAACTAAAGCACTCATGCTTCTTAGACTAAAACACTAATAAGTTTGACAGTTCAATCCCTGTGGTGAATTGGGTGAGGTTAATCAAGTTGATTGGCCTTATTATTTTGATAATATTTAATTGGGAAAGTTTGGGAAGCTATTTACTTTATCATTAAAGTTGGATGATTTGGTGTAATCCACAAAAGTTGCGAATGGCAAAGTGAACACCTTGAAAGCTAGATGCCTATTGTACTTTGCATAAATGAATTGATGAAAGAAACCCACCGACTAGGTAGTACTGAAATGCGTGCAGAAGAAGAAGACTTTTAGAAACTAGGGCATAAAATGCGTGGGTTCTATTGTGCAAGAGGGAATCCCTCAAATAGTGAATACTTTGTTTCCTTCTGCATTTCAACAGGGATCCCGTTTGAATAAGATACATTTAAATAAGTACATTACAAGCAAAGGAGATACTATTAGGTTTCCTGTCTGTTAGGGAGAGGTTTTTACCCTTATAAAAAATACTTCGTTCCCCTCTCCAACTAATGTAGGATCTCATAATCTACCCCCTTCGAGGCCTACCGTCTTCATTGGCACTCGTTCTCCTCTCCAATCAATGTGGAATCTCATAATTCACCTTCCTTTGGGGCCCAGTGTTCTTGCTAGCCCTCGTTCTTCTCTTTAATCAATGTGGAATCTCACAATCCACCCCCTTTGGGCCCAGTGTCCTCGCTGTTACTTGTTCCTCTCTCCAATCGATGTGTGATCTCACAATCCACTATCCTTCGGGGCTCAATGTCCTCACTGGCACACCGTCCAGTGTCCACCCCCTTTCGGGACTCAACGGCCTCGCTGACACATTGCCCGGTGTCTAGCTTTGATATCATTTGTAACAGCTCAAGCCCACCGCTAGCAGATATTGTCCTCTTTGAACTTTCCCTTTCAAGCTTCCCCTCAAGATTTTTAAAACGCGTCTGCCAGGGAGAGGTTTCCATAAAGAATGTTTCGTTCATCTCTCCAACCAATGTGAGATCTCACAATCCACCCCCTCCAAAGTCCAGCGTCCTTGCTAGCATTCGTTCCCCTCTCCAATCGAGGTGAGATCTCACAATATCTATATCCAAAAGGTTCTAATTCATTTGAATAAAAAAAAAAGAAAAAAAGAAAAAACCCCACCTCAAGTCCATTTGTCTGGACAGATCTGAGTTTTTCACACTCGTTACTATGATAATCTAGGTTGGTTGTATCTGAGCTCATTTCAATAGTTACCAATTAAGCAGTATGAATGTTATTGAAAAGTAACTCTTTGACTGTATGAAACTATATTTGTTCCCGTGGCTGCCTTCTGGCACTTGGAATAACTGATTGAATTAAGGATTAGCAGAAAGTTCTCATACTGGAATAGATAAGATTTCCATCCTATAGAATCTGTTATCTTCCTTTACAGGATTTAAGTTGGTTTGTTGAAGAATTTTCAATATTTTTTCGATTTTGCTTAAACTGATTGAACAAAGTTATTTAATGGACCTCCTCATCAGGTTCTACCTGCCTTTATCTACAGTCTTCTTTGGACATCTTGGGTCATCAAGTACTGAGAAATTTATGGTCATTCATAGCACTAAGTACTCCCCCCTGCACATGAGACTGTAAGAGTGATATTTGAAGGTGTACTCCCCCCTGCACACGAGACTGTAAGAGTGATATTTGAAGGTGTTTGTTTTTTGTAAGTTCTTATCCATGTTATGGCAATTCAGGTCTATGATATATTCTTAATAAGTATTTGATTTACAATTCATTGTCCAATGTTTCTTTTCTTTACAACTATTGAACCATCACACTGAAAACTTTGTTTAGATTCGCCTTTGATTATTCTCAAGCTAGATGTTAGAAATCACGACTCTCCACAATGGTATGATATTGTCCACTTTGAGCATAAGCTCTCATAGCTTTGTTTTGGAATTCTCCAAAAGGTCTCATACCAATGGAGATGTATTCCTTTACTTATAAACTCACGATCATTCCCTAAATTAGTCGATGTGGGACTTTTTTTCATCATCCAATACCTCCCCTCGAACAAAGTACGCCTCCCCTTAATTGAGGCTCGACTCCTTTTCTTTTGGAGTACTTTGTTCGACATTTGAGGATTTACCAATCTATTGACACGACTAAGTTTAGGGCATAACTCTAATACTATGTTAGAAATCACGACTCTCTACAATGGTATAATATTGTTCATATTGAGCATAAGCTCTCATGGCTTTGTTTTGGGCTTCTCCAAAAGGCCTTATACCAATGGAGATGTATTCCTTTACTTATAAACCCACGATCATTTCCTAAATTAGCCGATGTGGGACTTTGTTTCATCATCCAAATGTAGAATGGTCGTAACTGATTAATGTATTTCATGTTGCCTTTCGCTGCTGCTTTTGTAGTGTTTCAACCAAGGGAGGCAGGCTCTCTGGCACACCATAATGCCTCTTCATCTTTCAAG
The DNA here is from genome assembly GCF_002738365.1 of Cucurbita moschata. Classification (NCBI taxonomy): domain Eukaryota; kingdom Viridiplantae; phylum Streptophyta; class Magnoliopsida; order Cucurbitales; family Cucurbitaceae; genus Cucurbita; species Cucurbita moschata. The sequence goes on from NW_019268536.1 coordinate 957,891, forward strand.
GTACTTTGATTTATTTTGTATCAGTTTTATTTCTATAGGCTTCTCATTTCCCCATCCTTAGAACAAGTGAAATATTTCATTTTGTGGAGACTCTTGGCCGTGAACACACAGTACCCCTATTATTCCTTTCTCATTTGATCTAATTTTTACTCTCTCTTAGAGGCATTTTGTATACAATGTACGAGTCCACAGAGATTAGCACTTACAAGTGAGTAGAGGTATTTTGTAACGGTTCAGATCCACTGTTAACAGATATTTGTCATATTTAGACTTTCCCTTTAGGCTTCCCCTCAAGGATTTAAAATGCGTCTGCTAGTGGAAGGTTTACACACCCTTAGAAATGGTAGTTTGTTCTTCTCCCCAACCACAACGTGGGACATCACATATTTAGAGACCTCGAGAACTATTTAGGTCTCTTTATTCATCATTTTGATTTTTGAAAATTTCTTCATTTTATTATCTAGTGTTTAAAAAAATTAAGCCCATTAAAAAATTATTTCAAGTTCAGCCTTTGGGAATAATGCAAATTATATAAACACTTTTCTTATTATTTCTACGTCCTCTTAGTGTCCAAACATTTGAAACTCATTCCAGTATGCACTGGAAGCCGTCAACTCATTCCCAACATTTCTATTCTCGGACTTTCTGTTCCCAAGTTTCTTTGATCCCAGCAGTAACCAACCAACGTAGGAAAGATCCAAATTCTTTTATCATTATTTTGAAATGATGATAGATGGGGTAGCAATTAGAAATATCAACAAATTGAGTTGACCAGAAGAATACAACTGAAATTTGGCTGTTTCTATTCTATTCTACCTAATGCACACACAAAGCCCCCGACCACAAAGAAATTTTTTAGTTGGGGGAAGAACGAAACATTCTTTATAAGGGCGTGAAAACCTCCCTAACAAATACGTTTTAAAAACTTTGAGAGTAAACCCGAAAGTGAAAATTCTAAAAGGATAATATCTGCTAGATTCGGACTTGAGCTATTACAAATGGTATTAGAGCCCGACGCTGAGAGGTGTGACAGCAAGGACGCTGGGTCCTGAAAGGGTGGATTGGGGGGTCCACATCGATGGGAGAAGGAAACGAGTGTCAGTGAGGATGTTGGGCCTCAAAAGGAAAATGGATTGTAAGATCCTATATCAATCAGAGATGAGAACGAAACATTTTTTCTAAAAGTGTAGAAACTTCTCCTAAATATACGCTTTCTAGAAATCTTAAAGGCAATATCTTGTTAATGATAGGCTTGAAGTAGTCATGGAAGAGGACAGATTGGTAGTGGCAGGAAATGTGGAGCATACCTGTCTACATCTCTTAAGGTAGGAAAACTCCAAAACACCAACAAATACGAAACGAAGGCTGAAAAAAACAATTAGACGAACGACCCACATTGCACATGCATCCCCCTTTTACTTTATTTTATATATATATATATTTGATTACCACCTCCACCACCAATAATCATTGCACGGAATTAAAATATTTGAAAGACAAAACATTATGCAATAGCATCCTCTTTTCTTTTTCTTTTCTTATCTCATCTCTTGGTTGCATTGTTTGCTCAATTAGTGGTGTGATTCCTTCCCCCTACCTCTTGCCGGCACACCCACTCTCCTACCTTCCATGCCCTCCCCCATAGCCCCTTTTTAGGGGAACACAAATTTACAAACAGATAGGCTTGGAAATCACTCTAGATTTTAGATTAATTGTCTGTCATTTCTCTTAGTTAGTTCAGTGAATTATTGTGCTAGATTCTGATATTTGATTGGTTGATCGTGTCTAGCTTTAGAGTCGGTTGGAAATGACTTTCTCTTAATTCTTCTAGATTTAAAAGTTTTAGTTGCGTCTCATATTTACGGATGATATGATATAATTATTTGATCATTTAAGAATCTAATTCTTTTTGATTCAGTCACTAGTTATACTTGTAAAAGTAATTGATTAGTTGAAAAATACACACTGATTTACATTTTAAAAAGAAAATCCCACTTTTTATGGCTTTAATTCTGCCCAGTGGGATCATTTTTTTCAATGATTAAACCTCTATTATTTATGGGTGAAATTGTGTTTGAAAACTCCCAGCATTCTATTTTTTTCCCCCTCCCTCTGCCTAATCGTGACAGATTATAGAGTGTCACATCACCCTGCATTCTATTTTCATTTAGTTACCTATCTAAACGTGTCTTAAAAGATATGGCATTGGGTATGGAATACCCACTTCTTTTTTCCTTCATATTCTCATTCTTTTGGCCCCTTTTTTTAAAGAGCAGACATGGCTTTATGGTTCTGTTGTATTTTTCTTATTTTTAAGCTAAACAAGTCACGAAAAGTTTAGTGTTTGAATTGATTCATGAATGTCCTATATTAATCGAGATAGAATAGAGTTACTCGAGATAGAATAGAGTTAGGGTTTTAACAAGCTGAGTTATAGTTAAGGAGATTGTGCCAAATAAGTTTCAACATTTGCAATTTAGAATAGAAAGAGAACACGAACAAAAACTTAAAAGAAAGTGTAAATTGGAATAAATAGTAGCTACAGCGTGGGTAGTCTTCAAGCTAGATTATTGATATTTTTTTTTAACTCTCGTGCTTATTGTATTAAATAGATTATTTTGGAACTAATTCTAAATTAGTGATTTATTTTGCATTTTGTCACTTAGTTCTAACAAAAAATTTCATGTTATGTTAGATTTGTTAGTAAAATTTGGCATATTATTATTATTTTTATTTTGTAGAAAATTAAAAAATGTATGAATTTAGTAGATATAAAATAAAAAATTGAGTAATCCATGTGATATTTAAAATTTTTCCAGACCTTCATCGTCGGTTAGATGTAACAAATATAAACTTTTAAATTTGTAATTTAGTGTAAAATTTATTTTTTTAAAAAAAAGGAATTAATAAAATAAAAGAGATTTGTCTAAAGTGGAAGTTTGATGGGTGGGGGATGTGGCAGCGGTGGGGCATGAGGCCACGTTCAAGCCTGGGCGTAGTGGCTGAAAAGTTTTTCAGCAGCTCGGGCAGCCACATGGGCCAAACCGCTAAAAGTCAAGTCAAAGTTGTGGGATGGATGTGAAGTGAAAAATAAAAAGAAAAAACAGTGAAATTAAATTTTTTAAAAAGCAATTGCAATTGTGAGTTTTATTTATTTATTCATTTATTATTATTATTATTATTATTGGAAGGAAAAATCTTTCTTTTTTAATTCCCTTTATAACCTCTCTTCTCACCGTTCCCGCTTTCTCTCCCCACTTCGGCTCCGTTCCGTTTTTCTCACTTCCTTTCTCTCTGTTTCTCTCTCGCTCTCTGTCTCCGCTGTTGTTTGAAATTCCGATTCATTTCTTCCTTGTCTCGCCGTGAAAGGTATCAATCTTCTCGGATTCTCGCCGTTTTCTATTACTGTTCTATTTGTTTTGCGCTTCATTTTGATTGTTTTCGGTTCATTTACTGCTTACTCTGTTCGGTTTTGCGCTGATGGTGTTTGATTTGATTGATTGTTGCGCCGCTATTGGTTTTTCTCTGGTTGTTTGTTTATTCTTGTTTTCGTTGATTGTTTGTGTGGAGTTTGTGTTTGATTGATTGCTGTTTTCAATGAAGCGGAATTGAGCTGTTCTCCTTTTGTTTTGTTTTCTTGAATCGGTGAATTTACGTGTTTGGCTTTTTTTTTTTTTTTTTTTTTTTTTTTTTTTTTTTTTTTTTTTTTTTTT
>NW_019268536.1:961830-963437 GCF_002738365.1 Cucurbita moschata
TTTTTTTTTTTTTTTTTTTTTTTTTTCTCTTCTAGGAGGATTTGATTTGATCTGTTAGGTGAGGAAGGCAGTCCTTACGGTATTCGGAGAGGACAATTCGTTGTGGAATCGTTTTGGAAAAAGGTTTTGTTAGTTCCGGCAGTGAAGAGTATCTTGAATTTGGATCGGTGTTTGGTTTTTAATGGCGTCGTCTATGATTCTAAATCCTGTGGCGAGTTCTGAGCGATCGCGTGATTCGTCCAGAAAGAAGAAGAAGAAGAAAGCGGCGAGGGAAAATGATCGTCAAGGTCAGGATCACATCCAGTGGAAATCACAAGCTCAGCATCAAGTTTACTCCTCGAAGCTGTTGCGCGCCTTGAGTCAGGTCAGGATCAGTTCTTCCGAGTCGGCACCAAACGAGACTCCGCGCCGCGGCCGAGCTGTGCGGGAGGCGTCTGATACAGTTCTGGCCATGACGGCGAAAGGAAGAAGTAGGTGGAGCAGAGCAATCTTGACGAACCGTCTCAAACTCAAGTTTCGAAAGCACAACCGGCAGAAGGCTCATGCGACTGGAAACAGCCGAACGAAGAAGCCGCGAGTTAGCGTTTTCCGGTTGAGAGGGAAGGGATTACCAACTATACAGAGTAAAGCTCGGCTTCTCGGCCGGCTGGTTCCCGGATGCAGAAAGCAACCGCTGCCGGTGATTCTGGATGAAGTAACCGATTACATACCCGCTCTGGAAATGCAGATCCGAGTCATGAGCGCCATAGTCAACTTGGTTTCAAGCTCTTCTTCTTCTCCTGGTATGGATTCTTCCATCTCCCCACCTTCTACCTGATAAACACACTCTTTTGCACATCATGCCCGCGCACTTTCTCTCAGCTTTCTTGCCAGATTTCTCTCTCTACTCCCTCTCCTCCGCAAGTAATTTCATGTCATACATACATATATATATATATATATATATATATATATATATATATATATATATATATCGATTTCTTGCTATAATTTTACGATTCTAGTTTGTGAATCTTCATAAAAGTAAATTCAGATCAAGTTCATGTCGATCTGTTATGTTTAGATTCCCTATGAAGAAGTTCCATTGATCAAATCATGAGTTTATTCTCGTAAGCTCTTTTTCGTTTGCAAAATTAGACTTCCTTCTGCTGTCCCCCCTTTCCATTAACGGCCAAGAGCACAATTATGTTAAATCCATGGATTCTCTAAAATTTCAAATGGAGCACATGGTTAAGAAATTAAAGTGATGGATAAAGTAATAACCTCCCATTCAAATTTAGAAATTTTTAGCATTTCACATGCAAAAAAGGTATAAAAGGCTGATTGATTATGCTATTTTTTTTATTTTTTAATTTGTATTGATTCTTTTTTTTTCTTTTACAAACAAGTATTTTAGGATCAAGAAAGCTCATATAATTGGATGAGAGAAGCTGTTGAATCCATTAGTTTTTGTGGCAAAAGGTTCATTTATTCCACTCTAAAGTTTAGGATAAATGACAATGGAAATGGGCAATAATTTCATGTGTTGTGTTTTTTGGATCATTAAGCCCAACAATATGTATTTCATAGTTTTTTTTTTTTTTTTTTTTTTTTTTAAATGTTTTTAA
>NW_019268536.1:963561-971707 GCF_002738365.1 Cucurbita moschata
TTTTTTTTTTTTTTTTTTTTTTTTTGTCTAAATGTTTTTAAATTCTTTTGAGATTCAAATTTTAAATTACATCATTATATTTAAAAAGATAAAAAAAAAATTTAACCCAAGGTACAATATAATATACATCGAACCCATTTTAAAACATAAAATGTTTCAATTCTATTTTCATTGTGTTTACGAATCATCTACCACACGACTGTATGCCAAGAACAAATAGTAAACCAAATGAAACCGTGGCCATCGTGGCAAGATGGCACACAAAGACGAGTAAATATCAGTTTTTTACGAGGAAGCTTGGCATGGAGTATGTGAAGATATGATAACGTATTATATGATAGTCACACGACCTTGTCAAAAGAGTTGCTCGATCGTAAACGATTGTGCCGACATCATTTTTGAATTATAATCAAAGTCGACGTGAGATGAAAAGTAGTTGTCCGTGACCTCGCTATCGGATGGATTAGGCAGCAAAGCAAAAATAGAGAGCACACGGACGGACGCTTGCCCTTGCCCATGGTAGTCGCTCTCACTATTTGGGAATGGAAACTTGTATAAATACAATAAAAATGGGGCCCTTTTGTGTAATTACACTTCTTTTGGATCCTTCCTTTGTTTAAAATGGTAAAGTTTTTAATTAACAATTTTAATTTTGTTTTAAATATAAATATATATATATATATATATATATATATATATAATGATGAAGCAGCATGTGACATGTCAAGGCACAAGACAACATGTGGGACCCATCTATCTCCAGGCATTTTGCCACGTAAGCAAACCGCCCCCACTTTCTAATTTATAATATTTTTTAAAAATATATTTATTTGTGTTTCTTTTTTCTCCATAAGAGCTGCCACCATGTGAGGCCACCCCAATAAAGCCAAAATCCACCACGAGCCGACATCTTATTTATTTATTTATTTTTATTAACAAAAATATTATTTCCCTAAATTAAAATTAAGGTTAAATAATCGTCATGTTACTGATTTATTATCAATATTTCCATTTTTTAAATTTTTTTTATTGATTTTTTCATATGATATATTTTTGTATGAAGATAGTTATTATTTAATCAATTTGGATGACGAACTGGAAAAGACTTCAAATTAAAATGATATTTTAAACTATATATATATATATATAGACCCCTATATCTTCCGGCACCCCCACGCCCCAAGCACTATGCGCCGCACATGAGCATATGCTTGGGGCGTGGGGGTGGTGGTCGGCGGATGAGGGCGGTTGACGGCGGCGACGCGGTGGTGGAACTTGCACGGTGAGGCAGTGTCGGGTGCCTTTGGGCGTGCGACATGAGCCTCGTTGAGAATGAAATGTTGCGATGTTGCCTTCTAACTTGGGTTGGCTTGAGGATGGTTGATGGTTGGTATGACAATGAAACATGCAAGGTGGGATGGAGCCGAGTGCCTTCGGGCGTGCGGCATGAACCTCGATCTAGAAATCAAATTTCATAATTTTTCAACTAATCAATTTTTTTTAATGAATTTTTAAATATTAAATAATAAAAAATTAGAAAAAATAGCTCGAGTTATAAAAAAATCTGAAATTTTGTCGGAATCCTTCTTTCATGCTTAGCTATAATATATTTTTTTAATAAAAATTAAAATTTATAGGCTAAAATGTCGAGTTTGAAAACTCAAGGATCAAAATATTACGGATCACACAATTAAAAAGTAAAACCCGTAATTTTTCTTATAAATATATGAAATTGAAAGTAAAAAATCTTAATAATATTTTAACCTTTTTACTTTATTTAGGGTAAATCAAATATGCTTGTATAGTAAGGTAGGTATAAAGTTTAAGAAACTTCATCCTTTAATTGTCTATCTTTGTGCCTTTATAAGCAATATTGCTTTTTAATCCTCTACTGAAATCTCATGAAAAAGTTTGATATAATTATTTTTTTTTATGGTAAACAATTATTTGTGAGATCTCGTTGGAGAGCGGAACAAAGCATTATCAGTGTGTTGAAACCTCTCCCTAACAAACACGTTTTAAAATCGTGAGATTAACGACGATATGTAGCGGGTTAAACTGGACAATATCTGCTATCAATGGCAGCAGTCTGTTATAGTTGGTATCAGAGCTATATACCGAACAGTGCGTCAGCGAGAACGTTGGGTACCCAAGGAAGGGGGTGAATTGTGAGATCTCACATCAGTTGGAGAGGAAAACAAAACATTACAAGAGTGTGGAAACCTCTCCCTTGCAGATGCATGAGTAAATGAATCTAATTGGTTAGGGTTTTCATGTCAAACTTCGTGTATCTCATAATTCATGAAAATGGACTTTTTTACCGTGAATTGTATTCAATATCTAAGACTTGCTATAGAATAACCCTAATTAAACCCGAAGAGCTAAGACATAATTAAAAGCTTAGAAATTAATTTGATAATATAAAAAAAAGTCACATATTAAATAAAATTAAATTTTCATTAAATTTTTTAATGATTCCATAGATAAATAGTCCAAATAAATAAATACAAAAGGATAATATTAAATAATATGTGGTGATGAAGCTAGGAGTCACCTACTTAAAAATAGCCTATTAATGCAATAAATTAAATTATTAAATTTTAAATAAAAAGACAAATTCTCCACCCACCTAAACTAGTTTGAAGTGGGATTTGGTTTTATTTATTTATTTATTTATTTAATTAAGTAATTATTTTGTCATTTATTTATTTTTTCCTTATTTTCTCAATTATTATTATTAGTATTCAATTTTTAATATTTTTTTATTTGAAATCATTATAAAGTTTTATTTATTTATTTATTTAAAATTTCCCAATTTGTTGTTAACCTTGGGAGACTATGACTCCCCAACCTCTAAACTTCATTAAATGCAATGAATCTTGGTTTCTACTTTATACTTTGAAAATTTTAAATGGATTGCGAAAAAGACCATTTATACATAATTATTGGTTTAAAATTTTGACATGGTCAAGCTGGTGACGGGGTTTACAACCTAACCTAACACGACCTAACTCTTTATATTTTAGACTGGGTTGTGAACCATAGGTTCGGGTAAGTTAGATTAACCAAATTAAAAAAGTTTCAACTCGTGAATTGAACTAAAATTTGTGTTTCTAAGAAAATTTAATCGACCCAAATCAGAAAAAGAAAAAATTAACCAAACCGAGCCATTGTAGTTTGTATCCGGTAGTCTATAGGTTATTCGAGTCGTTGGATCCTATGAACTTTGAAAAAAAAATCTCAACCGGATAAAGCCCAAAACTCAATTCGTTGGGCCTCCGGTCCAAAACCAGTAATCTTTGTACGGGCAGCCCAAGCCCAGAGTTTTGGCCCATTTAGATATTGGGCCGGATATTGCCATGCCTGTAAACGTTGTTTTACGATGTGTTTTAGTTTTACGACGTCGTTTGGTTCACATCATTTTCAGCAAGCGTGGGGTTGAATTTCATTTTCCTGAAATTAAAGAGCAATTTACTGGTTGCTGAGATTTTAATTTTGTGGAGGCTTTGGGGGGTTTTTTCCGATCGGAAATGGCTTCAGTGTCGTCTTCTTCTTCTTCTTCCGCCGCTGTCGTCACTGACAGAAGAGGAATTCCGGCGGCTCAGTTTGTGGAGGACGTTCGTACCTATCTCTCTCAATTAGAACTTGATGTTCAATCCGCCCTTGCTTTTCTCCAAGAGCGGTACTCTCTCGTTCTCTTTCGACTTAATTCAAATCCGGAAATGGCGGCGTTGTTCGCATCAGCTTGATGCCTTTGAATCTGTGTTTTGCTTATTCTCACATGTAGTGATTTGCTGGCACGTGTTGATGTGTTTCTGTCACTTTGAAGTCCTTTTCTAAGTTGTAAGCTACAATCAAGATATTGAGGAGTTGATATATGTGCTAGTGAACTCGATATTTTCAGTTTATCGCTATCAGTTGTGGTATTGCAGCTTTACTTTTGGGGAGCTTTATCTGTTTCTAGTGGCCGAGAGTGTATTGAGCTTTCTAGATTCTTAGTGAAGTTAGGATTTTGGAGTTTCATTATTATTGATGTTTTACTTTTATGGAGTGTCATTATTATTCATGTGGATTGGATTCAAGTTGCGTGACTTAGAGCCCTGTTTTTGAGCTTCTCGATTTCGTATCGTAAGTCTATAATCCTAGAGCTTTACATGGCTTAGTTAGGTCTTAGATTTTTGTTACTGCGCACTTGACGTGAATCTTGGAATTCTCTCTTCGCTTAGAGTGGTATTTAATATTGAATTCGTAAAAATTGCTGGTAGATTTTAGTGAATAAATGTTGTTTTATTCAACTCTTTCCTATGATTTTTAAAAAAATTGGGTCCCTGGGAGAAGATATTCATGTTTGTTTCTCTACCCCCATTTTTGTACGGTTTTTCATTTTGATGATCCTCTGCAAATATTTCATGCAGACTTCAGCAGTACAAGTTAGTTGAGATGAAGCTCCTTGCTCAACAAAGGGACCTGCAGGTTTTCATTTTTTTTTTCTTTTTTAGTTTTTGGATACTGGCCGTCAGATTTTTCGTATATATGTTCATGTTTTTTTTTAAGTTTTCAAATATTGTCGTCACTATTTTTTCATATTGCTAAAGGCTAAATTATAGAAAATACACATGAAATTTGGGTAAGTGCTTCTATTGTAGGTTTCATGGAATTTGGGGAAGTGCTTCTGAGAAAACGATGGAAGATGTTCCTTACTGGAATGAAATCAAATTGTAGCAACTTCCATTGAAGACAATGAAGAATTGAGATTGAGATTTGAAGTGGTTGAGGATTGGGGAATATGGATTTTAATGTTGGGTAATTCGGGAGTTCTTTTTTATGATAATTGAAAAGGAAATCATTTGGGTTTTTTTATCAGAAATTTTAGTGAAGTTAGGATTTTCCATGGGGGAAGTTGAAAGTGAAAATGAAAAGGTTGGAAGGGAAGAGGGAGAGGGAAGTTTTTGAAACCCACGATTTTGGTTTCTGGAGCCAAATGAATAGAAGCCTTAATTTTGAAGCAAACCCTGAAGTTGATGGCAGTGACATAGGTTGAGGAGTTCCATTTGTTTCATGTTGGCTATATATTGGCCTTAACAACTAAAGCGTCTAAGCCTTCTAGCACTAGTTCCATTTGTTGCATGGAAGAAGAATTTGCAAAGAGAGGGGAAGGAAGAATAATAAACGTTTTTCGTTCAGCTACTAATGGTAAGGGTAATTTTGAAAGGTCAAAAGTACTAATGCTAAAGTTCAAGGGTATTATTGAAGTGAAGTTCAAAGTTCAAGGGTATTTTCTCGAATTTAGCCAATTATTGAATACAATCTGGGTATAAGCTAAACAATTGATGATATTAGATATCAAGATTATTCTGAGAAATTACAAAGAGAGGATGGAGTTTGAGAAATTACAAGTTCTCTTTTGATCATTGGCTTATGAGTATCCTATAATACAAAGGATAAAATGCATGCACAAGGCTAAGCTAAGGTACCTGCCTTGTGTGTGTAGCTGTTATATGTTTGATTTAATGAAGAAGTTATGTGCCTTAGGCTCTCAGCATTTTTATTAGGCAGATTCCTTATATAAATGGTACTTTACAATCTTATAAAATGTGTAGCTTGTATTTGACTATAATGTCAAGGCAATATATACTATTTTCTCATAGTTGAAGGCAATATTTAATGTGTAGCTACTTAGTCTTATGTAATCATAAATATTGCTCGTGGCTCAACTATCATCCTTTTTTGTGACCCTTCCATCCTTTTTTGTCACCCTTCCATCCTTTTTTGTCAGGCAAAGATTCCAGACATAAAGAAGTGTTTGGATATAGTTGCTACTTTACAAGCAAAGAAGGATGCAGCCACTGGTGAGGTTCGTCCTTTTGTCTTCAACGGTAGCTTTGATTGTTTACCATCTTAGAGATATGTGGTTATCAAATTGACCAAGTGAATTGCATTATAATATTATCTCATATTGAAATTTATTTTCGATGCAGCAATTTAAAATAATTTCTTATGGGTGCTTGCTTTCCTGAACTGAGGTGCATGCGTCATATTTTTTTAAAAAATAATTGCCTGAAAACCATTATATAAATGTTTACACAAACGGACCTAAAAGCCTATATCTTCAAACATTCTCTTTAAAGGTCTTCATTTCTTTAATTTTCCGTAATCCTATTTTCTTACACCTTCAAAAAGGGGCCCTGTTTCTATCTTTCGGTCTTTGCAATCAAATCCCAATCAGTTCCTGCAATTTTGTATGCCTTAAGCCTTGAAAACATTAATTGCCATTTGAACTTCAACTACTAATTTTGTACCATTTGGTTTACAGGGATGTGTGGACTCGTAAACCATTTCCTCATGCTCCCATTGCCTATACTACTGTTTCTTCTTTTCCTCTTATTTATTTATTTATAAATGAAAAGGCCAACTTTATTTGAGTGCTATTCCCATATGGTTTCCTGCTGATAAAAGATGAAAAGAAAGGAATGAAAAAAAAAAAAGAGCTAGTTGCCAAGTTACATTAATCTATTATACTCTTGATAACTCTTATTGAATTTTATCAATTTGTTCATGCTTTATGTGCATCCTTAGAGATGATAAAATAGAATATCACAGGCTGTAAACATAAGAATCTGCTAGGGCTTACTGGACAATTATTAATTGCTAAAGTAAAAGTATAGGACTCTCGCTGTTGTCAAATAGCCTTAGCTATAGCTGGTGGCTTTGGTTTTGTTGTTTTGCTCTTGGAGTATAAGCTTCTACTTTTAAAGTTCTGAGCAGCTTCGAGCTATGGCATTTCCTTACTTTTACCAGCTTGAACTAGAATTTTCTTGAGCCATTTGCTTATCTTTAGCTATCATGCACAGCCACTTGTAGCAGATTTCGAGATCTCTGAAGGCATATATTCCCGGGCTCGTATCGAGGAAACTGACTCAGTTTGTCTGTGGCTTGGTGCAAATGTCATGCTGGATTATTCATGTGAAGAGGTTACAGATATTTCTTAAAAAAATTCCCTTCAATTATTTTTTCCCATTCCTTATCCAATTATGGAATAAAGTACACTAGTTATGGCTGTCTTCACATTTGCTGGTGCAGGCCACAGCCCTCCTACAGAAGAATCTAGATAATGCTAAAGCAAGCTTAGAAGTTCTTGTTGCCGATCTACAGTTTCTGAGGGACCAGGTGACAATAACTCAGGTAAATACCCCTTTCTGTTTCAAACTATTTGTTGAGTGAATATTTTCTGCTGAAAAAGTCATAATAACGTGAAACTTCCTTTTAAAAGATAAGGCAACATAACCCATTGTTTAGAAACTCTAAACTAGGCAGGTTTTGAAGTCCTTAACGGACAACTATTCAGCCAAAATAGTTGGAATTTGCTAGTAATGAATGTGAAATAGGAAGACATTCAAATATCTGTCTTGCCTGATTTGAATGCCATATTATCTGAAGTGAATTAGCGTTGAGTCATTAAACGACGTTGTTGGTAGCCAATCGTACTAAATAATTTTAAGATAAATTTTTCATATCAAATTAATGGGTTATACTTGCAAGTTCAATCTCCAAACCTTCAATATTGTGTCGAGAAGGTTTCTAAAGATTAACGGCATGTAATTAGTGTCTAAACTTTCAATGTTGTGTCTCATAGGTCATGGTAGTATGTATGTCTATTTACAACTCACCGTCTTATTAGACCCGAATTCAACTGTATGTCTAATGGCCCCTCATGAATATTAAAAAAATCTCAAATATTTATCCATTCCAAGTATTATTTTATTTATAATATGCATAATCTTTTGTTACTTTTTAGGACAATTCATAATGAACACAATTTTCAAGTGCATGCTATATAGGTCATCATTGAATAAAGAGTGACATGCTAAGTCAATCTCTAGTTTGTTACAATTCTGCTGCTGCACAACATGTAACAGGTGACGATAGCCCGGGTTTACAACTGGGACGTTCATCAGCGTCGAATTCAGCTGGCTGGCGCCAGTGTAGAAGATTCATAAGTTCTCTTACGACCCTCCGAAATTTCATTGTTGGCAAAGAATCCATTTCCTGATTGCCAGTCCCATCCTGTTCCATACCTTTTGAATTTAGGCCATTCAAAATTTCCTTTTGTTGTCATTGTCAAAAAAAAAAAAAAAAAAAAAAAAAA
>NW_019268536.1:972769-1022061 GCF_002738365.1 Cucurbita moschata
AAAAAAAAAAAAAAAAAAAACAAGAACCTTTTCATTTGAGGGCTCTGATCTCACCTACACTTTCAGGCATACTCCCCATAACAAAAGAAAGCAAAACCATCGTAGAAGAAAAGTAATGCCTATATCTAGGATGAGGTTTGTTATATATTAGGAAGCTTTTTGTGCCTTGCTTGTTCTGTTACATTTGTTAGATTCTGCTGCTGTAGTTTTTGGGATGACAGGCGTCTCGGGTGCGGGTGAGTTACTCGGTTTAGTGACTTCGTAACTTTCTGATTTCGAGTAGTTTGTAATTGTGATGGGGGTGAGAAGACTTGGGAGAATGAGTCTCAAATATGTTTCTATTAGGTTCTTGTTTTAAAAACTAGGAAAAGTTGTATTTCTGGTTGTGTTACAATTTTACTGTGCTACAATTATAATAGTTTTGTGTTTATTTTTAAATCCTATTAATGTTCTAATTATATCTATATATATATATATATATTTTCTTTTCTTTTTTTGGGACGGTGGTATATTTTCAGTTTCAGAAGCAATGAATGAGATCCTTTTTATGGATCTTTCAATGTTGTCTAATTGTCTGTTTTTTCCCCTTTTTCCTGTTTCCTTTTTGTTTCCTTTTTATCTTTATGCTATTTTCTGTTAAAGTTGCCAAATTTGGGGGATCGGGTTAAATTCAAACTTCTTACATTTTGGTCGAAATCACAATTCAGATAAAAATGTTCAAAATTTAGAAATTAAATAAACGTTAAATTAAACTTATGGTTCAATCTTCTTGAACAAAAGCGTTAGGCTATGATTACCTGTTGTATTAAGATGAAATGAGCCATATAATATTAATGTTACGGTTTTGTGAGGAATTCGATTTTTTGGTCTTGCTTCCTTATAATTTTCAAATGAACAACATTCTTCTCATTGTCTTCGAAGTTCATATTAGAAGATTGAGATGTTTTGGTTCATATCATTTTTCCTTCCTTCGAGAGGACTTATCTTCCAATCTTTATGTGACATACATACATACATACATAATACATATTGAACTCAACACGATATTTGAATCTTTAGGCTCTTAGTTGAGAATATAAATCTTAACTAATTGAGCAATATTCAAGTGACGGGATTCAATTAATCGAGAGTCGGAAGCTAAAATTTTACCTCAGCCATCACTAGGTTTAGCCAGGGTGTTTATAACACGACCTAAATAAGCCCCGTCTAAGCAATTCTTCCCTAGGCGATGTCTATAGTCTTCAAATTCAAAGACTTTTATTTCTCTATTTTTACCTATTTTTAGTTTTTTTTTCTTTGGAAAGAAGCAACTTTTTAGATTATGTAAGAAAAGGAAAAGCTTTTGAATTCATATTTCTTTATTTTTATTTAAAAAAAAAAAAGGAAAAGAAAAAATAATAATAAAATAAAATAAAAGACAAAAAAAATGCTAAAGCTAAAGAAGACGGAAGAAACTTACAAAAGTGTTCATTGGATATTCTTGTAATTCCACACTTTATATTAACACTTTTGGATAGAAAAAGAACTCTTTCTTTAATTTTTTTAAAAAAAAATAGTTTTAAATAATTTTATATATATCCTTATACTTTAACATAATTAAATTTCAACTCTACACTTTTTAAAAGTTTTCATCTGTAAAACGTAAATGAAATTCAATGTAATATTATAAATATTTAATATAAAGTGAGAAAAATAAACTAACCCTAATATTTAAAAGTACGAAGGTTAAAAATGTAATTTAATTTATTTTTTTAATTTAACCGCAATAAAAATAAATGATTATTCATCTTCCGATAATTAGTATTTTATCTATTAAATTATATTGATAAATAATTTTACTTAAAAATAAGAAAGGTATAAATATAGATATGATATAAACAATATTATAGTAATGTCGAGATGAGTACCCTAATAAATAAAAGAGGGGTATTTTAGTCATTGACCTTGTGAAGAAGATGATGTTTGTGAATTAAATGGCAAATTCAGTTTCAGCCTCCTTTTCTTTGTCACATGGCCTTCACACCCTTCAATTTCAATACTCCTTTTCAAACCCTCAATTATTTATTTATTTATTTATTTTTGTCAAATAAATATTTGAGAATTTAGTTTTTCTAAAATTTTATTTTCATTTTTTTAATTAAATTTATAATTTTATTAGTCACTGATCAAATAGACACAAATCTCAAATGATTAACCTACGACTAGGATTGGGTACTAGTGACCAACAATCAGTTCGATGACTGGATCAGTGGCCAGAGACTAGGACCAGTAATTGAGATCGTGATCAAGTATTACTGATCAATGGCGACCACCAACCAACGAACTACTACTAAGCACCACCCACCACCGACGATCGAGGTTGAGGGCCGATACAATTGACCACTTTAACGATGTTCAGTGGTTGTTAGTGTAACGGTCTAGATCCACCGCTAGCAGATATTGTCCTTTTTGTGCTTTCTCTTTCAGGCTTCCCCTTAAGGTTTTAAAAGGCATTTCTTCCTCTCCAACCAATGTGGGACATCACAATCCACCCTCCTTCGGGGCCCAGCGTCCTCGCTGGCATTCTTTCCTTCCTCCAATCGATGTGGGACCGCCCCCAAATTCACCCCTCTTTGGGGCCCAGCGTCCTTACTGGCACATCACCTCGTGTCTATCCCCCTTCGGGAAACAGCGAGAAGGCTGACACATCGTCTGGTGTCGGGCTCTAATACCATTTGTAACGGTCCAGATCCACCGCTAGCAAATATTGTCCTCTTTGGACTTTCCCTTTCAAGCTTCCCCTCAAGGCTTTAAAAATCGTCTCCTAGGGGAAGGTTTCCACACCCTTATAAACAGTAGTTTGTTCTTCTCCCCAACCAATGTGGGACATCACAGTTAGCCCCAATCCTAATAGTCAGTAACCGGTTGTTAGTCATCAGAACTAAAGCTAGTCTCTGATCTTAGCCGCTAGCCACCAATCACCAGTCTCGATCGCTAGTCTTCATTCTCCTCCCAGTTGTTTGTCTCGATAGCTAGTTCGACTTCCATATAAAAACCCTTTTTTTTAAAAAAAAAAAAAAAACATTTATGAAAAACACTATATTTTCTAGACAACCCAACATGCTATTAGTATCATCCATAGAAAATGCATAGCTACCTACTCCATGTTGACACTCTCCAATCTCAATGAGGAAATATTTGAATATTATAATATAATAATATAATATAATATAACATATAATAATCAATTAATATCATAGTTTATAATTGACTTAGGTTGAATGGTTGGAATCCAATTTAATTTATAATGTCACGGGTTTGTATTTTTCTATACCATATTATAAAAATATAAATTGGACCGTATGTGTCATATTAATTGTAGCTTAGTTTTGACTCATTCTTCCCCTTCTTTTAATTATTATGAATAATCAAATATTTTTATTATAACAATTCAAATTTATTAAATGTTGACCAAGTCTTCCCAATTTATTTATTTATTTAAAAAATCAATTTTAATTCATGTTTGGTCAAATCCAAATCATGTACTGGTTGGAACTTGTTTATTTGTTATTATGCACCGAACTATATCGGAATCTATAAAGTTTTATCTTGATAATAATTTTCTACGTGCAGGATTAGGAAGTTGGTCATCCTTTACATGACGGGGAATCTTATAGGGTCGTGGATTTGTTATAAAAATAGGATGACATTGAAATGAGATGGACCCTCGATAGATATCTATGTTAACTAACGAGTTCATCGTTGACATGTCATTCTAAGTGGGGATTGCTCGATCTGCTATCATCGTGCAAAGAGCGAGATTTATGCAGTTTTAAGTTAGCACATATGCAACTGTTCTTAAAAAGTAACGGGTAGCCGTGATAGAGAGTTAATCATTTTTTACGAGTTTCTTAGTGTTTCACTGTTCACTTAAGCCTCCTATAGTATCTTATGTGTTGACCAAGTCGAACTAAATGGTATAGTTCTTGATTCAGTTAGCTTTGACATTTTGTTTAAAGTCAAAGACTTATATTCATGAAACTGAAATTTTTTTTTTAGATAATTTTAAAAATTCAAAATTAAAAAATTTAATAAAGTAAGAGCTTAAAGGATTGGGAGAAGGAAAACGATATGTCGTCTTCACATTCACCGTCGTCTCTCTCTCCTACTTGTCGTTTTTTGTCATTATTAGACGGCGTCGTTTTGATGTCCCTATACGCGTTTTTCTTTTAAGCACCGCCGCTTAAATGTTTTAAAATTATTTTATTTCTACGATTAATTCGAACCCACTCAACTATATATAATTAATTTTGTTGACTTTGACCCTCAAATAAAAAAAATAATATTTTTCTACTGAAATGAATTTTGAAATTTGGGTCTTGAAATTGATGATTGAATTATTATATAAAAAAAAGAAAAATTGGTGGTTTATTATTTATTATATTATTTATTTGGATAGCTTCCAAATGCCGCAATTATCGCTGCTTATTTATTTATTTTATATAATAATAATAATATTATTTTTATTATTATTAATTAATTAATTAAACACATTTCTGAAAATTGATTAGGTCAACGGGTTAGGTTCCAATATATTAATTATATATTAATTATTAAAAATCTCTGTCTCTCTCCCAAGAGTTTAATTCAGAAAGGAACTAACTACTCAACTAACTAACCCATTATATATGTTGCAACACTACATAGTTTTAAATAATATTCATCTTTATAAAAATATAAATAATTTATATTCCTAAATTTTATTAGATTATATCAATTAAAATCTTAAATTTAAACAATTCGTGCCAGATTTTTTTTAATCGCAGAGATTAATGGAATGTTCAAAATTAATATTTTAAAAGTTGAAGGACTAAAATATAATTAAATAAAATAAAATGTAAATTTTTTCTTTTTTAAGAAAATGTGATTCATATCATTTTTAAAAAATAAAAAATAATCATATTTTTCCTATATATTTATAGAAACCCCAACTAATTACTTCCTATACATTGATATAATGAATGCTTATTTACATTTTTCTATATTTAAAATTATCGGAAATATTATTATAATTATTTTTCAAAAATAAATATAAGAATCTAGTGACCAAAAAAGTCTAAAGATTTATTTATTTATTAATATATTAAATTCTTATTGATGGGGGTATAAATGTAATTTCACAGCACTAAAGCCTAGTTGTAAAGTTGTGGGCCATGATTTTTAGGCAAAGGCCCACTTCTTTGTAACAGGACCATCTAATTTAACATATTTTAATTGATTACCAAATATATTCATTATCGTTATTTATTATTTTTTAAACATTTTATTTTTCAAGTGGCACGGAAAGAAACACCAACATAGATAGAACCGCACGTGCCAAACTGTCTCTCTCCCTAAAATGCCCCCGTTTATTTATTTATTTTGTGAAAATAAAATTAATATTTTGATATTTTCCATTTATTTTCAATTAAATTTTATTTATTTATTTAATGGATTTAATGATTTATGTGCATAGTGTTACATTAAATATGATTTTTAGTGTTTATAATAAATTGAAAATTATATTTTTTTTAAAAGTAATAAATAAAAGCTATTTTTTAAGAAACTCTAAAACAATTTTTAAATTAAACCAAATTAAATCCACAATTTTTATATATTTATATTTTTAAAAAACACTTTTTTTGCCTACGTGTACACCGCCATTAAGAATCTAGTTTACACTGGAACCGGTTAACCGGTCAAAACTCCGCGTTTCAGAAGTCTCCCTTTTCGCCAGTCCTCTGTCATTTATTGCGAACACCGATCCAGTCACTCTTGTTTCTATGCCCATCGTTTACCGCCACGTGTCGGTCATTATCCTAGGTGGGAAAACTTACACCCCAAGCTGTTCTCCAAATCCCAAAATCACACTCTCTCTCTACAAAGAATATATTGTTATGTGTTAATTTTTTTTTTCCGATCGATCAAAATGGACAAGAAGCTTGAAGACACAATGATGGGGTCTGAGAATTCTGCCGGAAAATACTCTCCGGTGGGGTTTTCCGATGACTTCCCGGCGACTAGCTTTGGTTCTTCTAATTCCTTTGACTTATTGGGGAGTGGAATTGATTTTTACAATCCTTTATCTTCCTTGTTTGATTTGGTTTCTACGACGGCGCCGCTGCTTTCCTCACCGGCCTCCACCGTGCCGGAGTCGTCGGAGGTTGTCAATGCTCCGCCCACTCCTAATTCTTCCTCTGTTTCTTCTTACTCCAATGACGCTGCCGCCATTGATGAAGTTGACAAGAACAACACCGAGAAGCCTTCTTCTTCTAATGTGTAAGAGATTATTATTTTTCCCATTTTTTAAATTTTTTATTTTCATTTTTAAATTATTTTAGTTTATATTTTCCTCCTTAGATCTAAGTTTATATATATATATATATATTATGGTTTTTTTTTTTATTTGAAGGTGTAATTTTGAGTTTGGTGGTTTTTTTTTTTAATTAAAATTTTTAATTTTATGTTTTTTTATTTAAATATTTGATTTTAGGTTGAAGCCAAAAAAGAAGAACCAAAAGAAGCAAAGAGAGCCGAGATTTGCTTTCATGACGAAGAGTGATATCGATCATCTTGATGATGGGTATCGGTGGCGAAAGTACGGTCAAAAAGCCGTGAAGAACAGTCCGTACCCTAGGTTTGTCTTCTTCATATTTTCGTAATGATATGATATTGTTCACTCTTAATCATGAGGTGATAACGTTATACTGATAAAACAGAAGCTATTACCGTTGTACTACGGTAGGGTGTGGTGTGAAAAAGAGAGTGGAGCGATTGTCCAACGACCATTCGACCGTCGTTACAACTTACGAAGGCCAACACACCCATCAAAGTCCGATAATGCCACGAGGTAGTATCAGAGTCATACCCGGATCCAATCTCGACATTACTACCACCACTGGACTTTTATTCCAACCCAACACTCCCCAACCCTTCATGTATAGCCCTCCACCGCCATTTCTAACAATCAACTCGTTGTCAACGAACCCTCGTCCTCCTTCTTCCTTCCCGCCTCCACCGCCACCGCCACCGTCGTCTCAAGCTTCCGTGCTCCGAGACCATGGGCTTCTACAGGACTTGGTGCCATTGCAAATGAGGAAGGAACCAAAAGATGAAGAAAATGGATGAATTATTCTCTCTTTTTGGTACGTTTTCAACCATTTTGCATCGTTTTTTGAGCTGATTTTGGTTTTTAAAGATGGATTATATTAGTCTTAGCTGTGTTTTATCTATGAGTCATTATTCCTTTGTAACTAATCTTAGCCAAAAAAAAACCAAGTTGTTTACTATATGATCTTGTCATTTTACCTCAATATTCTTCATGTTCCATCTCTTATAACCTAGGATTAGGGTTTGTCTTTTCATTCCCATATTAAAAAACCGAACCATTATGCATGAAACTC
The DNA here is from genome assembly GCF_002738365.1 of Cucurbita moschata. Lineage (NCBI taxonomy): Eukaryota > Viridiplantae > Streptophyta > Magnoliopsida > Cucurbitales > Cucurbitaceae > Cucurbita > Cucurbita moschata. The sequence continues at coordinate 980,191 of NW_019268536.1, forward strand.
GGACGAAAACACCGAACAAATGGATTATTATATGACACTGAACGAAAAACAACACTCGAACGAACAATTTTCCCTTTTCGATATCTTAAAGTAAAAAAATTTCACGTTTTTTTACTAACCCTCTTCAAAAAATTTCAAAATCGATAATTACGTTAAAAGTTTATACCTTGTCCCGACACGTTAAATCACGACCGAACCTAAAAATCGTATATATATATATATATGGCTTGATAAGGCAAGTGGTGTGATTTAAGCCAAGGTGAGGTGTAAATTACAAAAACCAACCAATGGGCAATTTGATGAGCTGTGTCTTGGTTTTGCTTAATTTGGTTTGTATTTATCCTAGTTTTTTGCTAAAAAATTTGCGGAAATTAAGGAAGATCGAGAAAGACAGTTTGGTTGGAATGCTTGTTAGGATGAGGTTGGCAGAATTGAATTTGACTCGGAAAGGTGAGGAATTTGACCATGGAAAGACATTTTCAAACGACAATGTTCCATGCTGTCTGTGCAAGCAAGCATGGGAGGTTGGAGTTTTGGCCATGTCCTTGACGAGAAAGGTTAGCCATGTGAGTTGATTTGTGCACCAAATATGAACATGGGGTTAGTCTTGAGTGCACAATTTTAGGTTACGGAATTGGATGCCATTGTGGGGAACAACCTACCTAATGTGAAACATAATAAGCATAATGAAGATAAAGTGTTATGTTTGGATAAGCATGTAAATAAACGTAATTAGAAGCATGGAAACGACGTGTTCTATACTTAATTTGGAATGAGTAAATGTTAAATATTCATAATGTTTACGATGAGCATCGTTCAACTAATTAAAGCTTTGTTCCTTTCAGCTCAGTTTTGCAGTTATAAATGGTATCAGAGCTAGACACTGGGCGGTGTGCTAGTGAGAACGCTGTGTAACGACCCACGCCCATCGGTAGCAGATATTGTCCTCTTTGGGCTTTCTCTTTCAAGCTTCCTCTCAAGGCTTTAAAAGCCAAAGAGTGTTTCGTTTTCCTCCCCAACCAACGTGGGACTCTCACAATCTACCCCCTTCGGGGCTGTGTAACGGTCCACGCCCATCGGTAGCAGATATTGTCCTCTTTGGGCTTTTCCTTTCAGGCTTCCTCTCAAGGCTTTAAAAGCCAAAGAGTGTTTCGTTTTCCTCCCTAACCAATGTGGGACTCTCACAATCTACCCCCCTCGGGGCCCAGGCTTCCTCTCAAGGCTTTAAAAGCCAAAGAGTGTTTCGTTTTCCTCCCTAACCAATGTGGGACTCTCACAATCTACCCCCCTCGGGGCCCAGGCTTCCTCTCAAGGCTTTAAAAGCCAAAGAGTGTTTCGTTTTCCTCCCTAACCAATGTGGGACTCTCACAATCTACCCCCCTCGGGGCCCAGGCTTCCTCTCAAGGCTTTAAAAGCCAAAGAGTGTTTCGTTTTCCTCCCTAACCAATGTGGGACTCTCACAATCTACCCCCCTCGGGGCCCAGGCTTCCTCTCAAGGCTTTAAAAGCCAAAGAGTGTTTCGTTTTCCTCCCCAACCAATGTGGGACTCTCACAATCTACCCCCCTCGGGGCCCAGGCTTCCTCTCAAGGCTTTAAAAGCCAAAGAGTGTTTCGTTTTCCTCCCCAACCAATGTGGGACTCTCACAATCTACCCCCCTTCGGGGCCCAGTGTTCTCGCTGGCACTCTTTCCTTTCTCCAATCGATGTGGGACTCCCGCCAAATCCACCCCTCTTTGCGACCTAGCGTTCTTACTGGCACACTATCTCGTGTCTACCTCCTTCGGAGAATAGCCTCCTTGTTGGCACATAGTCTGGTGTCTGGCTCTAATACCATTTGTAATTAGTAGCCCACCGTTGGCAGATATTGTCATCTTTGGGTTTTCCCTTTCGGGCTTCCTCTCAAAGCTTTAAAAACACGTCTGCTAGGGAAAGGTTTCCAAATCTTTATAAATGGTGTTTCATTCTCCTCCCCAACCAATGTGGGACTCTCACAATCCACCCCCCTTCAGGGCTCAGCGTCCTCGCTGGCACTTTTTCCTTTCTCCAATCGATATGTGATCCCCTGCCAAATTCACACCCCCTTTGGGGCCCAGCGTCCTTACTGCCACACCGTCTCGTGTCTACCCCCTTTGGGGAACAACCTCCTTTCTGGCACATAGTCCGGTGTCTGGCTCTGATACCATTTGTAACGGCCCAAGCCTACCGCTAGCAAATATTCTTCTCTTTGGGCTTTCCCTTTCGGGCTTTCCCTCAAGGCTTTAAAACTCGTCTGCTAGGGAAAGGTTTCAACACCCTTATAAAGAGTGTTTCGTTCTCCTTCCTAACCAATGTGAGAGACTCTCACATGCTGGGGGGGTGGATTGTGAGATCCCACATCGATTAGAGAGATGAACAAGTGCTAGTGAGGACGCTAGGCCCCAAAGGGAGTGAACTGTGAGATCCCACATTGGTTAAACTGGGAAACAAAACATTCTTTACGAGGGCGTGAAAACCTCTCCCTAGACGCAGACACATTTTAAAAACCTTGAGGGAAGCCCAAAAAGGAAAACCCAAAGAGACTAACAATGGGCTTGGGCTGTTACACTGGGTATTTTGTAGAAATAAAATATCGGAGAGAAAAGTGACGATGTTGTGAGATATATGTGGAACATAACCTGTAGATGTCTCACCCCTACATATCATAGAACTAAACGTACAATTACATTTTTGCCCATTCCTCTCCCTTTTGTCAAAAGCAAAAATGAAAAGATAAGGTTAACAATAAGAATCGGGATCATGGTTTCCATTCATATCCCATGCTCGTATTTAGATAACATTTAAAATTTAACCTAAAAAAACGTGAAAATCAATAGAAAATTAGGTATATGTAACCTCAAAATTACCATAAAATTGTTACTTTTTGAGGTCATCGTGTTGTATAAATTGATTGATTTGTTAGGTCATAAGTTAATACGAAAAACAAGACAAGAGAGAGAAACCGAGCACTCGACATCCAGATGCTCGAGAATAACTTTATAGAATACGTTATGGTCTTTGTTTTGCAACATTAGTGTATGAGAATAATGTACCATAATTTCAAGCAATATACTTATTTTTTTTTATAAAAAGCATATGCTTATAATACTATATTATAAATTAATTTAGTGTTGAACAAATTCTCAATAATATAGTTTTATCTAATAAATTACATATTCACTTAGTTTTAATTTAATTACTCTCAACAGCAAACATAATTATTATTTTTATATAATTATGTATAAATAATATATAAATGTACAGAATCAATACATTAACTCGTTTTTATATTTAAAATAAAATTAAAAATAAAAGAAAATATATTTTGAAGAAAAGTGAATGGAAAAATTGTAATTAAAAATTATCCAAATAATCTTAAAAATTAATTATCCAAGACAATTTAAAATTACTACCCAACAAATATAATAACAAATTTCTAAAATGGATTAAATTAGCATATTTAGAAATTTGAATCTTTATCTTAAAAAAATAATTTAAAAATATTTTTAGTGAATACCAAAAATAAATATTTGATAATTAATTTGTGTATTAATTACCAAATTTACCAAAATTATTTAATTTACAATAAATATATATATAAACTAAATTAATAAAAATATCATTCAACAGATTTTTATATATTTTAATAATATCTTTTAAATTTAAAAAAAAATTGAGGAATATTCTTAATGAAAATTATGAATATATTTAAAAAATATTCTCAAAATTTTAAAAATATTTTAAAAAATATTTGTATTAATTACCACTAAAGTTTGGGGCATTTATATTTAAAAAGAAATATAAAAATTAAGGACCATTTTTGAAAAGTTGGGCATTTAAAAAAAGGTAAAAAATATGAAAAGAAAATTGGATTCTTTTGCCAACTTGACTTTTTGAGCTTTCTCTGACGCAGGTACTTTTGGACCCAAGCGAACAGCCTTTTATAATAATAATAATTCGATTCCTCGTGTCTCTGTCGCCAATAAAATAAATAAACTAAAATTAAAACTTTTAAAAATCCTATTATTTACCATTTATATAAAAAAATTAAATTGAATTACGTCACTTATAATTTTTTATTTTTTATTTCTATATTATTTTTTAAAAAATGAATGTTAAATTATAAAAATTATCTCTAAATTTTATAATTTTAAAAGTCTAAATAGGTATTAATAAAAAATACTCCTAGACATTATAATTTGTCTAAAAAATATTTTTATCCTTTTAAATTTTTTAATAATACCTTTAAATTTTCTAATTTTTTTTAAAAATATTTTGAAAGAAAACTATTAGTAGTTTATATAAAAAAATACCCATAAATATTAATTTATTTTTTATTAATACTCTTTAATTTTTTCAAAAAGTTAAAAAGTACAATTAGTATAAAAAATAATAATGATTTTTAAAATATAATTAATATAAATAATAAAAAGTTTTTACCTTCCATAGGAAGCTTTTAATTTGAAAATTTACAGATATTATTAAAATTCTTGAAATTTTAATTAAATTAACTATTATTATTATTTTAGAATTTAGAGATATTTGTATTAATTAATCCTTTCATAATTTTTTAATCACAATTTATAAAAATTTTAGTAAATATTTGTATAAAAACAAAATTAAGTATTATTTAATCTGAAGAAAATCACATAACGACAAAACAAAACCAAGGGCAGAAATAGATAAGAAGAAATAGTCTTATTTTTAATCTCAGCTGACGTGGCATTTTGGTCTCATCCGCACGTGACTTTCTCGTGCGTTGTGTCCATCAAATAAAATACATTAGGCTTTTGCTCTGAATATTTATTGAATATTTCGTTCTCAACTAACTCGCTCTTTGGTATCGATTTATTTGAGGGTAAGCCGAAAATTTAGTGCGATTCGAGAGTGGAAAAGCTTTTATCAGTTTGAATCTTCATTTGTTGTCATAAATCGTATACTGATCTTTCTCTGCCATTTTCATCTGAATTTGTACCTGTTGTTGAGGGCGAATTTGTGTGATTTCTGCCCAGAAAGGAGGAAGAAGAAGGAGAGTAATGGCGAAACACGAGGACCTTCCGATCCCTACTTTCTCTTCTCTTGAACCGGTTTACGGCGATGGATCTCAGCTCGAGGATGCTCGGCTTCGATTTGATCATCTCAAGGCCAAGTTTCTCCAAGTGTTCGGCCATCCTCCCGATGTCTTTGCTCGTTCTCCAGGTATTTTTCTGTTTCCCAGCTTTGTTCGGTTTCTCTGTAATGTTTGTTCTTCGTTTTGATGATACTGTTTTGATTTGATTCTGGTTCTAACCTCTTTTTTTGGTTGAAACGGCGGAGTGTAGGGAGAGTGAACTTGATCGGAGAGCACATTGACTATGAAGGATATTCGGTGTTGCCGATGGCGATTCGGCAAGATACGATCGTGGCAATACGGAAGCACGACGCCGGAGAGGCGAATCATCTTCTCAAAATTGCTAATGTTAATGATAAATACTCACTATGTACTTATCCTGCTGATCCTGATCAGGTATGAGCTAAATTGGTTTGTAAAATTCACTCGACATCGTTTCGATCTGCTAACCACTCGTCGTCCTACTTTTCCTCCGGCATCTTGCATTCTTATAACGTAGCATTCATATAGAAAATTTATGCTCGGCGTTGCAATTGTCGATCTGTAAATGTGTTGGCCAGAAGGCTCTTTTTTCTTTTTTTTTTTTTCAGAAGTTTTACTAATTGTATAAACTCAATATGTACTTCTAAAAACGTTACAGATTCCAAATTTTTTAATTTGACTTTTTTTATGGTGTTTTATTTTAGATTATGTTTGAAATTATGTTAGTATTAGATGAACATAATTTCAACAATTCTGAACTTCTAGCTAAATTTGGAAAATACATTTTTATATCATACTATTTGTATAAATGCCCTTTCTGAAAAAGAAAAATTATAACGCTATCATTCTAACAAGTTGCAACTACAAAATATTCCCAACTTCAGCTGTGTTTATAATTTCTCTTGTTCATTTTACAGGAAGTTGACTTGAAGAATCACAAATGGGGACACTATTTCCTCTGTGGGTGAGTATGCATTATTTATTTTCTGATTTCATTTTGTATAATTATTTTAATGGGATGTTGTTATCATTATGTATGCAACTTGTTTTTAGATGATATGAATGCATGATATTTATGTTCTTAGGTTTTACTTTTATCCTAACCAATACTTTCAGGACAGTGATGAACTTTAAGCTAAACCAGCATGACCAAATTATAATGTTAAAAATGTAATGATCTTAGCATAGGATGTGTATGATCTACACAAAATTTAAGGGTCAATCACATATCCGGCAGAATCTGAAGGTCTTTGCCTTTCAGGTACAAAGGCTATTACGAATTTGCAAAGTCAAAAGGACAAGATGTTGGTGTGCCAGTTGGACTTGACGTTCTTGTTGATGGAACAGTACCTACAGGTTTTTGTTTTGTGTACTTTTTCATTCAAACGGACAATGATGTCTGTTAGTTACTGCAGTTTAGAAGTTTGCATGGAGGGTAGAGATTTTTAGTAAAAACAACTGAAGTCATTAGCTCAATATTTTGTTGCAGCAAAAATTTGTGACGTGATAAAGTAATATGAGAATTATTCTTTTCATTCAGGATCTGGATTATCAAGCTCTGCTGCATTTGTTTGCTCTTCTACCATTGCAATAATGGCTGTTCTTGGTGCCAACTTTCCCAAGGTGTAACACCTTACCCTCATGCTCTGATTACTGTATGAGTGTACGCTACTGGGTCTAAGACTGACTTGGATTTTGACTTGATGATTTACATATATTGAGTTTGTAAATTGTTCTATGGTATCCTAAGTCCCAATTCATATTTTCTGGTAGACCTTGATACTCCCCAATGGTTGTTATTAGTATCTCAGATTTGGTCCACAGATCATAGGAGGTACCTTGTTTGCTTGTTATAAGTCATTGGAATTTGAACCTTCAGAAGCTTGCATTGTGTTCTTTTATTTATTTATTTTTTCTTTTTAGTTCAACATTCCAGATCCAATGCCAGTGAAGTGACTTGATGGCTTAATTCATGAACTTTTGAAGTGAATTGTTGGGGACAATGAGCTAAATCTATAGCACTGTAGTAAGCATTATTATAAAATTTTGGGTCCACTGGCTGAACATGATTGCATTCTCATTGTCTTTTTTAGTTAAATGAACCAGAATTTGTCCATCTAGTCATCTACTACTTACCAGATGCTACTTGGTACGCTTGTATAGTGTGATTTAACTGGAGTTGATTTGGTAAAGTTGGTTGTTGCCACATCAATGAAGCTCAATTATTTGATTTTTAGTCAGATTGAATCTAAGGAATCTTACAAAAATTCCCTTGTGGTACAGAAAGAAATTGCCCAACTTACCTGTGAATGTGAACGACACATTGGTACACAATCTGGTGGAATGGATCAGGTATTTTTTCTTTACTTTGCAATTAATAGACTTAACATGGAGAACAGAGCAATAAAGGGTTGTGAAAAAGTTCTTTAAAACTATTATCTATTTTTTTGGAAAAAGAGAGAGGAACACATGTTCAGCTAACTCTTATCTATGTTTTTCCCTTTTTTCTTTAATTATACTCGTGACTTGTGAATAATTTGTCTAGGAGAATACTTGAAGTTGTTCTTCTTTTGAAAATCGTGTGTTTCTTAATAGTTATATAATAACCTTAATATTCAAGCCACCTAATCACAGTCCTTAGGAACAATTATTCAAACTGAACGATCGGCCAAGCAGGCCCATCGTTTTCCTCATTAAACGGCTTGTGCTATTGGTGGGTTTTGTTTGATATTATTTTATTGCAAAGGCCACAGATAGATAATCACTACAATCGCTTAATTGAAATACTAGTGTGAATAAATCTATTTGTTCGATTGTTTAGAAAGTTGATCTGTGGCTTCATTTCAATTCTATGTCATGGTCAATATGAGAGTTTCTTTCTAGCTTCAAATAGTTTCCAATGATTGTAAACGCTATCCAATTATCCTTGCAGGCAATCTCTGTTATGGCCAAATCTGGTTTTGCAGAACTGATCGATTTCAACCCTATTCGCGCTACTGATGTGCAACTTCCTTCTGGTGGGATTTTTGTTATAGCCCATTCTCTAGCCGAATCACAGAAAGCAGTCACTGCTGCCACAAATTATAATAACAGAGTTGTCGAATGCCGACTTGCTTCTGTAAGTTCTAATGTTAATATGATGTATGATGTATTTTCATCTATTGTTAATAAAGGACGCTAGCTGCCATAAATCTTAGTTTAAAATTCCTTCTAAGGAATTGAGTTATTCATTATCTTCTTTTTCCTTCTGCTGACGGTTTAAACTTGGTGTCTATTTTGAACTTTTTGATTTAAATGTATCCAAGTAATGATTCCAGATGCTTTTCAGATTGTTCTAGGCATAAAGCTTGGGATGAAACCGAAAGAAGCAATAGAAAAAGTGAAGACTTTATCTGATGTGGAAGGGCTGTGTCTTTCATTTGCTAAGGAACGTAACTCTTCAGATCCTGTTCTTGCAGTCAAGGTATTTTCTTTTTATTTTTTTTGCACCCAGACATGTTATCAGTTCTTGTTTGAAGGGAAAAACAAAACACACAAATATTTGTTGTAATGATGATACATGCTGGTGATGTTACGGTTTATAACACAATCTTCTAAAATATTTTCAGAAATGATTTGATCATTATTTAATTTGTTTTGGGATTTTGTAATATTACTGTGCAATCTCATATTTGACGACCATGGGACACGATTTCACAAAATCTCCCATTTTGGAACATTCTTTCATTCCTTTATCAAGTTTCAGCATATTCTTATTTCTCTGTCTCTCTCTGTCAAAGGAACTGTTGAAGGAGGAACCCTATACAGCTGAAGAAATTGAACAAATCACTGTGGACAATCTGCCGTCCGTTTTAGACAATTCTCCAACTTCATTGGATGTTTTGAAAGCTGCCAAGCATTTCAAGTTGTATCAGGTATATTATGTTTGCGATTGCTACCATGTTTTGTTTCTCTTTAATTCGTGGTACTTGCGTGTTCCTCGAACATTACCTTCTGTTCCTAATTCTACCCTTCCATTTCAAGCTAGGGTAGACATGCTATTGATCTCTATTTTCAACTCTCTCTAGCTAGTGTAGGCTTGCTTATTGATCTCTATGGTCCTATGTTCTCTCTCTGTCTCTCTCTGTCTCTCTCAATAAAAAAATTGGTCAATTTTTTCAGCGAGCGTCCCACGTGTACTCTGAAGCCAGGCGGGTCTATGCTTTCAAGGATGCAGTTTCGTCAAGTTTAAGGTAAGTGATGGCTTGTAGAATTATCCAACAGCCTTTTTATGTTTTCATTACTCTTACATGATTTTCATTTGTTAATTCTCTTAACAAAGTGAATTTATACAAACTTCAGTTATAGATTACATCGTACGTCCAGTAAGGTAGAGGGAAAATTGTTATTCTTTTTCCCATTTTTTAATGTTGAGGAATGTTCTTTTGGCAGTGAGGAAGACAAGCTTAAGAAACTCGGTGATCTCATGAATGATAGCCACTACAGCTGTAGCGTTCTTTATGAATGCAGGTACAGACCGTTTCACAATTTAGTAGGTTCTCAAATCTCATCTTCAATCATCTGTGATACAAATTGCAAAACTTCTCCTCAGTCATATCTTTCATAAAAATTTCAATCACGACAAACCGTGCAGCCTCGTGTTGCTTAACATTGTTTGATAGCAATCAGATTCCCATCTTATTGTTTGTTTTCCCAGCTGTCCTGAGTTGGAGGAACTCGTAAAGATATGCCGAGACAACGGTGCTCTCGGGGCCAGGCTAACTGGAGCAGGATGGGGAGGCTGTGCGGTCGGTCTCGTAAAAGAGGCCATTGTTCCCCAGTTCATTCTCAGCCTGAAGGTTAGTTTTTTGACACTGGAATAACTGAAAAGCGAATGTCTTTCTTCCTAGTTGAAAGTTGGAATTTAGTTTAAAACTTCTGGCCGTTTGATTCACACCAGGAGAAATTCTACAAATCGAGGATCGACCGAGGAACCATCAAGAATAACGACGTCGATCTCTACGTCTTTGCTTCCAAGCCATCGAGTGGAGCTGCCATCTTCCAGTTCTAGGTTATCAAATGCCTTGGAGGAAGGTATTGTTTGTTTGGTTGGTTTCTTCCATTATTGCCAGTTTAGAAATATGGACATTTCATGAGCTTAGCATTCATCGCTGAACTCGTTCTCCTTCTTAGCCTATAAATATAAATAAAAGGATTGTGTAACCTGGAAAACTGAGCTTATTGTGGAATGAAACGACCAATAATTGAGTTTTTATCTTAACCCTTTGTTGAGCTTTTTTTAGAATGAAACGAGCAATAGTTGAATTTTTAGCTTGAATGTTTCTGTATTTAGCATCAATTATTATTCCCATAAAGGAAATATTAGTACCAATTCTGAATGTTAGGAATTTTATTTTAGTATGGGTATAGCTTGTAATTACTCAATTTGTGTAAGACATGCTCGTGTCCATCCACTAAAGCCTAATAGATAAAGACACTTAAAAATATATATATATATATCTTTGCCCAAGTCAAATCAAAACATTTTACCAAAAAAATATTAGTTTCGAGGAGTAGCATTTAAAATCATAATAAACGGACATGTAGGAAGACTCGATCTAAAGGGCACCCCATGCAGTTGCACGACCCTCTCCCCATCAAGAGTGGTTTACACTCCATCTAAAAAAAAATTGAATAACATGGGATGAGTATAAAACTAAGAAATCTACTTGTAGCACTAAATTTAGGCTATGTGCCCATAATGGCTTAATGTCTGTGTCAAACTTTATAGGTTACGAACCAACTCTTACCATATCTCGTTTAAGGAGTTCTCAATTCCTCGTAGGTTCACAACTTATGGGTTTTCTGTAAGTTTTCTGTTTTCTCTAGTGTCCTTCTCTTTGCTCTAAACGGTGACCGACTCCATAAATTGAAACAAAATGTTGCAATATTTATAAGGATAATGGTATCAGAAAATTCACCTTCTTAGGACTACTGCAGTGACAAGGTTGTAATTCAAGCGAGAACGAGGCGACACATGATCCATAAGAACCCTAAAACAATTAAAAACTTTCAACCTAAATAGTAGACTGGGTGGAAATAAGTAACTATACCAACTCAATTTATGTGGCACTGTGATGTGATCCATAATCTCATAGGTATTTACATCGTATAATGTTGCATCAAAATAAAGAACAAAACCTACACATGTTCAGTACAAGATATCAATCTAAAACTTCCACAATGAGATTTAGGCAAGAAAAGTCCTCAAATGAGAAAAGTGTATACCTAGCCAAAAAAATCGATAATCAACCGTTTGTAGCAGCTTTCGATTGCCGTTTCGACTACAATCAGGAATAGAAAACCTTAAAAAATTTCAGGGAACAAACTTACAATTTAATGCACTTCAAACAGAGAGCGAAAGAGAGCGAATGGATTTATGAAGAAAACAGAGCAACTTGGGAGTGACGAATGTAGAAAAGAGCAGGGAAGTTAATAAATAGCCGTCTGAGAAGCTTGCGTGAAGAAGAAGCTACTAAATAACTTAATTAAAAATAATAAATATTTTCATTTTAATTTTAAAAAACGGTTTACAACTAAGAAAGGTAGAAGTGGGCCAACACACAATTCCCATCAGAGCATGTTCGAGGCCCAATAAACCCCAATTAAAACAAAATTATGACAGATAAATGTTCAAACGATAAATTGAATTATTGGATAAAAAAATGCACCAGCCGGGAATCGAACCCGGGTCTGTACCGTGGCAGGGTACTATTCTACCACTAGACCACTGGTGCTGATGTTTAAGTGAATGAAAAAACTTTATTTATTGCTAATTTATTTTTTATTTTTGCAATTAAATTCTAAATAATTCAAAATGCAAGAAACCATAATTTAAAATATATATATATTATATTCTTAAAACATTTTAAAACCTTTTATTTAAATAAAATACAAGATTAAATAGATTATAACGTATAATCATAGCTAAAAATGTTTTAAGACAATTTTTTTTAAATGGTTGACCAAATACCGATCAATAAATAGTAACCTCAAATTTATCCTAAAAGTAATCAACTCCAAAGGATATTCAGAATCATACGTTTAACTCCCAATGAATACAACAATACAGACTCTTCAAAAACTGAGCCTCAAATTGCATTTTTTTTCATACAGAGAATCACCGGAGGGGTGAAAAATGCACCTCCGAACAACTTCATCTGTTACAGATAGTTGTTAGGCTAATGGTTGAGATTATTCGGTTTTCGATGCTGGCGATGACGATGGCGAGAGCACTTGTTTCCATTGGCTTTGCCGAGTACACAAACGCAGCCTTGAAGAAGCTCGTAATCCTCCTCCCAGAACAATAGAGACGCCTTCTCTGGGTTATCCAGAAGCAACTTTGATGTCAAGAAACCAGCAATCGTCCATGTTTGGAAGAGTCGTGATTGCTTCCCTATTAAGCTTGCACTGCGCATGTCGTAGTACTCGGGCCAACGATCAGCTGAAAGCTTCTTCTCAGCCACTGCAATGGCTTTCCTTGCTAGCTCTGGCCGCCCCATCTTCATGCAGGCCAGTGTGAACTGTAAAGATGTCCACAAAAAATAGCAATGAGAATAATGAATGGTCAATCAAGTCTGAACAGAAGTTTGAATAAGAACAAGTCCCTCACCTGCCACAAGAGAGTTGGCCAAGATCCTCCATTATGATATGACCAAGGACTGCCAACAAGAAAAGCAGAGATAATTTTCAGTGCTAGGTTACGAGTAGTATGATATATTTCAAATGAGACTACTTTTTTGTTCTTCAAAATTCTAAAGAGACTAACGTGTTCTTCGGGTCGCTTCCAGTTATTATGCGCCATTCCTCGTGTTCCATGGCTGGGAAGCATATCTTGAGAGGCATGTTAGCCACAAGGTCATCCCATTTGGCTTCAATCAAGTTCAGAATGCCCTCGTTCTGTTGTGGAGTCCCGAGTGATGAAACAATGGACCAAAGATTTCCGAGCGTAAAAAACCTGAAGTCCATGTGAGCAGGCTGTAGATTGCCAATCAGGTAGCCACCCTCCTCAGGAATCCAGTCCACCAGCCAACCGGGAATTTGTTCGGGATATATATTGAACTTGTTCACTGCATCGGTAGAATATTCCTCGGTTCTGTATCGATAAATTTCGTTGAGTTTGTTCTTATCGACCCAGAAATATTCCCGGATGTGGAAGGAGAGTGCACTCAGCCTATTGTTCAGGGCAGCGACCAAATTCTTCGTCGAGTCGTTGACAATCAGCATCTCTCTTGAGCAGCGTAAGGCCGAATAAAACAATGCCTGCAAAAGAAATTAACCACAGTAAGGAACTGCCTGCAAATGATCTTAACTATACATATAGTAACCATGAAGGATTGCCTGCAAATGCTATGAAGGATGATCAATTAGTATTCTTACTTGAATTTCAAGTGGGTGTCCATGAATGCCCATTCGTCTATCAATCATGCACGAGCCATCACCGACTAACAGAGTAGGAAACATATCGAACCCATTCGTCAAGCAGAGATTAAGGATCAGTCTTATGCCTGTCTGTACATCGATACGTTCCTGCAATGTGTAGTCTCCCGTAATCTTTCCATAAGCTCTTAATAAAATAATCCACCACAACCCTGTGAGCAAGCATACACAGTAACAAAGTTTCAAACTCTGGCACATGTAAAGTTGCATGTTTGCACAGTAATCTATAGTTACCAGAATCAACTGGTGCAACACGACCAATGGCAGATTCACCAAAATCAGGATCAAGAACTTCCTCGAAAGCTCCATCGCTTCCATCGAGAGGTTGGCTTCTAACTTTGAAACTTGCTGGCATTAACCCTTGCCCAGGGCTGTAACAGTCAACGGTTTTCTCCCAACTCTAATCAACAATAAAGACGGTTGATTTCAGTTCAAAGGATGATGTGAGCTGTAGTACTAATAAATATCATTAGGACTTGTAAGAAAAAGGTCTCTCAAAATGTTAGTGTGCTTCCAGTTCAGGATGATGAGATGTCATGATATAGCGTAGACGGACTATACCATGCTAGTAACAGTCCAAGTCCACCACTTTAGGATGATGAGATGTTCATGACAATATCTGCTAACGTTGAGCTTGGGCTGTTACAAATGGTATCAGAGCCAGACAGGCAGTGTGCCAGTGAGGACGCTGGACCCCCAAGGAGGGTGGATTATGAGATCCCACATCGGTTGAAGAAAAGAACGAAGCATTTCTTACAAGGGCATGAAAACCTCTCCCTAACATGCGCATTTTAAAAATCTTGAAAGGAAGCTTGAAAAGGAAAGTCCAAAGAGGACAATATATGCTAGCGGTGGGCTTTGGCTGTAACAATGCTAATGCTAAAGAAGACGCATCTAACAAGCAGTAAATTTTACTTAAAACTTGCATCAAATTAAGGAGACCAGGTATGCATATACAAGATAAACAAAAAGCTCAACATGTAAGTCTATACCTGTAATTGCAAGGTGTGAAGGAGAAAATTCTTGACAATCTCCTCTTCTCCATTTAACAAGAAGGCCAAGGCCGACGGTACAAAATCACGAACAAAAACCTGGTCGTAATTCAGTGGCTGAGTATCAGATGGATCATTAGCAGCAACAGTTCCAACAGGATGTCCACAATAGTTCACAACAGAGTCTCGAAGCAAGTTCCATGCCTCCTTTTCAATTTTGGACACCTCTCTCTCAACCCTAGAGCCCTTCAAACCACTCAGTTCCTCAACCTCAGACACCTTTTTTTCATCTTTCACAAGATCCGTCTCAATACTCTCTATCACCAATGGCTTAACCTTAAACCCTCCTTGAATATAAATTCTCTCAAAGCTCTTCTGTTTCACATGAGGCTCAGCAGATGTCGATTGATTTCTAAAATCCGAAGCTACATTTGCAATCAAACACCTATTTCTACCACTGTTACCTTTATACAACCGATGTAAATTAGAACAACTAAAGCATCTCCTATTCAAATCACCAACAACCTGTACAGATCCTATTATTTTACGCCCACTCGGCTCTAATTTCGAAAATCTACCGATCCTCCTATACTTTGCCTTGGCCAATGAGGTTGTTCCAAACATCGAGGAGGATTTGAAGCTAAAAAGAATCCTACAAGGTTTCATGGTAGAAATTCCCAGAGAACTAGAAGTATGCATGTTTCAGGCTTCTAAAATCCTTATAGACAACTAATTTCCTTAGATTAGCTTATAATAATCAGCTAAAATGGAGGGAAAATTAGGGATTAGAGCGCTAATATTCAACTCTGTTAGTTCTGAAAAATCGAAAGAACAGAGTATCCAACCTATTCTTACACGAATTTACAGGGGAAAGATTACTTACAGATTGATGAACAATTGAACTGAAAATATCTTCACGAAAGAGAGAGCGGTTTCGAATTTTTTAAAAAAATCTTGTAGGAACGGAAGAAGCTGCACAGGAGCCTGTTTTATAGATGCTGGGGGAGGAAAGAAGGTGAAATGAAATTACTTGAATGACCCTTTCATATTCAACACGGCTTGTGTGCCTTACAGTTGAATTACTGAATTGCCCTTCATCTGCGAAAAAGGTTGACTGAAAAGACAATAATACCCCTAGCTGTTCAATGTCTGTTTGTCACGGGGGACGTTGAATTACCGATTTCTCCTTTTACTGTTCAAACATCAGAAGTTCCCAAATCTTTTTTTTTTCAATTATTTAATTTTTTTTAAATAAAATTTTATTATCTAAAACATCTAACTCAAAGAAAAATTATGCTCCAAACACGTGTTTTTTTATTATTGTTAGGAAATAAATAATTTTGAATAATATCGATCATATGGAACACTTTAAAAATCTCTAATTTTAAATAGATAATATCAAAAATATTTTGTCATAAAGAAAAAATCCTAATTGAAATTTAATAAATAAATTGTAAATTACATATTTATCCTTCCCCTTCTAAAAGTATTTAATAAAGTTTTAAGCCAAATTAATTTATCATGTAAAATTGTATTTTTATATTTATAAAATTAAAAAAAATTAAATTTTGTGTTTAATAAATCTATTTTAAAAATTAATTATATTAAATCATTAAAAAAATAAAAAAATTATATACACTATACAAAATTTATAATTAATAATTGATTAGAGATCTTTTTTTTTTTAATTTCTACTATTGTAATTATTATTTAACAATGAAAAATAGGTATTAATAATTAAAGATTTACTCTATAAAAAATTAAAATTTTAAAGTTTTCTAGATACTTTTTATTATTATTATTATTATTTGATAATAAAATAGGTATAATATGGTGTTTGCGAGTACCAGGTTTGGGTAAATAAAGGCGTGCGGAGAGGAGGGTATAATCGTCTTATCACTATTTGGAACCGGATAAGATTCGTCGGTCGTGTGTCAGTGACGTGGAATTAAAGTAAAGCAAAAAAATGTGGCAAAATCGAGAACGCTCAAGTGGGCCCCACCTTTGTTCTCGGTCCACCCAAAACCATCTAAAATTCACATGAGACGTGGCGAATGATGATTGGCTAGGCAGTCATCAGAGTTGAACAGACCAATCAGAAACTGGATCGTGTTTGGTGCATTGCATTGCGACAGGATATTATTAAATCTAAAGTCCACATGCCTCGCACTTGCTTTATTTGGGCTTTTTTCTCTTTCCTTAATTGCGCTAATCCAAATCCATTTCTCTAATGGGCCTGTTTTTTTGGAATGTTGAGGCCCAAATACGCGGAATATTATATTATGTTGAATTTTTAATTTTTAAAAACTATATTCAACATTAAATTGTTTTTTAGAAAATAATATTGAGTTTATTAGGTTTTTTTTTTTAATGAAAATTTATTATTATTATTATTATTATTATTATATATAACTCCTCCAACCCATCCTCACTCAATCCTTGAGAATTGAAATAGGAGGTACAGACGTGGACGGAGAAGGTTTGCGTCGTTCGTGCTCTTTTCACAACCATACTATATAAGGAGAGTCACAACCATGCTATGAAAATAGTAGATTATGACCTTCACATTGAGACAAGCAAGGTGGCAACCCTTTAGAGGTGTCCGTGAGAGAAAATATAGAAGAATGTCATGGTGCTACTGAAGATGACGGGGCATCATTCAACAAACCATATAACGAGTGCATTGAAGAAGAAACGAGACATGAGTAAGATAGGGGCAACGAGTAGACAAAAATGTCACCGATAGACTTAATGGAATGTCAAATAGAGCCCCAGACCTTAACTCCAAAGGGGATTTAGACACGTAGAGTCAAGTTCGTCTATATGAAACATCGAGTTTGGTGTTGATATTGGAGGGGTTTGACAAACAAACTCAGTAATGGATGTGGCTATCACAATCCACCCAACGCCTTACGCCAAGTAATTAGCCAGCCGAAATCATTGCAACCAAACAAGGAACCTCCAAACGACTTACATTTTATTTCTTTTTTTTCCTTTAATACTTCATTTCAATTTTGTTTTGGTTTACGTAACTAAAAGGGATTGCTTGGACTTATCATAACAAATCCTTTTTTTTTATTTATTGCGTCATATTTAAGGTTTATCAAGTTCAATTAATCTATTTTTTTCAAAAAAATACATTATTCTTTTTTTCTACTATAAATATATAAATATTTTATGTGGTTGACCTTCACAAAAATAAATTTTATTTACAATTTTCAACCAAAATTAATAGAAAAAAATAAATAAATAAAGGATAAGCATTGACGGTTGACTCACTGTAGAAAGGAAAGAAAATACAACATACGAGCACTTATAATAATTATTTGGTCCTTTTGTTATTAAATTTATTTATTTGATCCTTAAATTTTATTAATTTTAAATTTAATTTTGTATTAACGGATCTTTTAATTTTTTAATGTTATGTTTAATAGTTTATATCCACACAAAAATTTTACAAATTTAAAATTATAAAAAAAATTATAAAAGATTTATTAAATATTTTTAAATTACCAATATTGAATAAAGAAAAATAGAAATTAAAATTTCAACTTTGGTTGTGAGTGGCCGCCATTGACGCATAGCTTTCTGAAACTGAAAGCTCACAAACTCCCATTACCCTTTTCTTCTTCTTCCCATCGCCTTCCATGGAAAGCCTTTCACGCAAGTCCAAATTCCTTCAACACTTATTTTGGGAAGCTTCCTTCTTTAGAGCTCTCGAACAGCCTCTCTTTAATAGGTTCGACTCCTTTGTTCGAGACTTCAATCATTCTAATTGCATCTTCGGGACTCACAGTTTCTTTCGATACTTAATGACTCTCTTAACATGGTTAAATTAAGGGCATGATTCTTGTACCATGTTAGGAACTGTGACCCTCTATGGCTATTGTGGAGATAGTGTTCTTTAATTATAAACCAACGTAGGACGACTCTCAATACTTCTCAACGTGGATCGTCAACTCTCTTATCTTAGTATATCACGTGTCATTTAATGATTGAACCTTAATTTTTTTTTCTTTAAAGAGAATTTGTTGTACTATGTAATGTCTATCGGTCATTGTCTCATAAAAAAGTAATATCATATAAAGCATCGAGGTTGATCGATTTATAGAACGAAAAAAGTCAACGACCATAAAACGATAAAGATTGTTGATTCGTAAATTAAAAGTCCTAAAAATTTTCAGACACAATTAAAAAGTTTAGAGATTTATTAAACGCGTTAAAATGTAATCTATATTTGTCCTTTCTAAATGTGAAAACGAATTCATAAATGGATTCAAGGAATATTAATAAATAAAAACTAAAAATCATTTTTTAATATAAAGTTTAGATCAATAATTTTTTTTTTTGTTCTTTATTTAAATAATAATATAAATAAAGCAAAGGCAAAATATTCTTTTAAATTTTTAAAAAATGCTTGTCTGTGGTGTGTTTTCCTATATTTTAAGGGTTGCGGCTGTCAGTGCTTCTATTGAGGAAGCCTAATTTTAAATTCCTTTTTTTTTCCTTCATATTCCACGTGGCAGTTCCTGAACAGGTTAATTTCGAGGACCACTGACAAAATGGGTTAATATCGATGCACGTGGCTTATGAAATGACACCCCGCCGCCATAACCAATCTCCCCCCGCTCCCCCCTTTTAGTTCTTCCATTTCATCACGTTTCGACCGTCCCTTCGGCACGTGCCCTTACCTTTTCTTTTTCCCTATTATTATTCTCACTTTTTCTTTTTCTTTTTTTTACTTTAATCAAATTAGTTTTATTTTTTAAAATATTTTATATTTATATTATTTTAAATATATGAAAAAAAAAATACAAAAATACGACATATTTCAATTCTATCTAGCGGTTAAAAAATACTCGAGAGAGAAAATTGACTGTTTTACCCTTCTCATTTCCATACAAGATTGAGGATAGAAAAGTAAAGTCCTTATTGCATATAAAACAAACTTTTAGTATAATATATATATATACAATGTGAACGGGTAGTGTAATTAGTGCAACTTTGAGGGAGCAATTTGCAATTAAAAAAAATAAAACAGGGGGGACATAGGACATAGGTGGCATTCATTAAACATGATAAGAACATGTTTTTACTTTTGAAAAAATTGGCCTAATAATAATGTCTTTATTAAAATTTTAAACTCCAGAAATCAACGAATGAGAGAGTGCCACGTCACGAGCCCCTTTTGGCAAAATCTAGAACATTAGGGAACTTTTGGTCTGGTTCAATCTCTGTGGACATCAATATCTTAATTATAAAATTAGTTTATGGTTTCGGCTTCTAAACTCCAAACAAAATTATTATTTAAATAGTTAAAAGTGGAACCAATTATTCACGAATTTTATTATTTTAATTCAACATTATCTACTCCCACAAAAACTATATACTTCCCATTATCAAAACATTTGCATTTTGAATGCGAGTAAATTACTAATATACCCTTATTTGTAATGCAAGAACCTAGATCCACCACTAACCGATATTGTCCTATTCTATTTTGGGATTTTCCTCAAGGCTTTAAAACGTTGCTAGGGGAAACTCACCGTTGTCCTGTCCTATTTGGGATTTCCCTCAAGGCTTTAAAACGCTGCTAGGGGAAACTCATCGCTAGCAGATATTGTCCTGTCCTATTTGGGATTTTCGTCTTCCCCGCTAGCAATACTGTCCTATTCTATTTGGAATTTCCCTCAAGGCTTTAAAACGCTGCTAAGGGAAGGTTTTCACACCCTTATAAATGGTCTCTTTGGGCTTTTTCTTTCGAGCTTCCCCTCAAGGCTTTAAATCGCGTTTGCTAGTAGAAGGTTTTCACACCGTTATAAACTGGTTTGTTCTCCTCCCAGCCAAGGTAGAACATCCCATGTAAAATGGGTTTTTTTTTTTTATTTCTCTTTTCAGATTAAATTTGTATTAAATTGACTGTAAAAAGAACTTACACCCACTGCTTTAAAATTATAGTTTTTACTAATGGAAAAAGAGTTCGATACTTTCTCTAACGGATGAAATTGGTCTATTTTAAGTTTTTATTTTATTTCACTATTATAAGTTAATAATTTATTTTATTAATTTTTTACCGATTACTTTGAATAAGTTGAAGACATAAGTGAGACATGCTCAATTATGGTGAACGACGTCATCATCTTAGATGCGCGAGACATAAAGCTCGTAGTGCTTCTTAGTGCAGCTATGTAGATAAATGGAATGGCCCTAAATCGAGACTTTTTTTTTAATAAAAAAATATTATTTTCTCATTCAATTAAGATATAAACTATATAAAAAAAAACATTATTCAAAATTAAAAAAAAACATAATTATTTTTACTTAATTCAACAATTTAGAAAATAATTATATTATGAAATTGGATTTTTTTTAATAATAATATAATTATAAGAGAAAGGAATTTATCATGTAACCATAAAATAATTATTTAAAGATAAGGGAAGAGGGAATGAAGTAGGTCGATAGCTAGCAGCCTAGCACGCCCTTCATAATATTTATAAATAAAATAAAATAAAATAAAAACCCCTCGAGATTCAATTATACAAATTCCCCCCAAGCCCCAATAATTGGAAATTTAACCAAACATTAAAAAAAAAAAAAAAAAAAACGTTAATTTTTTTTTTTTTTTTTTCAGATCATGATATTCCGCTCTACAAATTATGTATAGTTTCCCCTTTTGTTTAATCTGTTAATTCAACTGCTGCTGCGAGAACCAGAAGTAATCGGCACCGGCGTCGGCGGTATTCCACAAGCTCTCCGACGTGTCAACGCCACCGTCCGCCGCCATCCACTGGCAACTACTCTGCTCCATCGCCTGAAAATCCAATGTCTCCTCGTTGAAGAATCCAGGAGCCGGACTCTGCAGCGGCGGCGGAACCACCGGAAAACAACTGAAATTGTTGTAGCAATCCGTCAAATCGGACATGGAGGAGCCGCCTCCACCTCCGCCAGAGCTGGAATTCTCCGACGTATAACTCGGAGTGACCTGTGGAGTACTGACAAAATCACTACCGCTGTTCATCACAGCCGCCGACGCCGGCCGAGCCACTGATCCGTACGATCGGTTTCCGTCGACGGCGGTGGACGCCGCGACCTGAATCCGTTCGACGAGACGCGGCATCCAGAGATATCGCATGGTATCCTTGAATTGTTTACTGTTAACGTCGCATTTGAGCTGCTTTGCGTGCTTCTGAACTCGAGTCCTCCAATAGTTCTTTATTTCGTTGTCGGTTCGTCCAGGTAATTGCTGGGCAATCTTAGACCATCTGAAAATAAAAAAATTATATAAAAATTTAAAAATTATTCACACATTTTACGATTGAAATCAATAAAATCGACGTCCGTACCGATTTCCCCAACGGCAATGAAGTTCCAGAATCAGGAGCTGTTCTTCGAGTGTAATATTTCCTCGCCGGACGTCCGGCCGGAGATAGTTCAGCCACCGTAATCGGCAGCTTTTTCCGGTACGCTTCAGGCCTGTGAATCAATTTTCCAATTTCAACATCAATAAAAAAAAAATGCGCGAACGATAAATTCAGAAACAGAGGAATCGGAATAAGTTAGGGTTCCGGCGAGGAATCCGTTACCGGCGCAACGAGCCAAAGAATTCCAGCGGCCGTCGCCGTGATTCGCGATGTAATTGATAAGAGTCATGTCCTCCTCCACCGTCCACGGTCCTCGTCTCAGGTCGCCGTCGTCGTCGCCGCCGTGTAAGTTGCCGTTATCAAACCGTCGCTCTTTATTTCCGTCCATTTTCCGGTAGCCGGCGGCAGGTTCGATATGATTTTCGACGGAGATTTTTAGAGAGAGAGAGAGAGAAGAAAGAAGCGCTACGGAGAAGACAGAGAAGAAATGGGGTGATTTTATAGATAGAGAAACTTGTGGGGGGTTCAAATGAGAAGAGGAGAAAGTAAAGGGGGGAAAGCCGCAATAAAAGAGTTTAATTAAATAATCGCTTAATTACACTTAATCTACCACTTAATCTTCATCATTAATATAGTTAATGCTACTCTTTCCCTCTCGAGTTGTACAATTTGACTATTAAGAGCCATTTTGAAACTTGAGCTTTTTTTTTATATTTTATTTCATAAATTAAATTAATTTCTTTATTTAATAATATTATTAACCAAAATTCTTTTTGAAAAATAAATTTGAAAAAATAATTATTTAGTTATTGTTATTACTAGAATAATAAATTTTTGTAATTTTATTTTCATTATTTAAAATGAAAATAATTTTTAATTTTGTTTATGTTTTACTAATCACATTAACTAACAAAAAAATCATAATAATTTCCTAAATCGAACATTTTTAGTGTTTAATTTCTCTAAAATTAAATATTAAATCATTATTAAATAATTAATAATTACTGAAATTAATTTCTGTACAAAATTTGTTTTATATCATGGGTCCCAATTTGTCCAAAATTAATTTATATTTAAATATTTTTTTTATTACAACACAAGATAAGCGAATAACATGAATGTTTATAAAATTAATTTATTTATAAATTCCATTAGAATATGCTTAAAATATTAAGAAATTAAATTGGCAATCATAGAATGTCATTTTCAAGGGCATCATCGTATAAATATATTTATAAATACCATTAATTAATTACCATTTTGTA
This sequence comes from Cucurbita moschata, assembly GCF_002738365.1. Taxonomy (NCBI): domain Eukaryota; kingdom Viridiplantae; phylum Streptophyta; class Magnoliopsida; order Cucurbitales; family Cucurbitaceae; genus Cucurbita; species Cucurbita moschata. The sequence goes on from NW_019268536.1 coordinate 1,003,397, forward strand.
ATCTAAGAATATGTTCGAAAATAAAGACCATATAATATCTATAAAATCATTATTAAATTCATGGTATAATTTAAACCATTTCTCAATCTATTTTCAAATATTGTTTGAATTGATGAAGCGTGTAAGAATAAGAAGGTACGTAGAGAAAATATAGAAGGATTGTTCAAATGATTCGAGAATATGATCAAATTGGACTACGTTCAAATTAATCTTTCGATTTGGGTTGGGTTCACGGTTGACATATTTTTTGTCGGGTCAACTTAACCAACCCAAAAATAGGATTACAACCCTACCTTGTGTTGTGACCGGTAAATGTTTGATATTTAAATTTTATGAAATTTGAATAATTAATATATATATATGTCGCAGTAATGATTGTCCAAAGCTTGTTGCCTATGGCCACATGACAGACGTCCTAGTCTTTTGTCTGAGTCGGTTGACAAAGACGTCAACTAATTGAGTGGGGGAGGATGTCATGGTCATGCATGTCTAAGGCGTGTTGTCTATGACTGCATGACAGATATTACGATCGTGCTTGTCTAGGACGTGTTGTCTATGGTTACTCCAAACACCTTTTACATGCTTTCATCCTAGATAGGTCTTTACCATTTCATATTGGGTCAATGTGGAGTGTATGACCGTTCACCAAAATCATATCTACATCGAGATAAAATGCCCCAACCGACAATCCAATCTAACCCAACCTAAAAGTGCAGGGTTGGGTTGCGTTCGATTGTAAATTGTATTTAAGTTGTTCGGGGAGGTTGATCCAAAATATGGAGGGGAGCTAATAAAAAGGATAGAATTGGAATTTTGAAAACTGGAAGGTAAAGCCGGGTTTTCAGGATAAATGGGTTTGACTAATTCAAAGAAAATTAGATTTTTTGGGTTTTTTTTTTTCTAATTTAAATTTAATTTATTTATTTTTCCCTTCCCAATAACTCATCTGAAGCGTCTTTGACCCAAACACGTCATTGTTTTGTTAACTTAAAATTATTTATTATTATTATTCTTATTTTCTTTTTGACCCTTAAACGCATGCGTTTCGGAATTAATATTTTTAATCTCTCTTTTTCGCAGTCTTTGACCATTATACCCTCAAAGGTCTTAAAAAATTAATTAAAATTAAATAATTTAATCGTATGAGAAATTCCCATACGTAACTATGTTGGTTTCAAACTCTACGCACTTTATACAATTTAAATTATTAAATATTAAAATTATTATAAATTTAAAAGTACAATTAAATTAAGCTTATTTTTCTTGTTGGGGATAGCCCACGTGTCAATTGTACTCGCGAACGCCACTTCATAGAATTACCCAAATTGGAAGGGCCTGCTGACGTGGACCTGGAAGCCGTTAGTTTATAATAAAATGCAAGAGGTGGATGCTGATGTGGCAGCATGATGTGTCCAATCACTTCCACCGTATTTGAAAATGCCGATAATAAAGCAAGTTGAATTTTCTAGATGGCGTCCGTTGGTCGATCAGTTCCCATTATTCAGATAATTTCATTCAAAATCTCAATTAATTTTAATACATAAAATTATATTTAATCTAAAAATGTCGAATTTATTTTAAAATATTTTTACAAAAAATATCGATTCGATCGTAATCAAATAAAGAATATCGACAATATTCGATAAATATATTTAAAATTAAAAAAAAATGAAAAATTGGTAGAAGCTAAAGTGGTGATGACCACCGAGATGGTGTAAAGAATTTTATTTGATGAGAAATATAAGTCATTTCTTGAAAGGACAAGCATTTGACATGGAAGTCTAGATTCAATGACTCTGTCTTTCTTTTATTTTCATGTTGTAGTTGATAGTTTTCATCGAGAATACAGCTCAATTGTAAAATTACAAGACTAACAATTATACGTAACGAGTCAAAGTGGACAATATTTGCTAGTAATGAGCTTGAACAGTTATAAATGGTATCTGAGCCAACCACCATGCGGTGTACTAACGAGAACGCTGGCCCCAAAGAGGTAGATTGTGAGATCCCATATCGTAAGACTGATGAAGATATGTAATGAGTAAAAACAGACACTATATACTGGCGGTGGACTTTAGCTGCATGAGTGGTTTTTATAATAACATTTCGTTTATTTTATTTATTTATAAATTATAAAACGTGTGTTTTAAAAATATTTATCATTAATTAAATTAAATTAATGTGTTATGATTAAGCAACAAAATTAATATGATTGACGTGATTGGCATATGTAATCACCCTAATTTTTTTTTACCAAAATGCCCATCTAATTTTTTTCTTTAAAAAATAATTTTATTTCTTCAATTATGATTTTTTTAATATTAAAAAAAACAAATGCAATTTACAACTTTGATTGAAATAAAAGAAATATGGTTTTTTTTTTCTTCAAAATAATTTTAGAAATTTCAGAAATATTTGTTTAAAATATTTTTAATTTTGTTAAAAAAAAACATAAAAGGTCAAAATATACAAAGGGTAGTTTGGTAAAACTTTGGAATAATAATCCAAAAATTTGTAATGTTATATTTTAAAAACAAATATTAATTTTAAATGTATGGTTGATTTTTTTTATACGATTATTAATGATTACCTAAAATATCTTAAAAAATTAATTATATATTTAAAATCCATTGATTCTTCTCTTTTATATATATATATATATATTAATTTTTTAATTTTTTAATTTATATAATAATCCAAAACAATTTGATTAAAAGATGTTAGGTTTAGATAATGATTGCAAAACACCACAAAGTTCATTATCGAATGGGTTTGAAAATTAGTAAAATTATTTGTAAAATTATTCCATTTTTGGGGGCAAAATGGTCATTTTAAATGATCATTTTAGGGCCTTAAACTCCTCTATTTTCAAACCCTACGCCTACCTATTCCCAGTTAAATGCACCTAAAGTCAATGCTTTTTTTTTCATAAATAATTATATAATTAATTATAAGCTAAGATCCAAACCCTCCAATAAAACATTAATTGCAATATTAAAAATCGATAATTAATTCATTCACTGTTTGTCATATCAACGTTATATTAAAAAAAATAGGATCGTCTAGTAATGCCAATATCACATGACCAAAATACTATGCTACCAGGCCTATCGAGATATAAAGTTGAAAATGACTTAAGCGATTAAGAAAATTTCTATAATCGAAGGACTTACACAACCTACCCGGGATAATTGTATGGTCTTTTATGGAAGTGTTGTATGATTGTCTCTCGTCTATATATAGTTCTGTCAAATGTGGCAATACACCTCTAAAGTTATTATCTTATAGATTCATTTTTTTAAAAAATTAATACGGTATTGTTAAGTGAAAGATCCAAATAAAATAAAAAAAATTACTATCTTACTTAATTCTATTTAAAGTCGGTTGAAATTAATTTTTTTTTTTTTACATCACATTTAAGTAAATAAGATAATTGTTTGTAAATTATTTCACTTTTAATTAATTAATTTCATTTTTGGGAAAGTGGGTTTATTTAAATTAACCAAAAATGGAATGAAATGATTTCGAAGATAAGAAAAATTGACATACATTGTCTAAATTTTATGTATTTAAGTGTCATATCACCATTATTTCGATCCTAATTAAAAAATAATATATATAATTTTATGTATAACTAAAATTAGATATTATGTTAAAAATATATAAAGATAAAAAAAAAATTATAATTTAATCATTTTAAACTGTAAAACTAATAACAATTAAAAAAAAAGTTAAATCTTTATAAATAGCTAACTAATTTAAATATTTCTGTTAGGACATAATTTCAAATCATATTATTATAACATAAAATTAAGAAAAATAACGAGAAATAAAATATTATTTAATCGAGATATTGAGTTATTTCATCAAGTTGTGTTATATTCAAATTGACGAGCTCGACCATATTGAGACGTTCTAGAAACGTTTTCGACTTAGTAAGGTCAAAAATATTAGTATAAGTAATATTTTAGGAAAATGAAGTGACGCATATTACATCAGTGTTATATCACATGAGACGCCGTGATGTAACATGAATAAATTACCACAATTTATGTCATTAGAAGGAAGTATTACGTGCATCAGCTCATTGAATAACGATTCTTAATGTAGGACCTTATGCTTGTTGTATATAACACGAGCATGGATTACTTCTTTAGTATGTTACTCACAGACGCGTACATTATAACATTACACGAGTCCAACTAGTAGGTTCATACGCCTTGAATAATAGAGTATAGTTTAGCTGTAATTGACATGTACTTATTTTCTCGAGTTTTAAAGATCAAATATTTCCGCTCGACGTTTAGCTTTACCTTAAAACTTTTTGAAAAGTACTTTCTGATCAAACACTTCAAAAAAAAAAAACTAATTAATTTGATGATTTTAATGTAAATAAAACATTTGGATAAGAACAAAACCCAAAAAAAAAAAAATAATAATAATAATAATAATTAATCGTAAAAAATGGAAAGAAAGTCGATATTTTCAGCTCCTTAATCCTCGTGGTGCCGCAAAGTTATAGTTGGGTAAAGCCTAATAATTTAAAACCATAATTAATTAAATAAATAAAATAAAGGTTCACACGTAATTATTATTTTTCTAGCTTAATGTCTGCCCGCTGCCTGCCCGTTCACTCACAATTTGTAATTTTATGATTGTCTCCTTGTCTCCCATTCACAATAATTTTATGTTTTAAATTATCCTTTGTCTTTCCATCATCAAATTTTGAACCATCTTTCAAACATGTTTCTTTGTCTTCTTAATGTTTTTTTTTTTAATCCACCCGGTCTCGTTTGCGAGAATTATGGCTTTGATTAGTTGTTAGTTCACGGTGAAATTGGAATCGTGAATTGAATTTTCCTTTGATGATGTGTCTAATATTGTAGCTCTGTTTCGATAGTCATAATACGATTATCGGGTTTTGACCTGATTGTAGTGGTTAGTTGTTGCACGACGACTCCTTCTAAGCATACGATTTTTAGTTTAAGCTCTTTTATTAGGATTTCATTCGGGCCATAATTCTTTTGATTAGTTATTCGTTGAGGGTGAAACTGGAATTGCAAATTGAATTTCCCTTTGATGATGTGTCTAATATTGTAGCTCTGTTTCGATAATCATAATACGATTATCGGGTTTTGACGTGCTTGTAGTGGTTAGTTGGTGTGCGATGACTCCTTCCAATCATACGATTTTTATTTTAAGCTCTTTTACTAGGATTTCATCTGGGTCGTAATTCTTTTATAAATGAATAACACAAATATTAGTTTAATCAAAACGCGTATTCATGTGAGATTCTTTTACTCCCGTTTTATTGCTCTCTTGTTCTTTCACTTTCTCGAGATTTTTTCTACATTAGTCATTAACTAACTAACAAATATTTTATTTTGTATATAATTTCTCTTGGTAGCTCAAAACAACGGCAGACCCTCCACAATAGAACCCTCCGAGGTGAAATATTGAATCTCGGTGGAGATCGTCCCTGTCTTGATGATGCAATGTATATGACCCAACCCAATTTAGCTAAGACTTAGGAAATTAGATTAAACCATTTTTTATATTCAAAATTAAATTAAACAAGATCAAAATAGTAATTAAAAAAAAAAAGTCAGGCCCAGGCCCAAAAGAAGGGCCCAAATAGCTGATTTTTCATGGCTTTATTTATAAAAGAATTATTGAATAAAAGATTCGATATACTTTTATTAATTCGGTTTTATTTTATTTAGGAAAAAGAAAAATAAAAGACAAGGGAAGGCTCTGATGGGGTTTCTTTTGATCGACTTCCAATTCAACCATGGCTATGGCGAGCTTTGCACGACGGAAGGCCTTCTTCTTCTCCAGAAATGCTTCCCATTCATCTTCAATGGATGTTCTCAAGTTCAACTTCTCCAGGTGCTTCGCTTCATCGGGATCTGATGAGAATGACGTAGTCATCATCGGCGGCGGCCCTGGAGGCTATGTCGCGGCCATCAAGGCTGCTCAGCTTGGCCTCAAGACCACCTGCATCGAGAAGCGTGGGACTCTTGGCGGTACTTGTCTCAATGTCGGTTGTATACCGTCCAAGGTGATTTGCTTGCTTCCGAGATTTTTTTTTTTCTTTGTAGCTCAACTCTTTCCTCTCTCTTTGCGTCTTCTCTCTGTAGTGATGTTGAAATTTTCGGTTCGCGATTAGATGTGGTGTTGGAGTGATCTCTTATTGTTTATTCAGGTCTGTCTTTAAGGAAATCTGATGCAACTTTTTTCCTAACCAAGGGCAAAGAAATGATTGAATTTCTCGTGTGTTTTATGGTATTGACTGATTGCACTTTCCTATGAAATTAATGGAGTTTTGAATCAAATAATGTTGATTGCCCGTTAATGGCTTCTCGTATTGCTCACCACTAACAACTCTTGTTGCTTCGATGTTTTGATCATTAGAGGCAAGTTCAAGCCTCTAACATATGGATTTCTGTTTGTTTGAATAATTTCAGGCTCTTCTTCATTCCTCTCACATGTATCATGAAGCTAAACATGCATTTGCAAACCATGGCGTGAAGTTTTCTTCTGTTGAGGTTGATTTGCCTGCCATGATGGCACAGAAAGATACAGCAGTTGCTAATCTGACGCGAGGTATTGAAGGCTTGTTTAAGAAGAATAAAGTGAACTATGTCAAAGGTTATGGAAAGCTAATCTCCCCTTCTGAAGTTTCTGTCGACACGATCGATGGGGGAAACACGATTGTGAAAGGAAAGAACATTATAATTGCTACTGGTTCTGATGTCAAGTCCTTGCCTGGGATCACCATTGATGAGAAGAGAATTATTTCATCTACTGGAGCTTTAGCTTTGTCTGAAATTCCCAAAAAGCTTGTAGTCATTGGCGCTGGCTACATTGGCCTAGAGATGGGTTCGGTGTGGGGACGACTTGGCTCCGAGATAACTGTTGTTGAGTTTGCTCCTGACATTGTCCCCACCATGGATGCAGAAGTTCGCAAGCAATTCCAGCGCTCTCTAGAGAAGCAAGGAATGAAATTCATGCTCAAAACTAAGGTGGTAGGAGTTGACACATCCGGAGATGGTGTAAAGCTGACCCTTGAGCCAGCAGCCGGTGGAGACCGGACCACTCTCGAGGCTGATGTTGTTCTTGTGTCTGCTGGTAGAACTCCGTTCACTTCTGGACTTGGACTCGAGAAGTTAGGAATGGAAACGGATAAGATAGGTCGAATTTTAGTAAATGATAGATTTGCCACAAATGTGCCTGGAATCTATGCTATTGGGGACAATTCCTGGGCCGATGTTAGCTCATAAAGCCGAAGAAGACGGTGTTGCTTGCGTAGAGTTTTTGGCTGGTAAGACAGGTCATGTGGACTATGACAAGGTCCCCGGGGTTGTATATACACATCCTGAGGTCGCCTCTGTCGGGAAGATGGAGGAGCAGGTGAAGGCACTCGGGGTTGCTTATCGTGTCGGGAAGTTCCCATTCTTGGCGAATAGTCGAGCCAAGGCAATTGATGATGCTGAAGGTATTGTGAAGATATTGGCTGAAAAGGAAACAGACAAGATATTAGGAGTGCATATAATGGCTCCCAATGCAGGGGAGCTGATCCACGAGGCAGCCATCGCTTTACAATATGACGCTTCAAGTGAGGACATAGCCCGCGTTTGCCATGCACATCCCACAATGAGTGAGGCACTGAAGGAGGCTGCTATGGCAACATACGACAAGCCAATTCATATATAAGCCAATTCAAGCGTTCTTCCATTTTTTTTTTCCTTATCACTCTCTTCATTGAAGGGTTCGAAGTGTTTCGAATACCGATTTGCTGTTTTTCAGCTTACATTTTGGAATGGTTACAATAATGTTGTACTTTTTATACCCGAGTTTCAAATAACATGAAATGCTTAAGTTGTCGCGCAGTTTGCTGCGTGCAGCAAAACGCGAATTAGAACACAATGATTAGAAACCCAAGCAATCACTTTGATAACCAAGCAACAGAACTGTGTGTACAAATAAATTGATAATAACAAAGCCTTCAAGTAGAACCATCATCTAGGATTATGGTGGAAAAAGGGCTTACATTTATTTATTCCACAAGACAGTATAAAGCAGCCATAGTTTTAGGCTCCAAATTAGCTATGAATTAAGGTCGCTTTGTAGTCGATGACGATAACTTTGTCCAATGATGCAAGGAACAAATTTGCGAATTCCACATGCGCTGGATGAGATACATATTCTGCTATGCCTTCTGTACTCTCAAATGTGGATTCAAAGACGTGAGTGAAACCTTGGTGTAGATTTTCAATGCTAACATCCTTGCCGCTGGCGTGTAGAAGATAAAAGAAATGCTTAAGGTTATCGATGAACTTCAAAGCTAAACTTATATGTACGCAAGTAGATAAAGAAATGCATAAAGTTTCAATATACTATTGACGAACAACAGAAGGAAAACACGGTTTCGGGGCGGGCTGCGAGAGCAGTACCAAATCGAGGCAAACTTTGAATACTAGATATGATCTCAAAATAACAGGGGTCAAGGTCGGCCAGTGAGACGATGGGGGATAAGATTCATCATCGAGAGGGAAACAGGCATGACTATAAGCATCGAAAGAACAAAGAATTTTCAATATCTTCAAAAACTTGGAGAGCTTGCAAACAAAAACCATAATGCTATTATGAATATTGAAATCATCCCTCAAAAGTTTGTTATCTTAATAGAAAGACCAACTTATTTATTCTAAAAGTAAATCCTATGTGAAAGAATGCAACAGATGAAAACATACAGCAAAAATAACATTTTCTATTCAATCTTTTTTTATTTTGATGTAATGTCTGGGTAAATAGAAAATGCATTGGATTATCGAATTGTCGTAAGTAACGCTATATTTTACTTGTAGGTGAGTTATGTTCATGGATTCCTAAATCATAATATCTATCTTATTCCCTAGTGTTCCAAAATTCTTTTTTTTTTTTTTTTTTTTCAAATCATCTTTGAAAATATAACTATATAAACATATTTCACTAGATTTTGCTAAAAAATAGAGAGTTGTTCTCAAACCATTCTACAAACAAACTCCAAGGTCTACAAAGAATTGGCTTTTGATTGGCGACTTCAATATCTCGGTGGGTACATGAAAAGACTAGAGGAAAAGTCACTAGAAGAATGGGACATTTCAACAATTTGATAAGAAGAATGACTTCAATGTCTCTCGGTGGGCAGATGGATAACTTGCGGAACGATAGAACGCTTTTGGAGTGAAAAAAAAAAAAAAAAAAAAGCTTGCGTGGTGGATTTGAGGTAGTGTGTAAAAGTAGATCCATATCAGAGAGCTTTTTTCTTTTTTCACGATCTAAATGAAAGTTGGTCACAGTGACAGCAAATATGAAGGCTTCAAATGAAAATGAAACTTGATCACCGATTGAATTAGGGTTTGGTTCTCTTCAGATTTTGCACAATAGAAAAGCTCTGATACCATGTTACAAGTCTAAATTAGGCTGCTATTTTTTCTTATTAATTTTCAGATAAGTACATGTTCCTTTACCGGGAAATACTGACTAAATCTAAATTCACTAGATACTAGGGAATCTAAGTATTCTTCGACACATTTATAGAAAGATTATTAAAAAACTATATGTAGAAAGGTGAACCACACTTTGTTCGATGGAATATCATAAACCTCCTAACAGAAAAAAGAGGACTCGGTTTATTTTTGATAAAGAAGAACAAAACTCCCCCCGCAAAATGGATATGGAGAAATAATCACAAGGAAAACCCTTTGTGGAGAAAACTTATAAAGGATATATATACTCCTACATCATATAATAATCGACCACCTCTATCTTTTGCAAAGAGGTCATGGAAGTACATAAAAAAAAATATCAAAACCTCGTCACCAACCAAATTTGCCATAGGGAGGGTGGGTAATGGAGGAGGCACATCATTCTGGACTGACCCATGGATTGAAAACACCACACTACCCCAATAGTATCCCCTTTTGTATAGACTCTCTCATAGAAAAAGAGTCACGACCAAAGAAACGTGACATGATGTCAACAAATTCGAGGAACTAAAGCTTGATAGGAATCTAAAGGATAATGAAGTTACGAAATGGGCAGAATTGAGTCTCGACTTTGTCCCAGTCGTATTGTTAAATGAAGTAAACTCATTAACATGGCTTCCTTGCTAATGGAGTCTTCGATGATAGACATAGAGAAAAAAAAAAGTGGAAGCAATAAATCTCCGTATGAAAAGTAAATCATCCTAAAAAGGTAAAGTTTTTTCTTGGGAGAATAGTGCATGAATGCTGTTGGTGCATAAAGCCATGAGTGAGTTTACTTTGCCACTTCATTCTCTCGTCTTACTTTCTAGATTTACCAAACTTTGAAAGTATATGCTAGATGGAGAGGAAAGGAATGAGAATAAAGATTTCTGTCATGCCCCACATCAGCTGGCTGTAGATTCAGCCATAGAGACTAACTATAGTGTGCTAAAATTTGTTCAGAAACCAATGAATCTAGAATAATAACTATAATGGCCCACATCCAGTTCGCATCATTCACTCAGCGCTTAAGGAATCTAGAATCTGGACCTAAAATTAGGGATGCAAAAACCCCAACCCAATCAACCAATCCATCCAGAACTATTCAACTTTCAACATACAATCGTAATCAAGATGACGGCATCTAAGACATCGAAAATGAGAAAACAAAAGCCAGCAAGGGGCGATGCACGAATTAACAACAATATCTCGAATGATAATTGATGATAAAACGCATTAGCATTGCCGAGTTGAGTAAGGGGAAAAAGAAAAGAAAAATTACCACTGGAAAGCCTTCATAGGTTCAATGAGATTGACGAGATTGGCATATCCCTTGATGAGTTGGTCGATTTGTTCCTCTGTGATTCCATCTTTGAATTTCGCCAGCAAAATGTGCTTCACAATGCCTTTCGGTTCCTCCATCACTTCAAACCAGTTAGGGCACTTTCCGAGAAAAGAAAACAATGGATTAAAGTTAAGAGTAAAAGTTCTTAAGCAATGGGACTTTTGGATTAAACTTAAATTATTTTTAAAATAGATAAATTAAAGTTTTAAAAAACTAGTTTTTATAGCATCAAGGGCATTTGGTCTAGTGGTATGATTCTCGCTTAGGGTGCGAGAGGTCCCGAGTTCAATTCTCGGAATGCCCCATGATCATTTTTTTCAGCCATTACTAGTATTCCTTTATCCTTATTTATCCTTATCATTTTCTATCCTATAACATCAATTTTTCCTCTAATAAAGTCAAATTTAATAGGATTGTCAAACCTTGATATTTAGGTATTTTACGAATAAATATTTAGTATCAAAATCTCAAAATTGGGTCGTGACATATTTATATAAGAATAGTAACCGACCAAAGTAGATAACATCTGTTTCCCACAATAGAGTTGTGTCTAACAATTTCTTACATGAATAACCCGTTCAATATTGAAAATTGAGCTTACGTCGATACGTAACTGATCAAAGCGAATAACATCTGCTCGTGATGGATTTGGGCCATTACAGTACCTATTTTCCACAATAGAGTTAGGGTTCAACAATTTCTTCCATGAATAACCAGATAAGTATTGAAAATTGTTATTTCTCACCTAAATTTTTTATTAATATTTAAGTAAATTATACCATCGACCGGAGGAGGTTTATTGGAAAAGTAAAAATAAAAGCATTAACTTAAATTAAATTAAATGATGTGTTATTTACACTTAATTTTATTAATAATACATTTTTAATTAAACTATGTCGTTTTGATAATCGTATTTTTTTTTAATTTGTAATGGTTTAATATTTATATTTTAAAGGTTTTAGTAGTGAAAGACTTGAGTTGTAACTTTCATAAAATCTTTTATTCCAAATGATCCATTGATGAACTATGGGCAAATAGTCAATTGATGCAATTATCTAATCATTCATAGTTTGGTCCCTTTCGTGACATATATTGTAATTATTGGTCTCGAGCTTCGTGATCTTCCATGACTATCATAGGGTCCCGCTTTATTATTTATAATATATTATAGCTAAAATGTAGCAATACGTGCAAATGTGAGTATACTGTCACAATCACACTTTTGCGACAGTAAGATAACGATTGTGCGACACTTGTTCTAACACATCAAACAAGTCAGTTGTAAGAAATTCGGACTTCGCAAACAATGTTACTATTTTTTTTAAGCAAATAACATTTGTAAAAATTAGTTTGTTATAATTATTGGTCTCGAGCTCCGTGATCTTCCATGACTATTATAGGATCCCGCTTTATTATTTATAATATATTATAGCTAAAATGTAGCAATATGTGCAAACGTGAGCATACTGTCACAATCACACTTTTGCGACCGCAAGATAACGATTGTGTGCCACTTGTTCTAACCCATCGAACAAGTCAGTTGTGAGAAATTCGGACTTTGCAGACAACGTTGCTATTTTTTTTAAGTGGATAACATTTGTAAAAATTAGTTTGTTGTAATTATTGGTCTGGAGCTTCATGATCTTCCATGACTATCATAGGGTCCCGCTTTATTATTTATAATATATTATAGCTAAAATGTAGCAATATGTGCGACCCCTAAGATAACGATTATGCGCCACTTGTTCTAACCCATTGAACAAGTCAGTTGTGAGAAATTCGAATTTTGCAGACAATGTTACTATTTTTTTTTTTGAAGCGGATGACATTTGTAAAAATTAGTTTGTTGTAATTATTGGTCGGGAGCTTTGTGATCTTCCATGACTATTATAGGATCCCGATTTATTGTTTATATATATTATAGCTAAAATGTAGCAATATGTACAAATGTGAGTATACAATAGGATAACGATTGTGCGACACTTGTTCTAACCGATCGAACAAGTTGATAATGTTACTATTTTTTTTTTTTTTTGTCTCCGTCGTTTGTAAAAATTAGTTTGTAATTTTGGAAGAAATTAAATGAAAAATAAAAATGATTAATTTTGAGATTAATAAATTAATTAAATTTTTAAAGGAGAAATAAGGAATGGGAAATGAGAAGGTAACCAAAATTTACCATTCCAAGAAGACTTCTCATGTGGGTGCACAAATTTCGGGCAATAAGGAAATGAAAACTTTATGCAGGCAAGAGAGAGATCGGTAACATCTGGACCGTCGGAAATCTCAATTGCTTCAACCGACGGCCACGATCGAGTTTGACCGGCAACTATAAAGCTCGAGAACTGTCCTTAATTTCACATTTGTTTTTAGTTATAAAAGGAAACCGCCCGCATATTCTGTTCTCTCTGTTCGCGGGTGATACATACAAGGGCTTCGAATTCGTGTTCGTACTATCTCTGTAAATCTAGCGCCATTCAATGGTGTTATTCGGATGCCAATCGTCGCTTGCTCGTCGTTGATTGGGAATTAAGAGGGGAACAAGCTCGTTGCAATAAGGATTTATTCCCGTTTCCATCATGTTCGAAGCTCACGTAAGGCTTTTGATCGGGTTTTTTTTTTCTATTCTTTTTCAGTCTATTAGATTGTACATTAGCTGACTTCGATATTGAACATAAACTGGTTTTATCTCTCTTATAGGCGACTTAGATTATACATTTTGGAGAGTTCGATATTGAATGCGTACTATTTGAACTCTTTAGCCTTTTAGGCATGCTTTTCTTTTTGCCATTTTTTAATTGTGTAGTTGATTACTTTCCTATGATCACGATCATATTGGTGTTCCAAGAGTTCTGAATTGCTATACTTTCCCATTTGACGTGAATGGATGGTCTTTATCGAGTATTACATATCGCTATTCAATATTTTGGGTCGGTCGGGGGGTTCTGAAACTGCTATAGTCGCCGTCTATTATATGATCCTGGTCATGTAGGACAAAAGCTGCCTCTTAAGTTATTGGACGTGGTAGTTGGTGTCACAATGCCTGTGAGGACGAGATTGCCAGGAAAAAACGGAAGGTTAACTGATAAACAAATGGGTTGGTCCATTTTTCTTTGGGTGAAGAAAACCAACGTTTGATTCATTGTTAATTACTAAACTTGCCACTATACATCAACAATGTACTGCTTGTCTTTATTGTCTATTTTTGATATAGTCTGATCTAAACTCTTTGTTCTAGCCACTAGGTTACTGACGTGGTTTTATAATTATTATGCCTTGCTATCAATGTTTTATATAATGTTCTCATGCTTCAGCTGTTGCCACGATTTTTCTTTGTAGGTTTTGCATTTGATTAGAAAATATTTGGGGGAATATGTCCAAGGACTCTCGTTAGAGGCTTTAAGAATAAGTGTCTGGAAAGGTTTGTTGACCAATTGTTCACTTATTAACATGCTTGGTTTTGTTATGCCAAAGCATCTATCATTTGTATTATTTGTTTTTTTTTTGGATAAGAAACATTGAGCATCTATTATTTGTCAGTAAATGAATGACCAGAAAGTTCATATGACAATGTGAAAAATATTTTATAGCTTGGTAATCAGAATTTTTGCTCATTTGCATGATAAAATGATGTATTTTTAAATACACGAGCACATTTGTATTTTTTTAAAAATGGTACATCATGTGGTTCTTTAACGTGACACATGAAATGTTGTGACTTGTTATCTATTTTGCAGTTTGTTATTTTTGTACATTTGAAACGAGCTGCTAAGTCTCATGCTATTTTTGTATCACCTCATTTCATAAATGATAATACATCACTTGGCTTTGTGTCTTCTGTTTGAAGCATTCCTTAAATTGTTCTTTAGGTGATGTTGTCCTCAAAGATTTGAAGTTAAAGACCGAGGCACTCAATTCACTAAGGCTTCCAGTCACCGTTAAAGCTGGCTTTGTTGGTACAGTAACATTAAAGGTAGAGAATATTGTTTCAGGGTGTTGGTTAGACGGTTTACGAGTTTTTAACCCCTTCGTTGTTTTAGTCTGTTGCCCATGATGAAAAAAAGCCTTTTTTTATTCTTTTTATTCACTTATCTAGATGATTTGCTGGATATGTCTTTCTTAACCTTTTGCACTATTTAGTTGATTTAAAACACATGCATTTGAATTAAACATTTGATAAAAATGATGGACAAAAGTATTTTTGTGGACTTCGGTTCATTTGTCTCTATGTACACACAAGTAGTGTGAAAATGTGGAATTTTTTTCAAGCATTCTTCCTTACGTTCTCTTAAAATTTATTTTGTGACATTTCAATTAAGAACTGCGGAAAGTTCTCTGCAAAATTCTTGAAGTTATTCTTTTCATTTCCCATAAGTTTTGGGTCTTATTTTTGGGGGTGGGGGTGTGCAATTTTGGGTTAATTATGTCGCTAAAAATTGGAGACTAACTTCTTGATTTTGTAATAGCTTTTGGAGTATGTTGAAAAGATATCCAAAAAATCTAACCCAAGCCCATCTTAGCAAATTGACTAACCTATTTCAAGCTTCATCACTGCTTTTAAGAAGAAGACCCATCATCCATGGGAGGGGAATGCTCTAAAGTGATGGAAGGTAGTTTAAGAATAGGCCCCATTGCACCCTTTATCCAAATGACAATTTCCCTTGATGATGTTTGTTCCTTGGTGTGTTGTTTAAGAATGAAGTGCCAAAGAGCCTCCTGGATTTAGATTGTTCGAGGTTCAAATTGGATGCTGTTGGTTTCCTTAGCAAGCTTTTGGTTTGTTTGTTATCTGGTTTCTACTGTGGTTTGGATGGCTCATAATGTGGAGAGTGAGGTAAGCTACTAGTGGGAAGGAGATTAATTTGGTGTTGGATGGTTCTAAGAGGCGGTAAAGAATTTGGCATATTGGTTAGGATGGGAGATTGCTTCAGGTGGGTTAAGGGTGGGGGAAGAGCATTCTGATGGGATAACTCTGTGAAGGAATTTTTGAAAACTAAAGCCAAGACTAAATCTTCTTTGTTTTGGATTAAGTATTTGTTTGTGCAAATGGTAAAGAGTTGGTTCTTTATGAATCTTTTCCCCCACGGTTTTGTCCAAAGATAATGGGATAAACTTTTTGCCCATCCAAGTGAATTCATAGGTGTTGTCCCACCCCTTATGAATAGTTTGATTATCACATTTCCATTGTTGACCTAACAAAAAGACCCAAAATACTTAGACAAGACCGACGCTCCGGGATGACCCCTCTATGACCGTACAACTCTCGGACACTCCCCCATCTCTATCAGTGGTCAGCAGTCACTCAAAAAAAAAAAAAAATGGAAGAATGGGGTGAATATAAAAATACTCAGTAAGCAACCTATTTATAGACTCTTATTGAATCCTTATCCTAGTGGATTACCACTAGTTCTCTTTGGGCTTTAGGAAGTTCGGGCCTAATCTTTATAGCTATCTCAGCTTCAGGGGAGGCCTTAAAGCTCGAAGCAGACCTATGCAAGTTACTTGTTCTTTCTATACTTTGACTTAGGTAGCTTGCCTTTCTTAGGCAATGAATGATCGACATCTTGGGTTGAGGTGCTGCCTCAATAAAATATGGTAGGATAGTTTGACATGTACTGATCTAAACATCATGAGTGGAAGGTCAATTGACGGACCCTTCCATAGTGCCATCAAATCACTCTTAAATATGGGGGAGCGACCCCCATGTGCTACCTCGATAAATATGTTAGGATAGTATAACATCTACTAATCTGAACATCATCTATGTAAGGTCAATTGGCAGAAAGGTCCACAAGGCCATTGAGTCACTCTAGGTCTGGGGAAGTGACCCCATGTGACGGTCAACTACTACGTTTACATGTGTGGTCTCTCACACCCTCTCAGAATGGGTTTACAACACAAAGGCTCTGTTTAAGAGACTTTTGACCATTTTCACTCACGATAGTGGCACCTAGTCGCCTCGACGCACTACCCTTATTGACCTAAGCCTAGCTCGAGGCTTCTACTCCTGTGGACCTATTGCTTGGCAAGGGGGTGCTATTGGATCTGACCTAGGACGTTGATAATGCCATCCGGGTACTCTGATCACATTGCTAGCGGCTTGGAGAGCTAACTTAGTCACTTATGGGTGATATGGAGGTGTACCAGGTGTCTAGGGTGTCTAGATGACTTAAAACGTGAACTCTTTACTCCAAGACTCTCTGTACTAACTCCTTGAGTTTTCTTGGTCTGGGAGCACTAGGGCCTAGATCCTTGATCCTCACTCACGATCCCAAGGTGCTCGGTCTACTAGAGGCATCTTGACTTAGGTCATCATTTAACCAACCTAACTCTAGCGCTCTAATCTTAACTCAATGCAGATAACTATGCTTTACCGAGAGAACACACAATTATCACTCAATCACCTCGAGCTATCCTACATTTACATTTACATGCATGCTTCGTCACGGAGAACATCCTATCAATCACCTAAAGCATGGTGTACATTATCTAAACATTCATGTAATCCCAACGAGGAGATAACGTCCGTCAATCACTTGGAGTACAGATCACAACATCCCGTCCTCCTTTCTAGCATAGCAGAAAGCATTTAAATATCATGCATTATAGAAATCTCATCCTAGGGGCATTTTCGTAATTTTTCATACCGGTAATGCATTCTCATCCAAAATGACCCTCCTAAAGTCCTAATCATGCATATTCTAACCATTTAAGGCAAGGTATGCTCGCATGTTAGCATGTCTTACAGGTATTACTTGAGAAAATCCGAAAATCTACGTACTTGGGATGATGCATGCTGGGGGCTCCGAATTTGCAGAGTTAGACAACACGAGTTCGCAAACAGAAACAAGGATTCACAAACAGAATCAAGGATTGTCACTAAGCTTGATATTGAGAAAGCTTTCAAGAAGGTCATTTGGATCTCAGTTTTAGGTTTTGGCCATAAGTGGAGAAGATAGATAAAGGATTGCATTTCATCCTTGAACTTCTCTATTCTCTATAATGAGTGATGCATCCATAATTTTTTTGTTGACAGAAAAGCAGATTGGTACACCGATATAGTATGAGGGAGCACTTTCTTAAGACATTTTGAGAGTACCCGAGCAATAATCTTGTGTAGACTAGTAAGAATAATCGGTCTAAAATCACCAACTGCAATGACATCTATCTTCCTGGGGATAAGACAAATATAAGTCTCATTGACGTTGGCTATGATGATAGCATTTTTTAAAAAAATTTCAAACACCCTCTTGACATCTTCCTGAGAATGTTCCAAGTTTTTTTTTCTTCTTTCTTTCTTTTTAATTCAGCAATGTATGCATCTGGCCCTGGGGATTTTGTTAGTACTCTGTTCATAACAGCAAAGAGGATCTCTTCTTCAATAAAGGGGAGTTTCACGTTGCTCAGTTCTATCAAAATAGGTCTCCAATCAATGTTTGCGGTGTTCTTTGGGTATGAGCCCCTATAGAACAAAATGTATTCATCCTAAATCTTCCTATCTGGTAAAAAATTTGAACCCAGACTAGTAAGTATCTCAACAATAGCGTTCTCTTTTCTCTTGGCTGCCATAAGATGATGGAAAAAAATTAGAGGTGACATCTCCTTCGGATAACCATTTATTTTTACTTCTCCAAATGGTTTCCTCTTTGACAAAATTTGATAGAATTTCAGATCTAGTCTCTTCCCCTTTCTAGAAATGGATCGGGTTTAATGGACCTTGTTCTTCAATTCAAGGGAGTAATTTTTTTGTTTCCTATACACAAAAAAAAAAAAAAAAAAAAAAAAAAAAAAAAAAAAAAAAAAAAAAA
>NW_019268536.1:1022956-1027231 GCF_002738365.1 Cucurbita moschata
AAAAAAAAAAAAAAAAAAAAAAAAAAAAAAAAAAAAAAAAAAAAAAAAAAAAAAAAAAAGGAAAAAAGAAAAAGATCTTTGTATGAGTTTCCTATGGGAAAGGCATCGTGCAAATTTCATTAATGCTTTCCCCCCTTTTTATCCAACTAACTTTAAGTGGAGGTTCAGTTTTTAGCTTTAAGGCATCGATAAGTTTCTTAGACACAATGTTCTCACTACTTCTACTATCAATGATTACATAGTAAATTTTCCCATTTATTGTACATCTAGTCCTAAAAGGGGAGTATCTTTTGAAGAACACAAGTTGTTCATCTTCATCCACATGAGCATACTTAACCTCATTTGAATTGCCCTAGCCTTCCCATAGCTTTCATCTTCCAATTCTTAAATTGCTGAAGTTCTCCAATGATGGCATTTGTTGGAAAGATGTCCCTGCTCTCTGCACCTAAAGCACTTTCCAAGAGTAGGTTGATTATAAGGATTAGAAACTTTCTTTGAACTAGATCTTACAAACCTCTTTTGGATGCGGTATTCTTGGTTGCATCCTCTCCTTTCTTAATTTGTTGTGCCGTGGAGCTTCCTTGTGCAAGATTGCTTGTGGATTCATGTAGATTTCTTCTTTTACCTTGCTGTTGTTTGTCCCAAGTATGCCTTTGTTGGCAGGGTTTGATCGTTTTCTGCTCATCTTGCTTTTCAATCTTGGTGGCTAAAGTTATGGCATGAGAGATAAGCTATAGTTGTCATATTCTTCAATGTGACTGTATTTTTCTAACTCTAAGGTATCTTTCTTTTCATTATGAATACCTAGGTTCCTTGGAAAAGCTTAGGCAAGGAGCCAGTTATTGTTCTCATTGACCGAGTTTTTGTTCTTGCACAACCTGCGCTTGTTGGTCAAACTTTGACGGTAGGAGGCTTATTACTTTGAACAATGATCGTTATGATTGGATTTCACTGTTTGTCCTTTCTTGTAATCGGAGTTGCTTGTTTAACTATTTGCAGGAAGAGGATAGGGAAAAACTTTTTGAAGCCAAACTTCAACAAATTGAGGTGAAATTTTCTCTCTGAATTATCTGTTATCATTCAGAAACTGTACGTTTTTAATTTATTTATTTTTGACTGGTTGGCATTCGATATATTTGCATTATGTGAACTTCCTAGGTTTTGGTTTTATTAAATCCATGAACTTTTTCCTTTTAGCTATGGAATTTCACTCCATGGCATAAAGTTAATCTTTGCCAACAAATTACAACGTAATTAATGCATTATAAACAAAGAAACCCCTCAAAAGAACAAAATTCACTCACAGCCTGCCGGAAATCTATCCAACTAAATTAAAACACAAGCTTAACCAAATAATCATCAAGCTGAAAAACATGTAAAAGAGCTCCAACAAATATACATCAAAAGGAGAACTATTGCCAATTAAGTTCAGAAAGACCACACTAAGTAGTCGTTCCTTTTGATGAAGTCTATCTTTTCTTCCCATATGAGACTTCTGCCTTAAAAAATTGAAGTTTTTTCCTTTTCAAACCATAAAGGGTGATGCATGGATTAGCTTGCGTTTTCAATTTTCTAGTTCCTGTGATGCAATCCCTAATAAAACAAGTTGTCGTATAATGGTTGGTATTGGTAGTATCATTCTTGGACGCCACTAGAAGAAGTTTAAGGGAGAAGGAAATTAGGAAGTTTAGTTGTTTCTCCTAATAGAAAGTTTCGGGAACAGATTGAGATTTTTTTCTCTAACTTCTCGGTTTTGCATGCAAATTTCTTCTCTTCAATGATTTCCCCCCATAAATAATTGTTTACCTGTTAACAAGGTTCTTGGTTTGATCTTTTTTTACTGCATGCAGGAAGCAGAATCTGCAACTCTTGAAGCCATCTCAAGGTCAAAGCTAGGAAATGTATGGTTAAAATTCAATATTCGTTTTCCATGGTTGATTTAGCGGAACAAAGTGTTGATTAATGCTTTAATATTATTTTTATTATAGTAGCTGTAATTAGAATGTGGTTGTTATTGTTGCATTTTCTTATTGTTCATATTATTCATAAGAGAAGGCCATAGGCCTATTTATTATACTACTGATTCTATAGAGTGAAGGCCATAGGCCTATTTATTATACTACTAATTCTATAGAGAGAAGGCCATAGGCCTGTTTATTATACTACTAATTCTATAGAGAAAAGGAAACAACACAGAAAAGGAAACAATACAAAAAGGGAAACAATAGAAATTAGGAAATAGGCATACTCCTCAAATGAAGATTATTCCATCCCTCAAGCTGTGGAATATATATATCGTTCCTTCCCAATTTAAACACTAACTCATGAAACAATTAGCTATGAAGTCCTTTTGTTAGCACATCTACTAGTTGAAGCCGTAACAACACATAACTGATCCATACTACCTTTCTCTAACTTTTCTTTAACAAAATGTTGATCGTTTTCAATATATTTTGTCCTATCATGGTGGATACGATTTAAGCTATGTTGATGGTCGATTTGTTGTCATAGTTCAATTTTATTACATAGTCCTTGACAATAACTCAAAATTCTGATTCAACAGATGATCTTGCCATCACATTTTACTTTTTACTTCTCCAGTGTCTCTAAATTTCCTCCGAAGAAAGTGCAATACTCCATAGTAGATCTTCTATCCATAATTGATTCGACGTCGCATTGGTTTAAGCTTCTAATGCAAAAGAATTGTTCCGTTTGAACAAAATTTCTTTTTCTAAACTTTTTTTTCAGGTAGTGTAACACTCTACATGGTGCAGGTGAGACTCCCATTGGTTATTCGTAAGTTAGTTAATGGTACTCACCAAGTATGCTATGTTTGGTCTAGTGTGAACTAGATATATAAGCCTTCCCATCAGCTTTTGGTACATCTTTTTGTTCACTGTAGGGTTTTCTTTTGACTCTCAATTTCTGATGTGGATCCATTGGCGTTGGTGTAGGTTTACATCCGAATTTTTCAGTTTCTATCAATAAATCCATCATTTAGTTTTGTTGTGAGATGAAGATTCCCCGAGCTGAGTACGGTAGTTTAATTTGGAGAAAGTATTGTGCCTCCCAAATTCTTTGATCAATTTCCTCCTAAGTTCAATATTTTCTTTTTCATTATCTCTAGTCTCAATGATCTTATCTACGTACACCAGAAGAATTGTAACTCCCCTTGATTCTGTGTGCTTGATAAAGAGAAAATGGTAGCTAGAAGTGACACTGAAGCTTTAGCCTATGACATTTGTGAGAGTATATTAATAAAAAGACTATTGGAAGAATTGAAATTCATTTAAGGTGTGATGCCTATGCATGTTTATTGTGACAATAGGACTGCCATTTCCATAGCTCACAGCCCAATCCTTTATAATAGGAAAAAACATGTCGAGGTTGATAAACATTTTACACAGGAAAAGATTGCTTGACAAGTTGACAATGGCTTATACTAACTTTCATGGAGTGTTTGTTTATACCAACTTGCAGGGAGTGTTGGTTTATTCTTTAATTTTTGTTTTATTGTATTAGCTGCAATTAGAATGTCATTATTATGGTAGGATGTTTTTCTTTTATGTTTTAGGTCTTTCTTCTATTTAAGATAAACGTTCGTAATTTTGTAATTTTGTAAAGAAAGAAAGAAGAATTATTCAATCCATTTCCAATTTTACCTTCATATTCAGCACAAACCTGTCATTGAGTATGCACATTTAGCCCCCGTTGGTCAGAAGAAAACTTCCATTTTATGCACTTTTTTGGCCATGCAGCTTGTACCTTTAAAGAATGATGCATGAAACAATTGCGAGTTGTTTTAGAATCATCATTTTGTGTGACTTTCCCTTGAGTGTCTGTCCGGTTTATGTGTGCTCACCAAGCTTTTTCCTGTGTCT
The DNA here is from genome assembly GCF_002738365.1 of Cucurbita moschata. NCBI lineage: Eukaryota > Viridiplantae > Streptophyta > Magnoliopsida > Cucurbitales > Cucurbitaceae > Cucurbita > Cucurbita moschata. The sequence continues at coordinate 1,026,838 of NW_019268536.1, forward strand.
TCTTCTGCCAAGGGCTCTCTCTTGCCCAGGGATATTCATGTATAGTGCCATGGAATGGTTCTATACATAGGAAAGCATTGAAATGTTATGGCACTTTATAAGTTATTAAATGGAGTTGTGTCTTCACTGTCCTATAATGTCTACCATGATTCAGTTTATCACTGTTTTGTCTTGCAGCCACCTAGTGGAAATTCATGGCTTGGTTCTCTAATTTCTACGATAATTGGAAACCTTAAGATTTCAATTAGCAATGTACATATCAGATATGAAGATTCTGTAAGGTTGGTTGGTTCCATTTCTGATAAACTTGTGCCTGATCTTGACCCGTCTGATATACATTTTAATATTTCTGCACAGTAGTGGAGTTTTTTTTTTTTTTTTTTTTACTTCATGC
>NW_019268536.1:1027404-1034108 GCF_002738365.1 Cucurbita moschata
TTTTTTTTTTTTTTTTTTTACTTCATGCTTTGATGCGAGGATCGTTATTTTCGAATTATCTTTTTAACAACTTTGATCTGCAGCAATCCAGGATATCCATTCTGCACGGGTGTTACTTTAGCCAAACTTGCTGCAGTTACCATGGATGAGCAGGGGAATGAAACTTTTGATGCAAGTGGTGCTCTTGATAAACTACGCAAGGTTAGCCTCACCTCTTATCATGGAGCTAATGTTTTTTTTGTTGCACATGATAGTCAGGTCAATCTTGTATGCATGTGTTAATGCAAAATACACGAATTTTCTTTTTATTCGTGCATCCTTTATAAACATCATGTGACAATCTTTTTCTCATGTGTCTGTGTGCTGAAAGCCTTTGGGTGAGCTTCTTCAGAGTCAAAATGGATTGTGTCTGGCATCATTCAATAAGCTCTCTTTCTTCAACCTATTCGACAATCAGACTTTTTTTTGACTCAGAAAAAAACCTTTGGCTCTTAGCCATGGTTGCGATTTGCTAGGTCATACAGCTCGAGCGCAACCAGAGACCTTTACCAATGAGGAGACCTCTATTGAATGATTTTGGGATAGTATTTTATATCGTATGGCTCTGTAGGCCAAGAAAGCACAATCCTGATGGAATTAGACTACAGATTTATTCACCAATTAGAGAACCTTCATTTAACTCCTGGTATTTTTGTACTTTTCCAGCAATCGTAATGAAACGTGCTTTTGTTTCTTTCTTATTGGGAAATAGAACGAAAGAAAGAAAGAAAGAGAAGTTTCACAGTTTGGTGTTCATTTAAGGAGAATACAATAGGAAGAAACCACGTTCATTTTCTTTAAGGAAAAACTTCTCACTTCAATTCCTGCTTTTTCCACATCTATTGAGTCGTCCTTTTAAGTTCGCTTTCTATTTGCACCGGTTTTCTCGCTTTCTGAAGTGCTTCCTTAATTTGTATGATTCAGTGATTGTGAAGCATTATGATAGCATTAAGTTTGATTTTGGGTGTTCATGTCCCATGATGTTTTGCCCTTTATCGTTGTTTATGTGTGAGAAATTTTAATCTCGTTATTATTTAGTTTTCCTTTCATTGTTCTAGACTGCCCTTATGAAGTATTATGACAACATTAAATTCAAATTCAGCTTTGGATTTCTCCTGGCAGACCAAATTTCAGGATGGTTTGGTTTTCAACATTGAGCATGAAGTTGAAACTTTTATGGAGTCGTTTCTTAAAAAAAAAAAACTCTTTGATCAAAGTTGCATTAGGCTAGTTGAATCTAAGAACCCTCGTAGGATATGCAAACCCTAGTTCACAAATGCGAAAACCCCCGTATCAATTTGATTTTACCCCAAGGGAAAGTAAGACCCAGATTACCTTGTTGATCAAATATCTCAAAACAAGAATACTTGTTTGAGATTCGAATCACTCCACGAGCAAGATCGATCATGTCAAGCTTGAATGATTCTTAACATGCAGTTTAAACTATATAGAATTTCAAAGAAACTTGACCATTGGCTAAATGAAAACACAAATGCTCTTTTGACAACATTTCCAAGTCTCCTTTACATAGACATCATACATAGCTTTATATATCCTAAAAATGAAAACCCTTGATCTTCCGTGAGGTATTTCAAGAGTTGTAACCCTCATACTTTATGGCCATAACTAGTCAATATGTAAATGTAACTTTAAAGTAAATAAAATCCTTAAAATACATCAAAGAAACACCATAATTTTAGATTATCATCCACCCAAAATTTATATCCATCAAAGAATAAATGAAGTTCTTTAATGTGGCATGAATTGTAACATCTTGTGATAATTTTAACAATATTTTCTTCACATCTTTTTTGAAGTTTATCTTGTATGATTGATGCCTTGGTTTATATCAATTTGGGTTGAAGCATTATGTTTAAAGTTTTTAAGGTGTTGCTTTTTTCAAGGATAATTTTGGCCGTTTTCATTGAAGAGCTGGATAAAATTTCAGACTTGGATTGCACAACTTGAGGAGAGCTACAAGTGACTCGTCATCAAATTTTTCTTTGTAGAATAGAATATCTTGAAAAGAAGTTAAACATTCTCCTCCAATACCAACAAAAGATAAATGATACTTTCTCCGCCACTCTTGAGAAGTTAATAGAAAAATTTATATCAACAGATTTGGAAGGACCTCCCTACTTTTTCTCAAGTTTCTCAACGGAGTTACGAAGTCATTTTCTTATTTTTCCTTCCTCAAAAGTCCAAAAGGCTTCATGATTTTCGAAGCATCAACCTTCCTTAATAATTGTTATCCTTAGAACTATCCTTCCCATTTATCTTGATTAATTTCGGCCCTTTTTTTTTTTCCAAGGGAAAATGGGCTTTGCATCATGCCCATTCCACCTAAATGAAGAAGAGAAAATCATCCAAGAAATCAAACAGGGGTTTGAGAGAATTGATAAAGCAGCCTCCACTACTTTGGCTTATGGGTTACTAGTCAACGAATGATCATTATTTCTTGGAATGTTAGTGGACTTGGTTCTTGGCGGAAATGTGCCTTGATCAGGGGATTCATCCTCCAGTATAATTCCACTATTGTTATTCTTCATGATACCAAGGCTTGTACTGTTGATAGACTCTTTAATAAATTGTAGGCTCTTCTTTGAGAAAGAGCAAACCTTATAGCCGGATTTTTTGAGGACATAATTACTTAGCTATTTCTTGATATAAATTGTCCATCTCTTTTTAATTCTTACAGTTTTGCATCTCTTTGGTCTAGTTGGAGAAGTGTATTGTATCCCTACTGGCTTGGGTTTTTCATCCTCATTTCTTATATAAATTTCATAAAGAAGTGTTTCTTATAAATAAAGATGGAAAAAAAAAAAAAAAAAACAAAGAACCAAGGATACAAAACCCTATAGCGCTAAGATTTTTTATTTTGAGAATTTGATTTTTTTTGCCACTTTGCACATTTCTTTCTGAAGTATTTCATTGGCTTTTTGCTGCAACTGTAATTGTTTTTCTAAGGTACATGCTCTTTGATTACAGTTGGTGCAACTTGATAGACTTGCCATGTATCATGATTCAAATACCTTGCCATGGAGTTTGGACAAGAAATGGGAGGATCTTACTCCGAAGGATTGGATTGAGGTTTGTTCTTTAATTTTGATGACCATGTGATCTGGTCAGACTTACAGTCTTTAGTTAGTTTCTGCAGCAAGCCTGACGTTTTGTTTGGTCAGGGTGAGCAATATCATTATTGTCTTTTAAGAAAAATTTTCTCCGAGTGTTAACAGATATTTGAAGATGGTATAAATGAACCGACCGCTGACCATGGATTAAGGCATAAATGGGCTATGAATCGAAATTACTTGGTTTCGCCCATTAATGGAATCTTAAAATATCATCGCCTTGGAAATCTAGAAAGAGATGATCCTGAGATTCCATACGAAAAGGCTTCCTTAGTTCTGGGTGATGTGTCTTTGACAATAACGGAGGTATTGGATCTTTTCTTCCTTGGTTAATTTTGTCCTAATATGTTTCATGTGTACGGAACTTTACCTCCGATTCTTTTTCTTTATGGTGTTTTCTTCGTTTTATTGTTTTTTTTCATTGTTTTTGGTTAAAACCAAAAATTTGTAGGGTAGCTAGAATGATTTGCCTTGCTTCCATATCTTTGACGTATGTACCTCCTTTTCATTTTGTTTCTTTGCCTCCCAAATAAGAATGTTAACAATAATGTACAGAATTTTCTGCGAAGAAATAATTTTAACATTAACTAATTTATTGATAGGCTCAATATCACGATTGGATAAAGCTTTTGGAAGTTTTTTCAAGATACAAGACATATGTTGAAGTTTCCCATTTGAGGCCGATGGTTCCTGTTTTGGTCGCTCCTAAGCTGTGGTGGCACTATGCTGTTCAAGCAGGCCTGCAGCAGAATAAAATGTGGTAATGTATTATATGGTTCACATTCAAATCTCTTTGCTTTGTATGAAAGAACTTATATTTTCAACTCTGATCCCCCGCCCCAAGGAATATGGAATAAGCTGAATGATTGCACGATTCAATCCTTTGGTTGTTAATGAACCCTGCAAACTTCATATTCTTGTTAAATCTTATGCCTTCTACTGACTCACACTTTTTATTGCTTCTGAATAAGTTACCGGTTTTCTTGGGAGCAAATACGGCAACTTTGTCAACTTCGTAGACGCTATATTAAGCTATATGCTGGTTCATTGCAACGACTGTCAAATACTAGTAATGCAGAGATTAGAGAAATTGAGAAGGACCTTGATTCCAAAGTGATTCTTTTATGGAGGTAGGTAAATTTTTTTTTCGTTATTGATATGTCCGACTCTTCTGAGTGTTCGTTTGCATTGATCACGTTGCTAACATAGAATGTTTGTTCAATAATTTATTCAAAGTGTTCTTGCTTTCTTGACTGTTGAAGTAAATATAGAATCTGACGTAGTCTAAACAACAACAAAGAGAACTTTTCGAGAACTTCTATCCAAATATTTTATTATGACTCAGTGGAGTATGCTAATACATGAGGTTAGCCCCAATTTAGAGAGGAATTACCAAGTACCCAACAATTTACAAAACTAAGATGAATACAAAAAACTGCCATCAAACTCTTGTACATCACTTTCCCTCTCCCTTGCATGCGAGATTGTACCAATACAAAGGAAGGTTTGGTCTTCAAGCTTGATTTATAAAAAGCACTCAACAGATTGGATTGGGAATTCCTTGATGCCAATGATGAATAAAGATTGTTTCTTGTAGAAAAAAAGAACGAAGATTCCTTGATGCCATTTCTTTTATTTTTTTTATTTTTTTATATATATATATTAAAAGCCCAATGTTCAGATAGACAAAATAAAAGAATACAATGAGAGTATATAAAAAAAAACTTAAGAAAAGCCTGATTAGCCTAAGAAGGGGCTCCGATCAAGCAAATAAAGACTTGGAGGATAATTACGGAAGTTTTTTACAAATGAAGACCCTACACAATCGCATCAAGACAAGCTAGCCACATCAGACGACCCTTCTCTTGGAAGAGTGGATGGAGAAGAAACCCTCCAACATGGCTCTGCTGCCAGGTCAATTGGACAGAAAAAGTCCTGAAGAGGTCACTCCACATTGATCTAGCATACTTATAGGACTACAAGAGATGGTCCAGGTCCTTGACTGCTTCCCTTCAATGGATACAGCACTAGGCCACAATTATTTGAGGTGCAAGCCCAATACTTGATAATATGGAAATATCCAATTGGATTATTCTTGCATTACCATGTCCGTACTGAGAATCCAGGCCAGTACTTTTGGCTCTATATTGAGCTGGGAGGGATCTTGCTCATGTAAACTTATCAGTTACTTGATTCTTATGATAATAAAATAATCAAGAATATAAACTTGTGGCTGAAGCTTAATTTGATCCTGTTGCAACTTATTGTTTGTTTAGGTTACTTGCACATGCGAAGGTTGAGTCTGTAAAGTCAAAAGAAGCAGCTGAACAGAAAAGACTGAGAAAGAGTAGCTGGTTTTCATTTAGCTGGTTTGTGAAAATCTTATTACCTATATTTGGTTCAGATCAATTTCCTAATGCTATAATTTACAATTCTTTTAATCTTATCATTTATTATGGTTTTCATATCATATTAGGCGTGCAAACTCTGAAGACACTTCTGATGGGGATGCTTCTGAGGGATCACCTTTAGGTGTAGAACAATTGACTAAAGAGGAATGGCAGGCAATTAATAAGTTGCTAAGTTACCAACAAGATGAGGACTCACCATCCCATTCTAGGAAGGATGCGCTGAACATGATACAGCTGTTGTTTACAGTATCGATTAATCAGGCTGCTGCAAGAATTGTTAACATTAATCAGACTGAGATTGTTTGCGGAAGATTTGAGCAACTTTCTGTGTCAACCAAGATGAAACAGCGCAGCATCTACTGTGATGTGTTACTGAAATTTTATGGTTTATCTTCTCCAGAAGGTTCACTTGCTCAGGTTTGTTCCCATCTTGATTGGTTCAAGATGATATAATGTTTATTTCGTTGTTGCCGATGGATCTAATCTGAGAACATTTTGTTCTCTTATGTTGCTGTGGGTTCTTTTTTTCCTTCTAGGTGTTTAATTTTTACATTTAAATGTTTTTTGAATAACAAGAAACAAAAGTTTTCGTTAGAGATTGAAATGCAAAGAAAGAGTGCAAGAAAACAAAGACTACGAAGTGTAGACTTTTAGAAAATCAATGTAAAGCGTGAAAGGTAATTGCAAGATAGACAGAGGGAAAGCTATAATTTGATCCTACAAAATACCCCCAATTATTTCAAATATCATTAAGAGAATAGCCTTACAGCAAATTTTGGACAATGAACACTTGAGAAGCCTTGTTCTTGATATATTCAGAACGATGTACCCAATTGAAGAACTTATCTTCAAAAGTCTTTGGTTTCTTTCTTACCAAATGGCCAGAAGGATTTATTTTGAAGCGTTAATCCATAGTATGTTCTCAGATTTCCTAAGCACTTTTTAGCCCTTTAGGAACAATTGTTCATTGTCATTATGAAGAAGGAAGGAAATTCTTTAGTTTCCTTTGTTTTTAAATGAAATCATTTACTTGTGAGTTAAATCAGTGCTTCTATTTATGCTTTCCTATGCAATCTAATGGTTCTATGAACTAGGTTTTTTTTTTTTTTTTTTTTTTTTTTTT
>NW_019268536.1:1034934-1043730 GCF_002738365.1 Cucurbita moschata
TTTTTTTTTTTTTTTTTTTTTTTTTTTTTTTTTTTTTTTTTTTTTTTTTTTTTTGACAAAAATTGCTATTGGGGTCTAGGCTTAGAGTTCCTGTTTGCACCCATTGTGATATTATGACTACTTACCATGTTCCAGTAATAACTATCCTTAGAAACTTGTATTTTATGACATTTTCAATATTTTTGTAGTTATTTTTTCTGAGGAAGGCAACCGGGGAATTTGAATCCAATAATTGTCTTTTATTCAATCGGCTAGTCTTTTGTAGATGAGCCTGACATTTTCAATATTTTTGTAGTTATTTTTATTGAGGAAGGCAACCGGGGAATTTGAATCCAATAATGGTCTTTTATTCAATCGGCTAGTCTTTTGTAGATGAGCCTTACTTTATAAACCATAATGTCATAAATTTAATTTCATATCTGTAATAGAATAAGTCTTAAATGAATTTGACTAAGCTTTCTTTTTCATTTTCTAAAATGAGAAGTTTTTTACTTCTTTAAAACCTAAACCTTTGCATCCGTTTTGGCAAGAACCACACTTCCCCCCTCCCCCACAAACGCTGTCCCCTCTCTCCCCCCTTTCCCCTGCCTTACGATTTCAGTCGCCGGCACTTTTAAGCCTCAGATTAGTTCTGAGTTCTGTTCTTTTATCTCAGCAACTGTTTTATCAATTCTGATTTTATTTCTTGTAATGCATGTGGAAAAAAAAGGAAGTACATTGACAAGTTGCATGATCAACCTTGATATGTTTTGTTCTATCATTAAGAACTGGATTATGAGCTATAGAGTGCCATAATAAATTCATATAGGTGTCTTCTGATGAACTCAACTTTTCCAGAATTACTTCGATTTATATACCATCACAAGTTCCATGAGCTAAAGCTCCAAACTCTGCTTCAGAGGTTCTACTGGCCACTACATTTTCCTTTTTTTCTCCTCTCAAGTAACTAGGTTTCCTCTGTTCGAATGATAACCAGAGATCTTTTGTTCGTAGCACATGTCCAATCTGCATGAGTTTAAACTTCTTTTTGGAAGTGATTATGCCTATTGAATAAAATACCTTTCCCAGTGTCAGTTTTAGTTACCTCATAATTCTATAGGTAGCTTCATAATGAGTCAGTTTAGGTGCATGCATAAAGTGGCTAACTATGCTTATGCCAAATGCAATATTAGGATGCGTACTAGAGATAAATTAATTTTCAAACAAGTCTTTTGTAGTGTTTATTGTCCTTTATTTTTTTTTTCTTCTTTTGCTATGTAACTTTAGATTAAGTTCAATAGGAATTTTTGCAACGGTACAACCAAGTAATCCTGATTCTTCAAGTAAGTCAAAGACTTCTTTATTGATTGTTAAAGATTCCTTTCTTTGATCTTGTGAATTCCATCCCCTAGGAAACACATCATTGTTTCCAAGTCCTTGTTTTGAATCTCACTTGCATTGTTCTTCTTGGGATTAACTAGACCTACTTTATCATCATATGTGAGAATGATATCATCTACATAGACAATCAAAATTGAGATATTATAATTCTTGATGGGTTTGTAAAATATATTATGATCTACCTGACTCTGAAGAAGTTCAAAGCTTGATACGACTTTTCCAAGGCTCTTGGAAACTGTTTAAGGCTATAAAGAGATTTCTTCAATTTTAAAATTTACTATATCAAGTCTTTTTACGACTTTTCTTATAAAAACCTCTTCCTCACCATCACCATTGAGAAATGCATTTTTCACGCTAAATTGGTATAATGGCTAGTCTGAGTTAATTGCAATAGACAAAATAACTCTACTAGAGTTAATTTTAGTAACAGGAGCAAACGTTTTTTGATAATCAATCTCGTATGTCTGAGTGAAACCATTAGCCACTAGTCTAGCCTTGTATCTCTCACTACTGCCATTTGCATTACCTTTTATAGAAAACACTCATTTACAACCCATTTATCGTTTGGAAATTTTACTATTTTCCAAGTTTCATTTATTTTTTGAACATTCATCTCCTCCATAACTTAGAGTTTCCAATTTGGATCTTCTAATGCCTTGTGTATTCCTTGGAACAAACGAGTCATTTAGCCCAGATGTAAAAACTTTATAATTATTTGATAATTTTTGACATAGCATATAATTTGTAATAGGATATTTGGTACAGCTTCGAATACCTTTTCTAAAGGCTATGAGAACATCATGATCGGACACAACTGACAGTATTTTTTGAATGGTCAAAAAAGTAGGACGGGATGAAGGATTTTGAGTTTTTTTTATAGTTTCATTCGTTGGAGTCTCCAATTGGCTCTTTGAACGATCAACTATCTGGTCTTGGTTCTTTTGAATGAATTTTTTTTTCTAGTATAAAACTTGAACTTTGGAACTTGATCAGTTGAACTGTTATGTAGTTTTTTCTTAGAATTGTTATTATGAAGGCTCATTATATGTTTCCACAACATATTATGTTTAGTTATTTTCCATCATTCTTCTTATTATTACTATATCAAAGATGTTTGTTTCTTGTCAAATTTGTTTACAGAGTGTCTCTAGCGAGCAAAAGGTGAATGCATTGGCTGCTAGCTTTATACACATGCCAGTTGGGGAAAATATTGACTGGAGACTATCTGCGACTATTTCTCCATGCTATGTGACGGTAATTAATAGATTTTTGGCATCTAAAATCAGTTTTTATCATTCTCTATCTGCGACTATTTCTCCATTCAAAGTTACCTTCGTTTTCAAAAGAATTGTTGTCTGGTTGCAATTTTGTTTATCCTTGGATTCAAGTGGTGCATACTTCTTTTTTCCTTTCTTTCCATTTTTTTTTATAATGTGATGATATTTATTGCTCGAGTTCTCTAGACATTTGCTATCATGACTAGTAAGACCATTAGGGTTCACTAAGAAATGACCTGGAAGGTTTCAAAGCATGTCTCATCTTTGATTTACAATTGTTTTTTGTTCAAACGGTAAACAATCATAAACAATCGTTTGTATACCTGAATAATTTGTTATCATTCTTTGAGACCATTTCTAGGATGAATTTTTTTTATAGGATGAAGATTTATAGGGGCAAGTACCAGCTCTTGGAGTTGAATTTGTGATTTGATAGGCTGAGCAAATTCCAAATATGGTTAGTTGTGATGTGAGGTCTTTCCCTTCTTATTTAGGACTTCCATAAGGTCATAACTCCAAATGCCTATCGTCTTGGAATCTGGTTGTGAATAAGATTTGAATGAAATTGTCGTCTTGGAAGATTAGCTTTTCCTCCAGAGGAGGTAGACTTACCCTTATCAAGTCCATCTTGGGTGGTGTCCCTACCAATTTCTTATCCTTTTGTAGGATCCCAATGTTAGTGAGTAAAACGGTGGAGAAGCTTACAAGGGACTTCTTTTAGAAGGGTGTTGATGAACGGAAAGGGGCACACTTAATTAAGTGAAAGGAGGTTATGAAGCCAGTGGACCTTGGGGGTTTATGGATTGGTAATGTGCGAGCCTGTAAGAAGGCCCTTTTGGCTAAATGGCTTTGGCGGTTTCATTAGGAGTCCAGTCCCCTGTGGCATAATACTGTTGTGAGCAAATTTTGGGCGGTCCCCTTTTGAATAGATTTATTTTGAATGGATCTCTTGTGAAGTCCTGTACGGAACTCTCAACCCTGATTTTCTCTCTCTTCTGCAAACCTTAGCCAGCCCTTTGCCCAACCTATGTCTACCACCATTGCCTTTGACCTACACCCTTCACTCTTGGAATGAAGTTCAAAATTTCTTAGAAGATTATTTTTGGTTCAAAATTTCTATTAATCATTTTATGAATGATAAGGTCTTGGTGAAAATTGACAAAATCTTTCAAAATTAAATTTTGATTGCAAGTGGGGGCATTTTGGTGATCTTCACTTGGAAAATTGAGCACTGGTATAATAAGATTCACTTTCATCTGGAGTTTACCTCTGGAATACTATAAACAATCCTCCTTTGAAGCTGTCGGGCAAAATTTAGGTGGTTTGGTCAACATTGGCTCCCCTTAATTTCATTGATGTTGTTAAGGTTTATAATATTAGAAATTTCTCTCTCTGGATTGGTGATATAGTTTTCATTGACATTTCAAGCTCAAGTAATTTACTTTATGCTTAAGTAGGGCCTTTTTGATAGGCAATCTTGGGTATGTTTTATGTTTTCAAATTCACCGAGTTTAGCAAGTAGATTATGACGGTTGTGTTTTTGGAAATTGTTTTCGAATTCTATGATACAAATGGTGCAAATTTTGAAAACAATATTTTTTTATGTTTTTAGTGTATCTACATTTTGAATTTGAAATTTTAAAATTCAAAATTGTATTCGAAGTGATAAAACTATAATGAATATATTATTTCATGTTATAAACTTGATTCATTTTTGTTAAATTAAGATATCTATTATAATGTATATGATATTATAAAATTATAATTATGCAAAATTTTGTGGATAAAACATGTTCTAATTAATTAATAATAGTTTATATTCAACCTAATATTCAGAGGAAATTTGCAACAGTTTTATGGTTTGTAAATGTTATCAAACACATTGGAACAATTGTTTAATTGGGATCCAATTTCTGAACATGCTTTCGAAAAATTTTCAAATTTTGTGGATTGAGGGAATTGGAAAGGTAGTGGAAGATGATGTATTTATTTTGTCAAATGAAGATGAGTTGACTGAAGTAGTTTTTTTGGTTCAAAGGCAAAGGCACCCTGTGCATGATCAACGTCACAATTTGAAATATCCGGATGCGTTAAAACCATTATTTCCGTTGATCATGATGGAATTACAGCTGCCGATCCGAATGTGGCTGATTCTCTTGCTTGTAATGATGATATTTTTCATCTCCTACATCTACGGTGAGGTGGATCCAAGACTTCTAATAGCCTTCCCTCTTCATTATTCTCGCTAGAAAGGAACTCTTAATGTCCTTGGTTATCAGTGGTTAATTCTTATACTTTAGAGGAATCTTATGCATCTATCTCCAGCGCCCTTTACTGAAGTAACTATCCTCTATTGATTCTGATGAGGAATCGATAGTTAATTAGTGAGGAAGGCGAACAACTTATAGAGTTACTAAAGCACGAAGAGTTTTTGGCAGAGGGTTTATTTGTAGAAGCTTATAATAACCTATTTCCAAATGAAGCCAATGGGTCAGTCAAAGCAGAGCTTAATGCAACAACATTACCAATGTTTTCTCCTTTTATTCCTGCTAAGTTTTCTTCTCTTGTTGAGGTTTGTGGTCTCCAGATGCATGCAAGTCCTTCTTGATCTCTTTAAGTAAAATTTTAATGGCTATTTTCGGCTATAAGGAAATCTTAAAGTCCCAAATGATTTGGGGTTTGCTTTTTTATTATTTTTTTTGCTATGTGGTTCTTGAAAGTGGGTGTTGTCCACCTCATGTTTTGTTAGCATTCTCTCCTAGCGCCATTTTAAAAGATTTTATGGTCTTGTGTTTGGAAATCTTTCGTCAGCTTTTTTGTTTGTTTGAATGTATCAAAAGCATTTCCTTGTCGTTTATTCTCTTCTCTCTCTGATCGTTTTGGTTTGGCTGGCCTTATGCCTTCTTTATGGTGTTCTCCAAGTTTTTGGTGGGTTTTTAGATTCTAGCTTTTCGTCTTATTTGGCTTGCGCTCATTTTTAGTTGCAATCGTTTCTTACCTCTTTCTTAATATTTCTTTATTCATTTTCCTTTTTGGGATTTTGTATTTTTAATTATTAGTTTCTGTTGATAATACCATTGAAAAGTTTTGTTCGCTTAAAAAAGAAAAGAAGTAGAAAAGAGAGGCTCATGATGCATCTTCGTATTAGAAAGGGAATACAATTGAGGGCATTTTCATATATTTGGTTTGGATTAATTTATGCCAAAGTGCATAATCGTTGTTATCGCCCCGATAACCATGAAGTGTGATTGAACATTCCATTTAGCTTCGTTCTAGCTGATGAGAGACAGCTCAGGGAAGGATAAGTCTACCTCTTTTAGAGCATATCTTCTTCCAAGCGGCTATGCAATTCTGCACCATCTAATTCCAAAACTGTGTCTTTTGGAAATGTATTGCTGTCATATATGTAACTTTTGTCTTTCCTTTTTGAAAATGGTGCCTGGTTTTGTCCGCCATATTATATTCTCCTATTTTCTTAGCCAGAGGTCTACATCCACTCAAGCATGTCTTTTGCCGGATACTATTCATACTACTACGGAGAACCAAATGGCCTTTGTTGTGGATAAACAAATCTTGGATGCTTCATTTGAGCAAATGAGATAGTTAATTATCAGTTTTGTCACAGAAGGAAAGGAAAGGATTAGTCGTCAAGTTGGAAGGCTTTTGAGAAAGGGGATTGAGATTTTTTGGATGCTATTCATAAGGAAAGAGGGCTTATGCTATACTTAACCAACTGTTGTAGAAACAAAAAGGAGAGGGCCCCATACAAAATTTCCAGCATCGAGGAGTAAAGAAGAGTGAACAGAAAATATACGGGCCTGATTAGAAACTCCTGAATTATCAAACATCACATCCAAATTTTTAGAAACAAAGAGCCGATTAAAAGGAGATTGCAAAGAATTGTCTCCCGATTTTGACCACGTGAACTTGCCATTAGACAAATGCCATTCCATTAAGCTGAGCTCTTCAATCGAGTTTGTCTTCCGACACAAAATTGTTCACGAGTCCATTGAATCACGTTGAAATCTACATGAACGCAGCACTGATCTTACCGAAAGACGAGAGTGTGACTCTTCAATGGTATCAGAATTACAAGATCTGACCTCTTGAATGGGAAGAAATGAAGTCTCAATTCCTTTTTTAGTGTGCAAGAAGGGGATAAGCTTTCATTAAATCATCTTAGCACCATTTTGATACTTTAGTGGACTTGAATTTTCAAAGGACTCTGGAGCAATTATTTTGGAAAAGAAGGTGCCTCTTTTATTGAATCAGGATCACTAATAGCCAAATTATCAATAGAAAAATTGGATTCAAGAGGCAAGATTGGCACTAAGAGATACTAAGACTTTCTGCCAAAGCACAGTAATTAGGGTGCAAAAAATGCCAACGTTCTTGCAGGCCATTGATAATTAAATCCTTGCTGAATTCACGGCTTCTATAGGAGAAATTAAAGAAGTAGATGGGGCAATTCAAATCGGTAATTCCAAATTCTGTAAAGCATTTAAAGTCACATTCTTTTGTGCTACTGTAGCATTTAATGAAACATCATTCGGCACAAAAAATTCCTCATTCTTATGCAGATCATGCACATTAATCCCAGCTACAATTGGTTGAACGTGAGGAGTGACTGATGAAACATTTTCTGGCACAATAATCACATACTCCTCAATCTGGGAGCTCAACTTAAGAAGAAATCTGACGGACGATGAAATACTGGAATGGGCCTCACTATTCTATCTTTTACCCTCAGTGAATTTCAAGCAAGGGCTGGATAATTGGCTTTTGCGTTTAAATCCCTCTCAAACATTTTCTGGAAAATCTCCAACGGATGGTGTGATTAACGCTGAGGGAAAAGAAAAAAAAATCTCCATTTGAGACTATTTGGAGGGGGCATTATACCATGAAAACCAAAGCCTTTATGTGGGAGCTCAGTCATTGTGGTTTGAATACAGGGAAGATTGCATAAAGGGATGCCTTTCATTCATTATCAACTGGTTGGAATATTAGGTCAAGAAGCCTCTGAATCTCAAATTCACCTATTTGTTCACTGCAAACCTTCCCAAAGACTCTGGAATTTAATACTGGAGGCATTTGATTTTCATTAGACAAGCCGGACAACACCAAAGATTTTCTTTCACATATTGGTGGGTCATCCTTTCAAACAGTCTAAGAAATTACCATGGGAAGCGATCATCAGGGCTTTTCTGTTGTACCTTTGATGTGAAAGAAACAATAGGATCCTCAATGATTTATCTTCTTCCCTTAATCATTTTTTGGATTCTTTTTTTTTTTTTTTGAAACTGTAAGCTGTATATATGATTGAAGATAATATACTCATAATGCACTTTACAGCCAGTGTTTTCAATAAAACGTGCACTGCAGAAGACTGAATCATGAAATTTACTTGAAGATAGTAGACCAAATGAAGCATACATATACTCATGAGTGATTTGGACCAAATAAAACGTGAAATTTACTTGAAGATGGTAGACCAAATGAAGGATTTGGCCTTTCTCACAAGTGATTTGGGTTTTTGTCTTTTGTAATTTTATTCATCAATGAAATAGTATTCTTGTTTTCTACTTTACCAATTCTGTATAGATTTCCATTTGCTTGAACTGTTGAGTTTTTTTCTTAACTCCTTTTTCTTCTTGTTTATACAATAGCCCTCCCCCGGGATAGGGGTTGAGCTCGGAAAACTGTAAAAGAATAAATAGTAGGTTTCTTTTATATCTGCGTGCTTTAGATTTACATAAAATTTTATTCTTTGTGTGTAGATTTTGATGGACAGTTGTGATCGTTTTTTAGAGTTTTTGCGAAGGAGTAATGAAGTTAGCCCTACTGTTGCATTGGAAACTGCAGCAGCTTTGCAGGTGATATTGTCTAATAACTTTCCACCATCATTTTTTGAACTAAACTTACAGTTCTTGAATCGAAATGCAGGTAAAATTTGAGAAAGTGACTCGTAGAGCTCAAGAGCAATTTCAAATTGCATTAGAGGAACAAAGCAGGTAACTCAATTTGCTTTTTTTATTTGGGAAAAAATCAATATGGACCCTTAATCTTTGGGTGTTGTATCAATTAATACCCCAAAACTAATAATTGTAGCAAAAAAAAAAAAAAAAAAAAAAAAAAAAAA
>NW_019268536.1:1043919-1059105 GCF_002738365.1 Cucurbita moschata
AAAAAAAAAAAAAAAAAAAAAAAAAAAAACTTGCAAATAAAGAGACATCAAGGTTTTGTCGACCTGCCACCACAACAACTAATTAAGAAATTGTGTAAGGCAAAACTTTCTTCAAACTTTCAGAAAGAACCCTAGCGATGGTTTTGTAGAGGCAAATAATGAGACTAATTATTCTGTAATTTCCCACTGCTTTTTAGCATCAATCTTCATAGGAATAAAACAAAGATATGTTTCATTTAGGCTAGCATTGACGATGACGCTCTTGAAAATTTCATTGAACACCCCCTTAATGTCTTCTTTGAAAGTTTTCCACAGATTTTTAAAGAACTCAGCCATGTATGGATCTGGCTCCAGGGATTTATTGGTTTTCAAATCATTAGCTGCTCTTAGAATTTCTTCCTCAGTAAATGGGACTTCAAGAAAATCCATTTGTTCAACAGAAATTGAGCTTGAATCATCATTGTTGGGGAAAAAGTGATTTCCCTTCTTTTTTGTGAACAAGTTATCATAGAAGGCCACAAATTCAGATTCAGTGCTCTTGACATATATGAGACTGTCCCCTGTTGTAGAAAGAATTTCAATGACTTTTTTTTTTCTTCTGATGCCACAATTCTGAGTTTTCGTCACTTTCAACCAATCACTTTGACTTGCAATGCTGTGTCAAAAAAGATTTTCCTTTGAGGCAAAAAAAAAAAAAAAAAGGGCTTTTTGATTGGATAACTATCCTTCTTTGTAAAGATAGTGAGTCAAGGGAGCCATTTTCTTCCCATTCATCAATTTGTTGGAGCTCTTTAATGAAGTTGTGCTTTTGTTCTGCCATGTCACCAAAAGTTGGTGGAATTCCGGTCTTTAATCACCCGGCATTTGGATGTCAGGATGTGATCTCCCTGTTGAAGGTTTTGATTACCTCTAGCATTCCCATCATCTGTGAAATCTTGAAGATTTCCTTTTTCAGTATTCCCTTGTTTCCATGGGCTTGTTGAACATAATTCAATTTTTTGATTTCTTATTCTTGCTCTTTTAATATATGTTCTAATTTTGTGTTCCAGATTTGCTCTTGACATTGATCTTGATGCCCCAAAAGTTAGAGTTCCTATCAGATCAGGCGTCTCTTCCAAATATGATAGTCATTTTCTTTTGGATTTTGGTCACTTTATGCTGCGAACCATGGTATATTTGTTTACTGTGACGTACTGCTTTGTTGCTTTTTTTTTTTCTTCTTCTTTCTTTCTAGTTTCTTCCTTTGTTTATGTTATTTCATCACAGGGTTCCCAGTCTGATGAACGAAGACATAGCTTATATTCTCGATTTTTTATAGCTGGAAGAGATATTGCTGCATTGTTCAGGGATTGTGATCCTGAATGTGAGAAATGCTCAGATTATAGTAATCAACCCATTGTTTCCCCTTTAGGAAAGGAGGAGTCTCACAACGTTTATCCTCTTTTTGATCAGTTTGGAATGGCAGTAGTTGTAGATCAGGTAACTGTTTATGAGGATGCTCCCATTTTCTTGTATCGATTTTGACACTTCACACTGACTTCCTTTTTGTTTTAAAGAATATATAGGTTTTTATCTGTGATCTTGTAATTCCTTTTTGTTTTTTTGGTTCAAGATAAAGGTACCTCACCCAAGTCACCCATCTACACGAATCTCTATTCAAGTGCCGAACCTTGGCATTCACTTCTCACCATCAAGATACTGCAAAATCATGGAGCTATTAAACACTATCTATAGTAAAATGGAGACTTATAGTCAACACTCAAATACAAGTGGTAATTTACAACCTGTGCTTGCTCCGTGGGGTCCCGTGGATCTCACTGCTGATGCAAGAATCCTAGTGTGGAGGGTATGGCTTGAATTGAGAAAAAAAAAAAAAAAGATTATCTTGCACCTTTTTATGTCATAGCCATCCATAATTGTTAAATAATATTTGTTTCAGGGTATAGGAAATTCTGTGGCTCAGTGGAAGCCATGTTATCTTGTTCTCTCAGGCTTGTATATTTACGTTTTAGAGTCGGGGAAGTCCCAGATTTACCAACGCCATTTGAGGTTTTTCTTTGGGTTCCACCTGTTTATTTGTTTTGTTGGCTCTTTGGTTTTCATTTTTGAATGTTAACTAGGTTCTAATTAAACTTTTTGAGTGTTATTTTCTTATTATTATTTTATATTACATTTGTGTTATTACAGTGTGGCTGGTAAGCAAGTTCATGAAGTTCCATCAAGTAGTGTGGGTGGATCGTTGTTTTGTATTGCGCTGAGTTCTAGAGGCATGGACATTCAGAAGGTATGTTTAATTGGTTTGAGGTGTTATTGGCTTTTTTTTTTTTTTTTTTTTTTTTTTTTTTTTTTTTTTTTTTTTTTTTTTTTTTTTTTTTTTTTNTTTTGTTTTTTTTTTGTTTTTTTGGTATTTTTAAAATTACTTTTTTTTGAAAAAAATGTTCGAAAGATATAATGAAATACAAGACCTTACAACAATTACAATCAAATGAGAACAGTAAAAAAAACAAAAAAAGGAACCATCAAACAAAAGCTCTAGAGAAACCATGTAAAGCAAACACAATAGCGGACAACTTGAACCAATACTAGTAAAAGCTGGCCAAAAATCCTTCTAAAAAATATTTAACAAACCAACTGAATTATACGAAGGATGAAGATCTAATAAAATGAAGCTTCTAAACCAAAGAAAGAAACGGAGACCACACTAGGTTGAAAAAGGCAAAACCAAAGCACCTAAGGTTCTTCGAGAACGGAAGCCCCAAAGTGTATAACAAAACAATCAAGGAACAAATGTCAATAAGAGATACAAAATTTTTAGGCACTAATTATGGAGGAGAAATATCCGCCTTATCATTTTCTTGAAATAGAAACTCAAAAAACGTCCAAATGGGAGTCTTCAATCACCATATCATTTCTTTCCTTCAGTTTTTTTTTTTTTTTTAATATTTTTTTTCACACCTCACTGGAGTTCGTATCCCCTAGTATCTCTTTTCATTTTATGAATGGAAAGTTGTCCTTTTTTTAAAAAAAAATATCATCCAAGTAATCATCTATAGGCTGCACAGAGATTCCACACTGCTTATGCTAACTTCAAATTCTTCATCAAAGTCATCCCACCAAGAGAGAGGAGGAGTGGTAGGGTCTTTCGTTGATTGGATGGTGCCATGAATCCAAATAGGATCTTCTGATGAGGAATCTTTATGGCTACAAGGATTGGGAATTGAAAGCTTTGATGGAGCTATTGTAGTTAAATAAAATTACTACCCCCTTCTTTGAATACACCTTTGTGATTGGAGGTCTAACATTGTCACGTGAGTCATAGCCCCTAGAAAGAGGAAGAACCCTATACATGAAATTCTCAAAGGAGGCAATAGCCTACTGGCCGAAAAGAAATTGAGGATATATTCATCCATTTGTATAAGAACCTTTTCTGGCAGTACCTAAAGGACGAAAAGACCCTTGCATGTAGTGTTTTCTGTTTCAGTACCCTTTAGCAAGTGAATGCCCCACTCTTCTCATTCCTTCTTCAGTTCTTTTTTCTTCTTTGTTTCTTCTCCATATGCTTCTTTGTTGTACCTCTTGTTGTTGTTGTTTTTTTTTTTTTCCTTGTATGTTTATTATTATGAACATGTACGTCTATATATATTTATGTAAGTTTTATATATTGTCTGAACTGCACAGAAAAACTCACATTTGGTTTGTGCCTCGTGCTTAAACCCCAAAGGGCTATTGTGATTTAGTACACCTTGGGTTTTAAAAAAGCTCCGGTTACAGCTTGAAGGAGAAGAAATACACTATTTACTAACTTAATCAAATAACATATATTAGCAGCTACATTTTTCTCCTTTCATATTTTCTAATGATTTATAATTCTCTAGGCTCTGGAATCTTCAAATACCTGGGTGATAGAATTTCAGAATGAAGTGGAGAAGAGCTCTTGGTCAAAAAGACTTTTACAAGCGACATATCAAGCTTCTGTATTTACTCTCTAATTCTAATATGTTCTGCTTTTTATCCATTTACAGTATTCTTCTTCCTGTTACTTAGTAGCTATTTATTATTGTTATAAACAGGCTCCTCCATCGATGGATATACTTGGAGAAATAGATAATGATGAATCTCCGCTAATGGAGCGTCACACACCTAATATGAAGGCAGCTAACCTTGTTATAAACGGTGCATTGGTGGAAGCCAAACTATTGATATATGGGAAGGTACAAATGAGTTTTCTACTTCCTCTTCTGTTCAATAGTGACTGTCAGTGGTATCATGTGTTTGCAATACTATCTTCTCTTTGGTGCCATTGGAGGTCAATAATTATTTTTATGGTTTCTTTTCAGAGACTAGACTTGATTTTAGTATTTGCTTTCTTCCAGTTGGTTGAGCAATCTAATGTTTGTGACCATTATTTTGCAGACTGGAGACGAAGTTGATAATAAATTTGATGAGATCCTGATTCTTGAGCTTCTTGCTTCGGGTGGAAAGGTTTATCTTCATTAATATAGAGCTTCTTTAACTTTTATTTTTATGCTAACTAAAATGTTAGTGTACTAAAGGATTCACGTCTTCTAAAGACTTAGGACTGGAGCTGATTGTAGAATTAGAAATTGACCAGGAGAATCCTATGATTATATTATTAACTATTTCTTCACATGATTTGCTGGATGATTAGTATACTATTCGGTTCATTTATGGACTGCAATGTTTGTGAAGTTTGCTGTTTTTCTTCTTCTCCGCAATTACAATTCTTGATTAGTTTTGTATGCTAGTCGATTGATGTAGGGCATAAATAATATAGTTTGAAGTTATTTGGTAATTTTGTTTGAATTTGTTAAAGTTAGTCCGTTAGTTTGGTTGGATTGGTTGGGCTCAAATCTTCTTTGATTGAGGTTTAACATAGATTGAAGTGTTAATGGAGATTTTGGTTGATATTCTCTCTTTTGATGTTAATTTGCATCAAATAACCTCCATTCTTTATGATATTAATCTTCTAACAAGTCTCGGGTATCGTTCCTTGTCCTTTATTTGTTATGCTTTTGCTACTTGTAACTTTAGATTAGGTTCAATAGATGTTTTTGCAACTCTGCAACTATGTAATCCTATTTTTGCATCCAAATAAACCTGTTTCTTCAAGTAAGTCAATGACATACTTGATTTAATTAACGATGATACCTTCTTCAATCCTGCTAATTTTATCCTTTGAAAATATTTTAACGTTCTTAAATCCTTTATTTGAAACTCACGTCCAAGATTTTTCTTGAGATTGGCCAAACTTGCTTCATCATCACTAGTTAGAATAAGACTATCCACGTAGAGGATCAAAATTAAGATTTTATTATACTTGAAGTGTTTATAAAATAAAGTATGAGCTGATTGACTCTGAAAAGTTCATAGCTAACCACAACTTTTCTAAAGCGTTCAAACGAAGCTCTCGAAAGTTGTTTATGATGACAAAAAGATTTATTTAATTTGCAAATTTTCATTCATCCAAGTTACTTCTCAAAACCTAGTGGTAAGCTTATAAAAACCTCTTCCTCAAGATGTCATTGAAAAAAGAATTTTCACAAGTTGGTAAAGCGATCTATCTAAATTAATTGCAAGAGATAAAAGAACTCTAATAGAGTTAATTTTAGGAACATGGGCAAATGATTCCTAATAATCAATTCTATATGTCAGTGAGTTTAGCTACTAGTCTGACCTTGTATCTCTGAGTATTACAATCCATTGGTTTCTTATTTTCAGGAAACTCCAATACATTTTGTTTTAGAGCATTCATCTCCTTTGTAACGACTAGTTTTCAATTTGGATCCTCTAAGGCCTCTTGTATGTTCTATAGAACAAACAAGTCATATATGTTAGATGGGAAAGCTTTATGGCTATTTGAAATTTTTTGATGTGACATAAAATTTGCAATTGGATATTTGGTACAATTTCAAATACCTTTTCTAATGGCAATGGGAACTTCAAGATCATTCACAATTATCAATGTATTTTGAATGGTTGAAAAAAGTAGGAATGGAAAAAACAATTACTAGGATTTCCAATTTCATTTATTGGAGTCTCAGATTGGATCTATGAAGGATTAGCTATCTGGTCTTGGTTCCTTTGATTGAATTTTCATCCTGTATAAAATTTAAACTCAAGAACTTGTCGTAGGATCATTATGTAGTATTTCTCTCTCTGATTGAGAATTTTCTACCCTTGGCATTAACAAAAAGATTTTGATTTAAGATCCCACGAATAGTAATGTTTGCGAGGGCTTGTTGGAAATTCCTGTTTCATTCTCCTGTTTTTGATAATAGTTTCTACTTGTGGGTGATTTTTACTGTGTCCTAGAAATTTTTATTTATTTATTGTCTATATGCTTCTTTTCAATTCATAAGTCTTTTTGAAGTCGTGCTGACCACATTGTGGTATGTTTTCCTTCTTCAGTTAACTTGTCAGGTTTGATACTTTACCTAGATACTTGTACACCACTGTTAGATACTTACTTCCTGATTGACAGGTCCACATAATTCTTGGTGATGATATTCTTTCAGTCAAAACGAAGCTGCATTCTCTGCATATTAAGGATCAACTTCAAGGCCATTTATCAACAAGTTCACAGTATTTAGCTCGTTCTGTGCTATCAAATGAGAAGTTATCTTCTTCTCCTGGAACATTTGATCCTAATGGGATGCAAATGACTACTGCAATTATTGATGAGGATGATAGTTTTACGGATGCGTTGCCTGATTTTTTATCTCTGTCTGATGTTAGTAACTACGATTCCCCTGGACATGAGTCTACTGAAACCATATTTACTGACAATGATATAGAAAAAAGGAAAAGCATATCCAGTGACATATTTTATGAGGCAGAGGACAGTGAAAGTTCTGACTTTGTGGTTGTAACCTTCTTGACTAGGGGTTCAGATTCACCTGATTATGATGGTATAGACACACAGGTACTAATATGATATTGGCGATGTTTATTATTTGTTCAAAATCATGTTCACGATGCTAATTTTTCATGAATGAAACATTTCAGATGAGTATTTGCATGTCAAAAATGGAATTCTATTGCAACAGACCTACTCTTGTTGCGTTAATTGGTTTTGGTTTCGATATAAGCTCCACAAATTATGTAGAAGTTAGCCCAGACTTGCCCGGAACTTCAGAAGATAAGCCTGTTATGGATAAAGAAAAGGTGGAAGAAAAAGGCCTCGTTAAGGGATTGCTAGGACATGGCAAAAGTCGTGTTGTATTCTACTTGAACATGAATGTTGCCAGTGTTGCCATCTATCTTAACATGGAGGATGGATCTCAGTTTGCAATGCTCGTGCAGGAGAGCTTTTTGTTTGAGCTTAAGGTGGGTACCATCTTTATCATCAAGGACAGTTATTGCTTTACCCTATGCACATAAATTGGTTTTTAGTGGTCCCTAGCTATCTTTCCCTAGTTGTTTTTTCTACGGGAACATTGCTTTTTTATCCTTGGTGTTTCACTTGGATTGAGTTTCTTACCATTTATAGTAATGAAAGGCTGACTCAGCTTGTTTCTTAAACTTAATTTTATAATACACTTCGGCTTGACATTGCTATGATTTGTTGATTTTATAATGCGTGGTAGGTTACTTAAAATTAGTGAAGTACAAAAAATAATAACAATAATAATATGTGTGTGTGTGTGTGTGTTTCAGCTTATATACATACATACATACATACATACATATACATACATACATACATACATACATATATATATATATATATATATATATATATATATATATATATATTTGTGTGTTTCAGCTTATAATTTTTTGCTATTATTTAACTTATTTTGAACTTCTGTTGAACAAAAATTTTTGGGTTTGGTTTATAATTTTTCCATATGAATAAATTTAGAGTTAAAAGTTAAGAAATTTAATTTAAAATATCTAATTCTAAGTTGATAATGGAAATCAATTCTTCCAATTATAGAGCTTTGAAGATAATAATGTGTGTTGTAAATTCAGGATTAAGTGAAAGCTAACTCAACCTCAAATACTAGTGTGTATTTTTTCCTTGTTCATTTTTTTGTTTTCCTGTTTGTAAGCCTAATTAGCAATTTTTGTGTTATCATTATGTAATGGATGGCTGTCGTTTCTAATATATGATCATAAAATGTGATTTACTTTGAGAATTCACACCTCATTCTCACTTTTATCCACTTTCTAACGGGCATTTTTCTTTTTAGGTCCATCCAAGCTCTCTTTCTATTGAAGGAACTCTAGGGAATTTCAGACTTTGTGATATGTCTTTAGGAGAAGACCATTGCTGGGGTTGGCTTTGTGATATACGAAATCCTGGTGTTGAATCACTTATCAATGTAACGTGTGCCTTCTTACATATAAATGATCTTGATATGTTAATTGTTGTATTAAGACTATTGACTATAAATGATTTTTTCTTTTCTTTTTCTCTTTAGTTCAAATTTCTTTCCTATAGTGTTGACGATGATGACTACGAAGGATATGATTACTGTCTATATGGTCGGCTTTCTGCTGTCCGCATAGTTTTCCTTTATAGATTTGTTTCGGAGGTAAAGGGAAAAATTCTCTTAGTTTTCGTTTATAAATTTGTTATAAATCAATAACATTAATCGAGTAGTACATATCTGAACTTTTATTACAATTATTTATAATGCTGTATGTAATTTTCCACTTCTGTAGATTACAGTTTACTTCATGGGACTAGCTACTCCACATACTGAAGAAGCAGTTAAACTTGTTGATAAAGTTGGGGATTTCGAGTGGTTGATCCAAAAATATGAGATTGATGGTGCTGCCGCCGTGAAGCTGGACCTATCACTGGATACACCCATTATTATTGTTCCCAAGAATTCAAATAGCAAAGAGTTCGTAATCTTTCCTCTCTTATTATCCTTGAGTATTTTTTGAAATTTGACTTATAACTGACATAAAAGCATGTATATGATTAGTTGCATGGTAAATTATTATAAAAACAAAAATAACTTGAATTTAGGGAAGAAGAGTAATATCACTGTATTTCTTCTTGCACATCTGAAACTTCATATATAGAAGAACGACCATCAACCAATAAGGAAAGAAATACTCCATAAAACATAATCAATATTACAAAAGATATGTGAGGGGTTGTTTGGTTGGAGGATTTGATTTCTTTTGCTGGGGAAAAATCTTTTTCGAGGGATCATTTTTAATTATGATGGTAGGGTTTGTAAACCCAGTATTTTTTTTATTCGGTCATTTTTCATTTTTTTTTCTTCTTTTTTAACTCTTCTTCGTTCTTTCTTTCTTTCTTTTTTTTTTTTGTTTTTTTTTTTTTGGGGACAATTTCTCTTTTTCCCCCTTCCTTGTTTTAACATTCTTCTTGTCTGTTCTTTTGTATTTTATTTTTTTTCTTTCTTTGTTCCTTTTTTTCTTCTTTCTTCTTTCCATATTCTTGTTCCTAATTTTCTTCATTTTTTGTCCTTTTTTTTAAACTTTAACGAAAATGATTTATTAATGCTAACATAGTATGAATACTTCGTATATGTTTAGTGGCTACTTTTGATAGTGACTATACTTGATTTTTGAAATTTAACGTTTATCATGATTGTTCAATTTGATTATTGTACTGATCAATTATATTCTAAAATTTAAAGTATATTATTTATGATAAGTTTATTATGAACGTAAATTAAATTAAAATCTAATTGCTTAAAATTATTTTAATAGTGTGACCTAATAAAAAAATTATTATTTAACTAATTGTATACAACTAAAGTTTAAATAAGTTTATTAAATTCATGTATTTTATGATAATTATTAAGATTGATTGCTAAATAAACTCAGAAACCTAAAATTGAGGCATATTATTCATAATATATTTATTAGTAAATAAAAACAAATAAAAATTTAATAAAAATAATCTACCTAATAACGATTAATGAACATTGATTGACTAATATAATAAAATTGTTAGAATTAATTGTGGGAATCAAACAAAAATATTAGTTATTTATATGAAATTTTGATTGCATTTCCATACAATATAGTACAATTATCTTTGATTCCTGGACATTTTATTCCTAGACAACCCAACGAAATAATCCTTTAAAGGAAATCTAACAAAAAATTGTAGATACTATATCTATGTCTATATATACATATATACAAGAAACAAGCACTTTCAATTTCTAATTATATAAGTAAAAGCAACCAAAGGCTCTCCTATTTGGTTGATAATTGAGGAGTAATCAAAAAATGTATTAGATTCAAACGTTCACAGCTTTTTTTGATTCTTTCTTTCTTTTCTTTTCTTTTATATACACATGCATATTGTTGGAGATGTTTAAATAGAGAATAAAACGTAGCAGCTCTTAAATTGGCTTCTTACTTCTCTTGGCTTCAATTAGTGTCTAGATATAAGGTCCTCATATTGGACTTTCACCATGAAAATTCCTAAAATTAAAAAGAATTTCAAAATACTGGGTCTGATTTGGACTCAATTGGAAGAGGAACCAAACATGATAATAAACTGATTTATGGTGATTGCTGACATTTTATTGATTCAAAGACTCAAACTAAGACGATAAAATTTGGTGACAGAACTCACAGTTTACGAAAAATTAAGAATCTAGGTCTGTTAGACGCCATGCAGTTCAAAAGATGTCTGGGAGGAAAATGCTATGACATTGTTTCGTTCGAGTAACGAATGTAAAATTATAAAGAATTAATAACCAATCAATTTCTTGAACTTCATTGAAATATACTGCGGGAGATCCTTTTTCTTGTTTTTTACTGTCACTGCGAAGTGATGACCCAACTTTTGAACGTAACCTCACTTGGAAAAGGAAAATGCTAATGGTCTAAAGAAACCTTAAATAACCTATGCTCTGTTTTTCTTGCAGTTTCATTCAACTTGACATGGGCCACCTTCAAGTAACAAATGAATTTAGCTGGCATGGATGTCCAGAAACAGATGCTTCTGCTGTTCATATTGACGTTCTGCATGCTGAGGTAGAGTTTTTTTTATGGATTTCTTGAAGTTCCCCTAGATATATGTGGAAATCATTTTTCCTTTATGTGCAATTGCAGATTCTGGGGGTCAACATGTCGATAGGGATTAATGGTCGTTTAGGCAAACCAATGATTCAGGAAGGCCAAGGACTAGATGTTTATGTCCGACGAAGCCTAAGGGATGTTTTCAGGAAAGTTCCAACATTTTCACTTGAAGTTGTGGTAATATATTTTTATTAAAGCTTTTTAATATGTCATGGTCTAATCTGTTTTTTGCACTTAAATTGTGGTTACTTATTGATTTATATAATGCTATTTTTTAAATATATTTTTAATACATCCACCTGTGAACTTGAAAATTAGCTCAAAAAGTTAACTATTAATATTAATCGGGGAGGAAAGGCTAGAAGAAACAAGATCCTTGGTTACCACGTTATGTTACTATTGTACTTAATATTTTCAAAATTTAAGTTTTATAAGTTTGGGTATATATATTCTTTTTAACATACCCTTAAGTATGATGTCTCTTTCATAATGATTTATTGCATGTTGATCTTGGGGGATGGTAGACCATCAGTATATAATTAAATTGATTCTCATGGTTACTTTTTTGGTAGGTGGGGTTGTTGCACGGCATGATGTCTGACAAAGAATACAAAGTTATCGTTGACTGTTTATATATGAACTTGTATGAACCACCAATACTTCCTCCAGACTTCCGAGGGAAAAAATCAGAGTCAACGGATACGATGCGTCTGCTGGTTGACATGGTCAACACAAACAGTCAAATCTTACTGTCTCGCTCTGTTACAATAGTGACAGTAGCTGTCAATAAAGCCCTGTTAGAGTTGTGTTGTGGCACTCAGGAAGAGTCACCGTTAGCTCTTATAGCAGTAAGTATATTCGTTGAGTAGTATGGAAGATTACTTTTCTAGTAATGAATGTCTATATGCATGTATATTGTATGATAAAGGTCTTTATGTTATATAATGCATTTTCATTAACTATGTTGTCATGTCTGACCCAGTATTTCCTTTACTTTTCTCTCTTTGATTTTTGCAGCTAGAAGGTCTTTGGGTGTCATATCGTATGACATCATTCTTAGAAACAGACCTCTATTTAACCATCCCCAAGTTTTCTATTCTTGACATTCGCCCTGTTACAAAACCTGAAATGCGGCTTATGCTTGGTTCATCAACTGACACTTCAAAACAAGCTTCTTCGGAGAATTTTCCATTCCTGAAGA
Organism: Cucurbita moschata; assembly: GCF_002738365.1. NCBI lineage: Eukaryota > Viridiplantae > Streptophyta > Magnoliopsida > Cucurbitales > Cucurbitaceae > Cucurbita > Cucurbita moschata. The sequence goes on from NW_019268536.1 coordinate 1,056,167, forward strand.
AAGACAGCAGCTTTGGGAAGGCATATTCTGAAGGTAACCTCAATTTGGATGTCCCTGTTGCTACAATGTTTGTGCTGGACTATCGTTGGCGAAAGGAATCTCAATCATTTGTTCTACGGGTTCAACAACCTCGAGTCCTTGTAGTACCAGATTTTCTCCTTGCTGTGGTAGAATTTTTTGTTCCTGCGTTGAGAGCTATAACTGGAAGAGAAGAATCAATGGACTCCAAGAATGATCCCATTTGTAGAAGCGACAGCATAGTACTGACTGGTTCAATCCACAGACAAAGTGAGGAAGTGATTCTGCTGTCCCCAAGTAGACAGCTGATAGCAGATACTTTAGGTGTTGATGATTATACATATGATGGTTGTGGAAATGTTATTCGTCTAATGGAAGAAACAGATGCTATTGGACCGCATTCAGGGAGAACTCAACCAATTGTTGTTATTGGCTGTGCTAAAAGTCTTCGTTTTATTAACGTGAAAATTGAGGTACTAATACATCCCAATTATCTACAACTTTTTATTTCTTATTTTAACAAAGATTTCAACTTTTTTTTTTTGTTTATTGATATAGTGAGAAGATACAACAAATGTTTAAGTGAAACAATATCTTCAAAGGGAGTGAAAGAAAGCAAAGTTAGGTAAAGGGAAAGAAAAAAAATAGACATTGCCTTTCAGCCTCCCCAACACATAATAAACACACAGAAGGCTGGTAAACTGATGAAAAACGCTACCTTTGAACAGTCTCCTATGTTTTAACCAGAATAGAACAAAATCCAATTAAGCACATTGACACTTCACATCCTATGAGCCAAAAATACGTCTCTTTGAATTGGAGAAGAAACTGACAAATGCTTGGTCATTGAACTAACTGAGAAACTACCCAATGGATGAATTCTCCATCATTTAGCATCATCACTGTTCATCAATTGAACCGAGCCAACCTATTGAACAAAAGCCTAAAATCTTCAAATGCATCCACCTCCAATTTTCTTCTAATCCCAATTTTCTAAGACCAACAAGAGGCATCCTAATAATTGAAAAGAAAACTAATAGGTTGTAAAACCATCTGATAAGGATGTGGATAAGTCTTAGAGGAACTTCCCCTGCCCATGTGTTGTGCGAACAAGAGATTTATTTGTCATACAAAGGTGAAATTGATTAGATCTTCCACAGCTTCAAATATCAGTCATGCTAACCGAAAGTCTAGTCAAACAACCATTTTTCTTACAAATTGTATGCCTCCTAGAGGCTCAAGGCCATAAATAGTTGTCACCACCTGCTACTAGAGAGCAGAAGATTCACGGTGAAAATTCTAACCCCTTTTGTGAAATGAGCCTGACTTCTCAATTTTAGGGCTCCAATGTCGAAGCCACCTTCCGTAAGTGATTTAGAAGCTACATTCGATCTTGACCACGTGCTTAAGTTTTCCGGATTCACTACCTTCCCAAAAGAAATTTGCGTACTCCTTTTGTCTATATTCATTGGATGGCATAAGAAATATCTACATGAAGTTGTTAAGAATATTTGAATATTGGTTGTGGTTGTAATTATTAAGAAAATTTCCAGCATACTTTACTTTTTCCTTGTAAAAAATGAAAAAAGAATTATAAAATATAAATATTTACATTGGTAACCTTGAACTTACATATTTTATGTTAAAAGAAGAGATAACTTTTTCGTTGGAATATTGAAAAGAGGACTAATGCTCACAAGTACAAATCTGACATGGGAAAGCAAATATATTCAAAGGAGTAAGCTGAAAAAAGATTAGAAAGATAACACCATTTAGAAGCTTTTTGAATCTGCCAACTTGAATTAATCAAACCATGATTTATAAACATTCCCGAAGATACATTGATTGCTCTCCAACCAAATTTCTGAAATTAAAGCATTCACTGCGCTAGTCCACAATAATTGAGCTTTTGGAGGCAAGGAAGGCCCAATCAGAAGCTGATGAGTTTTGGACTGAGTTATTTTAGAAAACCCATTTCTAGTTAAAAATTTGAAACAATGAATGCTAGAAATTTTATATAAAAATTTTGAACTTTTATGTTTTTTCATGTGGTTTCCTTTCAACACATACAATCCTATAAAATAATAATAAGGGAAAGTTCTTTATTAGAAATAGAAAAAATAAAATAAAACAAAACAAGAAGAAAGGCTGTTCTGAAGCTTTGTCTTCAATCATCTGCTAAAGTGCTACCTTTTATTTCTTTTAGTTGTTAGTATGGAAAGATACTAGAAAATTTACAAAGGAGTCCTATTACTAGCTCATCCAAACATCCCACAAACTCGAATAAGAAGTAAAACCCCCAAACATGTTTGTTAACCAGCGTGATAATGTTATTGAATGGTATTATAAATGAACAAACGTAGGGGTTATGCCTAATTCATTAATTGCAGTTCTCGACTGTTATTTACTTGTTAGTTATCTTCTAATTCTTCTGTTGTTTCTTGTTTAAAAAGAAAAGAGAAAAAATTAACTTCTAATTTTCGCTTTAATTGTGCAATTGTTTATGTTTTTATTATGTATAACATCTTTTTTTGTAGTTCTTATTCTTCCTCTCCACTAATAAGTTTTTCATTACTAGAATGGTTCTCTCTTGAGAAAGTACACGTACCTGGGCAATGATAGCAGCTACTCTGTGTCCGAAGAGGATGATGTAGATATTATCTTTCTGGATACTCTTTCATCTGATGAAGAGAATGAGAATATTGCCTCCATGCATGAAAACTCAGACGTTTCAAATATGTCATCATCTTTGGAAAGTGATCAAAGTACACTTCGTAGTTTCACTTTTGAAACTCAGGTGTGTTAATGTTTAGAGTTCATTTTAATGTTTTGATTTGATGCGATGTCATTCATCTACAATGGAGATTTTACATAAATGGGAGGAGTTGAACTCTTTATTTTTCGTCTTTTTTTTTTTGGGG
>NW_019268536.1:1060054-1076057 GCF_002738365.1 Cucurbita moschata
GGGGGGGGGGGGGGGGGGGGGGAGGGGAATTGAAGGGCTGCTACAGTCCATCTGGTATTAAAACAGTTATCCTTTTTAATATATTTGTAGTAAATCTAGCTGATTTGATTCAGCTGTAAATTAGGAATGCAATCTTCTTCTGTAGTTTCCTTGCGTATTTTGTAATTTTATTTCCCATATAAGTTTAGATTGATTGCTTAATTCTGGCACATATGATTAAGAATCTTCTTGTATAAATTTGAATCTTTCTGACCACTGAATGGATAAGAAAAACCTCTCTCATACATATCTTCATGGTAGCAGAGCCTTGAATTTCTTCAATCCCTAACCACATAGCTGCAACACTAGCTCTGCTGTTGTGGGAACCCTAGTCGAGAATTTGTCGCTAGACTAGCCTTCTTCAAAATAAATCACTGTCACTCATCTCTCACGACAAAATTGTAGCTCTCACATCCTTCCTAGAAGACCCTAGCTGTCGCTGAACCTCACAGATCTCGATCATTACCTTTGCATATTGTCACTATTGCCTGTCTCACACTCCTTTGCCATCTTCAGATTCAGTTGATGTTGCTTCCTTTGTTGCTTTTTTGTTAGTTTTGGAGAGCTTGTTTTTCTCTGTTTGTTTGTTAGGTTGGCCATTTTATTTTCCGTTTTCACACCGTAGTTTGTATCCTGAACATTTTTATTCTTTTCTTTATCAAAGAAAAGTTTGTTTTTTGTGAAAAAAAAAAAAAGTAGCAATCTGTTCCAATGACAAAACCTGCAGGACATATAAGAATTTTGATATCTTGTGAGTTTTCAATTTCTATATGGTCTAGGAAAAGGAATTCTCTTTAATAATGAATGGCATACCTAATCATGCAGTTACGGATTGCAACTTTGCTCCATGGAGGTTTACCTTTCATCAAAATTTTCCTTCTAATATTTTTTCTCGCTTATATATTTATGTGGATTACTTATTCATCAGGTGGTTTCTCCAGAATTCACGTTCTATGATGGCACTAAGTCTTCTTTAGATGACCTATCATATGGTGAGAAGCTTCTTCGAGCCAAATTGGATATGAGTTTCATGTAAGAGCACCAAATTTCTTCTTTATGTACATTTATTTTCATTTACCATTCTACTTCTTTATGGCTCTTGAGATGATTTTGCATGTATGCTATATTCTTGACAAACGTATGTCCATCAGAATAGCTCTAGAAGTTCTGAATGAAAAAAGTCCTAGACTTTGGTTAGATGATACCAATAAGGTAAACTTAGAAAACAAACTTAGGAAGTGTTAAAATAATATATAGAGAAGTTTTCGGGATTAATAGGAGTACAAGGACAGAGTTTTCCTTCATAGACTGACATTAGGCTTTGGGGTTCAATTTCTAGTATTCTCGTGAAGAATTGCTTATTTAAATTTTGTGCTAAGAGGAATGTGTATGTATTATCATTCATTACCTACTGAAAGTGTATCTAGAGCAGTAGTTCAATTACGTGATTTTCTTTCTTTACTAGTAAGGCTCTTTAAGGGTTTCTTATGTATGTATGATTTTTTTGGAAGTTATAAAATTACTAATATTTCAGAATACAATAAAAACATCTCTTGTTTACCCTATTCTCATATCTTAATATGATATATAATATGAGCTAAAATTTATTGTGCCATATATTTTTTGAGCTAAAATTTTTTTAACAAGAAATTAAAAGGAACTAGCTCAAAATATACAATCTCCATAAGGGAGAAGAGGAAAAATACAAAGAACACCTCCCGAAAAAATCAGAACTCCTGAAAGTGAAAACCAACAAAAATCTTGATCGAGGTACTATCTCCTTCTCAATCGGGGCTTCATGCAAAAATGTATAACGCATTTTAAATGCTCCTCAACCACAAGCCTTTCCTTCAAAGCAACTTTAAATGCTTTTCATGAAAAGAACTTGTAATGACTTCCTCGTGGATAGGACCTTCAAGCAAAAAAACAGAACATCCAAAGATCCTTCAGAATTTGTCAAATTAAATTATTATGTGCTATTTAATTGAGTCTGAAGACAAGCATTTTAGGAATCAGAACATTATATTAAAACGTCAATCAATCCAAAATTTCTAGTTGATGGGTTAAATAAATTTAATTATATCATTACTTCAACACTCCCCTCATTTGTGGGCTTAACATTTTTTGGAAGTGATAAAAATTAATATTAATTGGGAAGGAAATGACATTACAGTTTGAACATAGGACCTTTTACTTGATGTCATGTGGGCGTTGATAACCTTTCATTTTTCATCTTGATCAACGGTTCCAGTCGTTTTTTTGTGGCTGGTTTTACAAGCCGTATCCTCATTTTGCTCATGCAGCACCTGGTGACTAGTCTTACCTTGATTAGTTAATTATTTTAGTATTTATGTTCTATCACTCTCCATCTCTGTATTTTCTCTTTCTTCGCTTTTTTTCTCTTTTTTGATTCATGGATGTTGATAACCTTATATTTTCAGCTTAATGAACAGTTCCAGTCATTTTTGGTGACTGATATAAGAAGCCGTATCTTCATCATATGTTCTCTTCCGGAGAAATTGAAGTATTTATTCTTGTATTATGAATAGGTATGCATCAAAAGAAAACGATACTTGGATTCGTGCCCTTGTGAAAGATTTCACCATTGAAGCTGGTTCTGGTCTAGTAATCCTTGATCCAGTTGATGTTTCTGGGGGATATACATCTGTCAAGGACAAAACTAATATGTCTCTTGTAACAACTGATATCTGCATTCATCTCTCATTGAGTGCCATTTCTCTCATACTTAATCTGCAAAGTCAAGCTGGTGAAGCAATGATGTTTGGAAATGCAGTGCCTCTGGTTGCCTGTATCAATTTTGATAAGCTCTGGGTGTCCCCAAGAGGTTATTATTTCACTGGAATAATGAGATTTTTGCTCCCAATGTAGTTGATTTTGAAGTTAACTTTACTAACTTGTTACCATTTAGTATTGAAAGATGCTTGTTAACTGGTTCTTTGAACCGTGATGAGTTGGTTACGTCTCTCATTCTTTCAACTGTTTGTACATGCAGAAAATGGGTCCTCTAATAACCTTACTGTGTGGCGTCCTCGAGCTCCACCAAATTATGTTATATTAGGAGATTGTGTGACTTCACGGTAAGCTTTCTAATCTTCGTATGAGATTTTTTGCTCAGGTTTTGCTATTCGCTTACGCCTGTATGTTTTCATTCTGATTATCTGAGAATTTTCATCTTTAAAATATTTGATGGGTGAGAATTTCAAAATTAAGTTTCTTTCCAATAGTTTGGGTGAAAATTCTCAACCCTCTCCAGCAGCCTTGGTCAAGTCTGTTCCCCGCCATCCAAGGGGTGAGAATTTTCATCATTTACCGAGGCTACTTATTAGAAAATACTCGATGAATATGATATTTTCTTTCTGCCAACAATCTCAAGGAGTGTCACTACAGTTTGAATTGCAGAACTTCTTTCCTTTGGATGGTCAATGATAACTTCAGTCGGTATACAACTGCAAAAATTACCTTTAATTCTATGCATGCTTACAAATATCAGATATTTCTTTATCCAATGAACCAATGAGAAATTGCTTAGCTAAGAACAACCTCTGTTTTACCTTATTTTTTAACGCATCATTTCTCAAATCTTTGCTATTTATTTTCGATGTCATTGCTAGAAAGCACTAGTTTTAATTATCATTTCAGTTAAATGATTCCTCAAAATGGTTACTCAACTATAGAGTAGAATTAACTTCTGTGCAATGGCATCTAAAAAGAAGAAAAATCCAAATTTTACAGCAACTTGGGTCATTTAGCTTGAATGAAATAGAGGATATTTGAGAACATGAAGATGTTGGAATCGTTTGACATGAAATTCAATATTTGACTTGTTGTGGTCGAAGAATGTTTGATCTTCAGAATTTGGCATCTTGTTTGCATACTTGTGCTTTTAGATAAAGGACACTATCCTCATGTTGCCTTTTAATAATTTTCTCGATATTTATCTCCTATTACATACAGATGGAAATTTCATTATTCATCGTAAGGGCTTTATATAAGCTCTAATAACATTTTTTTCTTCAATATATGTTTTTTATGGATCAGGCCAGTCGCTCCCTCACAGGCAGTAATGGCTGTTAGTAATACATATGGACGTGTGCGGAAACCTCTTGGTTTCCAACTGATAGGTGTGTTCTCCAGGATTCAAGGATTTGAATTTGACAAGAAATCTGATATTGATTGTTCCATTTGGATGCCTGTTCCACCTCTTGGATACACAGCAGTGGGTTGTGTTGCAAATGTTGGGAATCAGCCACCACCGACCTATGTAGTATATTGTTTACGTTCGGACCTCGTCTCTTCAACTACTTATTCAGAATGTGTACTTAATTCTCCGTCAAATTCTTGGTATGCATCTGGATTTAGCATCTGGCGTATGGACAATGTTATTGGATCATTTATTGGCCATGCTTCAACTAATTGCCCAGAGAAAGACAATGCTTGTGATTTGAATCATCTTCTTAAGTGGAATTCAAATCCTGATTACACTGCCTTTAAGGAACCTTCTTCGAATACTACTTCTGGTGGTGACACTTCAAGTCATCACTCAAGCATGAAGAGTGCAACTTCATCAGGATGGGACATTTTAAGGTCTATTTCAAAAGCAACTAATTGTTACCTGTCGACTCCCAACTTTGAGAGAATATGGTGGGACAAGGGTAATGATGCCCGTTGTCCAGTTTCAATATGGAGACCTGTGGCACGCCCTGGTTATGCTATATTAGGAGACTTCATAACTGAAGGGTTAGATTTCTTAGTAAATTAATTATTTATTTTTTATTGAGATTAATACCATGTCTTGAATATTTCTCTTGTTTCATTGGCATTAAGAAAATGTATGAGCTCTTGTAAATCTTTGTTATTGACTCATCCTTTCAGCTTAGAACCACCAGCTCTAGGGCTACTGTTTAAAGCTGACAATGCTGAAATTTCGGCAAAACCTCTCCAGTTCACTAAAGTTGCTCATATTTTTGGGAAAGGATTTGATGAAGCTTTCTTCTGGTACCCCATTGCTCCTCCTGGTTATGCTTCCTTGGGATGTGTTGTTTCAAGAACAGATGAAGCTCCTCGTCTTGATTCTATTTGCTGTCCAAGGATGGATCTTGTCAGCCAGACCAATATTTTTGAGATGCCCATTTCAAGATCTTCAAGTTCAAGGGGATCTCAGTGCTGGAGCATTTGGAAAGTTTCAAATCAGGTTGGTATCGAACTTTGAACTATGGCTCTCATTCCAAACTGGTGGTTTCAAATTTTGTGAAGTTTAAAACTAATTAGTTAAATTAAAAATTTAGTCTCTACCCATTTAAGTATATGTCTAATAGTTATCTGATTATTAAAAGTATCTATTGTCTAACTTTCAATTAAGCAGCCATAGATGAATACTGAGGCTTTTTTTTTTTTTTTTTTTTCCTTTTGTGTCTGTCTAATAGCTCCATGAATTTCATGAGTTCTAATAGGTTCATAAACTTTAATTTTATGTCTAGGCCTTGACTTATTTGCATGCTCTAAAATTTTATATATATAACCCTAAATTTTAAATTTTTTTGGGTAAATTTGTGACTTATTTAAAGTGTTTGATAGGTCAAATAATTAATCTGATATACAATTGAAAATTTAGGAACCAATTAGACACAATTGAATTGTCAAGTTTATTAGACACAAGATTGAAAGTTCAAAAATCAGGTTGACACTTTTTACCGTTGAAGGATCAAATAAACACAAATTTGAAAATTTAGAACTAAACTCAATTCAAACAAACAAATATTAGCAATAAAGAACAACTTTTTGTCCCCTAAACTAGAAGGGTGCTTTCTGCTCGCCTTATTTATTTTTGTAGATACTGGCATGCAAATGCTATTTGATTCATATAGAATATATAGATAGGATCCTTTTCATTCTGTGCTTCGCAGGCATGCACCTTCCTTGCACGCTCTGATCACAAAATACCATCTAGCCGATTGGCGTACACTATAGGTGACTCTGCTAAGCCAAAGACTCATGAAAATGTAACCGCTGAAATGAAGATTCGGTTTTTCTCTCTGACTGTTCTGGACAGCTTACATGGAATGGTATTATTCTCCTCAAAGAACTAATATACTGTAATCCAATGTGTGCTGGTTCCCTTGGGTTATTAACCATTGAGGATAATCAAATTTTGGTTCATTCCAGATGAAGCCACTTTTCGACACAACGGTGACAAATATAAAACTGGCAACACATGGTTCACTGGAAGCAATGAATGCAGTGCTGATTTCTTCAATTGCTGCATCGACTTTTAACACACAATTAGAAGCATGGGAGCCTCTTATTGAACCATTTGATGGCATATTTAAGTAATTGACATGCATATTTATGCGTCATGCAGTTTCCCCATATTTGATTTGCCTTCAAACATTGACCTGCTTAGATGGATGTGGTTTTAATCACTAAATATTCATGAATTCCGTACTTGTTAGGTTTGAAACATATGATACGAACGTTGACCAGCCTCCAAAACTTGGAAAAAGAATACGAATTGCAGCCACTAGTATAGTTAACGTTAATGTCAGTGCATCAAATCTTGAAACTTTCATCGGGGGCATCCTTTCATGGAGAAGACAGTTGGAACTTGAAGAACGAGTACAAAAATTAAATGAGGTATTGATCTACCTCATAGATGATGTTGGTAGTAGGTTAATCCTTGCTTATTAAAACATTCACATGCAGGAAGCTGTTGACTACCTTATACATGGAAAGGATGCTACATTCTCAGCTTTGGATGAAGATGACTTGCAAACTGCAGTTGTAGAAAATAAACTTGGCTGTGAAATTTATTTGAAAAGATGTGAACAGAATTTAGATATAATTGATAAGCTACCACTTGGTGACTGCATGTCAGTGTGGATTCCACCTCCAAGGTTTTCAGACAGGTTAAATGTAGCTGATGAATCCAGAGAACCACGTTATTATGTTGCAGTACAGATCATTGAAGCAAAGGTTGTATAGATAGTAGGGATTTGCTAAGTTATCGCTGCTTAATAGATGTGATCTCTTCATAAAGTCGTCTTTAACGTGAGAATCATATTGATTCTTTTGCAGGGTTTGCCCGTTACTGATGATGGTAATAGCCATAGCTTCTTCTGTGCTTTGAGGCTTGTTATTGAAGGTCAGGTGCCAGGACAACAAAAACTTTTTCCTCAGAGTGCAAGGACAAAATGTGTCAAACCCGTGATTTTAAAAAACAATTTATTGGGCGAAGGCATGGCAAGATGGAATGAATATTTCATTTTTGAAGTTCCTCGAAAGGTACTTATTGAACTACTATTTTTATTTCTCATTTCTGAGACATTTGACGCCAGTGGACAATAACATTCTAGCAAGATATATGAAGGAAAGAAAGAAAAATGGAGAGAAAAAGCACACTAGAAAAGTATTATTTATCCGAGTCATGCTTCTTTTTTTCTTTTTTTGTCGTCTCTTTGGGCATGATTATTATAATGTCCATATTGTTTTCACAATATTAATAAAAACTAAATTAAATTCATCATAATCCATCAAGCATAAATTATTTCTCAATTTTAAATGACATGTTTCCACCTTTGCAGGGTTCCGCTAAGTTGGAAGTCGAGGTCACTAACCTTGCTGCCAAAGCTGGAAAAGGTATGTTTTTGGTTCAGTCATTCAGGCTCTGGGATTTTCAATATAAGGCAATGACACAGCCGCAAGTTCAATCCGTATTCCTACTATTTATGAATGCGTGTGTAAATATTATTTGTGAAATATTTGCCCTTATTATCTTAATGTTTTTCAATATTTTGTGATGTCTTTCTCTAATGGCACATATTAATATATCAAAATATTTTTATCCTCTCAAAAGTAAGATAGTAAAAAAGTGGGTAAACCCTAGCTATTGATAAGTTTATCAAATGTTTGAAGACCTTTAATTTAGTCGAAGTATAAGACACTTTGTCCTATCATTGGACTAGACTAGGAGTTATGGTGATGGCAGCATTGTTATCACAGTAGATTTGGATAGGTGTCATTTCAATTCTTCAAGTTTGTTGTTTATCCGTATACCTTCACAAATTCTATGTGCTAAGGCTCTAAATTTTGCTTAGAGAGTTATCACACCCCCAAACATAAGGATTGCTCACCCTTGAGTAATCGTTCTCTCCACTCTCCTTTTCTTTTCCCATTATTATACGCTAGTTTAGGCCAGAAAAAGCTCGAATTTGGAATTCCACTCTCCTTTTCTTTTCCCATTATTATATGCTAGTTTAGGCCAGAAAAAGCTCGAATTTGGAATTCAATAGTCTACAAGCTCGCCCTTGAGAGCTCAGTTGGAAGAATCTGTGTTGTCGTATTCGATGATGCTAGTGCAGTCAGAAAAATTGGTCAAGTTGGAATTTCTTCACTTAAGTTTCCGGAAAACACTACTTCTGGCCACTACATTTTATTTTTCCTATCATGTGACTAAATTTCTTCTAATTAATAAATAATAAATAGAAGTAGATCTTCGATCAGTATTACTTACTGTCCAATCTGCATCAATATACATTCCAACTTGAAGATTGTCATGTTTATGGATACTTTTTTAGATCTTGCAAACTTCATCTTTAAAAAGTATATCAAGGCTCCCAAGTCTTTGATTTGAAACTCATTTGCATGTTTGTTCTTACAATCAACTAATCCTTCATCATCTCTGAGAACAATAACTTAAACATACACAATTAAAATAGCAATTTTATTATTCTAGAATGTTTATAAATAATGATATGATCTGCTTGACTTTGAAGGTATTCCCTAATGGCTACTTTTCCAAAGCATTCAAACCAAGCTCTTGGAGACTACTTGAGACCATATAAGGATTTATGTAATTTGCAAACTTTGTTATTTCCAAGTTCCATTTCAAATCCTTGTAGAAGGCTCATAAATTTGTCTTCTTCTAAATCACCATTGAGAAAGACATTCTTAACATGTAGTTGATGAAGTGGTCAATCTAAATTAGCCATAAGGGAGAAAAGAATTTTGATAGAGTTAATTGTTGTAACAGGATCAAAGGTCTCCGATAGTCAATTCCATAGGTTTTGAGTGAAGCCTTTAGCTACTAATATGGTATTGTATCTTTCAACACTACCGTTGGCATTACACTTCATATAAACACTCATTTGTATCCCACAATCTTCTTATCTCTTGGCAAGTTTGTTATTCCCAAGTATCCACTTTTTCTTAATTCCTCCTTGACTACTAGTTTCCAATTTGGATCATCTAGGGCTTCATGTATATTCCTTGAAACAAATAAGTTGTCCACTCTAGATGGGAAGCCTTTATAAGTCTTTCACAAATTTTCAGATGAGATATAATATGCAATAGGATATTTAGTACATATATGAGTACCTTTCCTAATAGCAATGAAAGTGGTTTGTTGCTTTTATTGATGATCACTATAAATCGAGTAAAAAGGCTGGGAAGCTTTACAAGGATTCATAAATATTTGGATCAATGGTTTTCTTGCAAAGATGCACCTTTCACAAGCAAGGGAGGAAGAATCAACATTTTTTAATAAATTTGGAAACAAACGTTTAGAGTTGAAAAATTAGGCCTTGGCTCCCTACAGCTCCAACCGTACAATGTAGTAGCTTGCTTCTTGGTGACTTGCTTCTCAGTGGTTGTTTCTCCAAGACTTCTCGATAGTCTTGGAGAGCTTGAAGTTTGTTTCTTCTCTAGAGGTTTCATATCTAACCTACTAAGATACTGAGTTATTTTATTACTAGAACATTTTTCAATGAAGTAAAAGAGGCCATCAATCAAAAGATGTAAGGATAGTTACCTGTTTGGGCCAAGTGACTACAATGATTACCATATGAGAAATTGGTTCGTCCATTGTGGGACTTGATGAATTTGCTTCGTAATGAAGTATCAGCTCAATTAGAAAACTAGTTAAAAAAAATTTCAAATAAGTATTCAAGCCTGAACCACCATTTCTAAAATGTTAAACGGAATCCATGTATAAACCCAACTAATATTGAACTGAACCAAACCAGATGTTGAACCAAACTTGAACCAACCAGACCAGAACCAATTCAGCCCGAAATTTACAAATGAGGAATGATGAAACTCATACCCATGAATCTTGCAGAGGCGAATACTGAACAAGCAACAGAGGATGCAAACGAAGAAACCAAAAACAGAGGAACAGAGGATAGGACTGTGAACGGCAGTGCGATAGCAAACGACAACAGCAGATAACATGATTGGCAAAAAAACTAAAACCCACAAAATTGGGTTAGTGAAATTAAGTTGCGGCTATAGTAGAGAACGCAAACAACAGAAAAAGTTTCTACCAAAGAGGCTTGTCGGTGGTGGGGTGGTCAATTCAAACAGCAACTAAGGTTCTGACAATTGGTAACGGCGGTTAGGGTTTTAGATGGTGGGCTAGGGCTTCTAGAGACCACGCTTTGATACCAACTTGAATTTAGGGAAGAAGAATAATATTATTGTATTTCTTCTCACTCATCTAAAATAAAGACAAGGTCTTCGTCTATAGAAGAAAGACCTTCGATTAATAAGAAAACAAACATTACATATATATATATATATATATAATACACAATCAATATTACAAAATATATGAAGTGAATTCACCTCTTACAAATCTTCAAAACCATTTTCTCATACTCACTATCATATTTTGGGCTTTCTAGAATGAAAAACATTTCAGTAGCTTGGTGGTTCCTAATCTTTATTGATGATCATCATATCTCTTTCAGTCTTTCCATGTCATGATTTCTACTCAATTTGTCCGTAAAATTCAAGTTCTTAGGACAGGCAATGTATGAGACTATTTCAATTCAACCCTTGGTCCTTATCTCTCATCCTATGGCATGGTCCACTCTAATGAGATTGTTGGAAGAAAAACTTACATATTCTTGAGCTAGCTCGTTCTTCATGTTTTCTCACAATGTCCCAAATCATTTTTTAGGGGAGGTCATTCTCACTACAACCTTATGAACTGATTGCCTAGTTGTGTTTTCACTTTAAAATCCCCTAAATATATCCTACAAATTCATCCTAAATTCCAGGATCTTTCCTCCACTTTACTGCTTCGAGTGTTTGGTTGTTATGCCTTGGTTCATTAACCATTTTCCTTACCGGTCTAAACTTGATTCAAAATTCAGCAAGTGCATTTTCCTAGGTTATTCACCCCACAAAAAAGGGTACAAAATCATACGCGAATCACTAAAAAAATGTACACTTGCATGGATGCCACATTCTTTGAAAATCAATCCTTTTTTGAAGTCTCAAATGCAGGGGAAGTTGAGTTATTTTCAATCACTCTTAACTACTTCTATGTTTAGCAAGTCTTATATCCATGAAGCCTCTCATAACTCAACTTCCCAATTGCTCAAAGGTAGGGTGATAGAAGCTACACTAGGCATTCTATTGAAAATTTTGTTGCATATAGTAACTTGCTTCCTTTTATCAAGCATGTGTGACTCAAATAGTATTCGAATCCTTCTGATCATTTAGGATGCACTTAAAAGATACAAAATGGAAAGCCAGTGGATGAAGAGATCAAAGCTCCTAAGAGAAATGACACGTGGGCTTTTACACGGCTACCACATGGAAAGAATCTAGTTGGTTGTAAATAGATTTTACGGTTAAGTACAGATCTGATGGAACTGTGGAACAAATTAAAGCTAGACTTCTTGTTGTACACTTCACCCAAGCATATGGTATAGATTACCAAGAAATTTTTCCTTTGGTAGCGAAATTGAATATTGTGCTTGTTGTCTCTAGTTATAAACTAGGATTGGCCTCTTCACCAACTTGATGTTGATGATCTTGAAGAAGTAGTTTACATTCAAGTTTCCCCTGGAATGGAAGACATGTCTAATGGCAACCTAGTATGCAAGTTGAGAAAGTTTTTGTATAGATTAAAAAATCACCACATGCATGGCTGGACCAATTCAAAAACTTGTTATTATTAATGTCAAATTTATCATACTTTGTTCATGAAATCTTCAAAAGATAAAATTGCAAGATGCTATTATCTTTTCAAAGAATGACCTTGAAGAGATTGTCAACCTTAAAAGATACTAGCACTTGCAACTAAGTTTGAAATCAAAGACAAGGTTTGAAGTGGCTCGATCCAAAAATGGTATTGTAATTTCTCGAGAAAAAATATATTCTAGACTTATTAAAGGAAGCAGGAAATCTAGGGTGTAGACTTACAGAAATGTCAATGGATCTAAATCTAGTTCTACACCAAAATAAAGAGACTATCCGAGTTGACAAGTGCATGTACCAAAGACTTGTGGGAAAATTAATTTATATTTCACATACGAGACCAGACATTGCTAATTTTATAAGCATTTTTAGTCAGTATATGAGTTGTCCTAATGAACGTCATCTTGGAGCTATAAACAGACTTTTGAGATACTTGAAAGGCACTTCCAAGTCATGGACAGTTATTCAAAACATCATCGAATGACTATCAATTTCTATGTGCTTTGTTCTATCATGATGCACGGGATTCTTAGCAATATTGATCGCTAATTGACTATCACAAAATATTTTGAATGAATTATGAATATCAATTTTTCAAACATGTCTATAGTTTATAAACCCACATTCCTTAGATTCCCTAAGCAAAAACTCTGTATCCAGCTTTTGCACTACTTCTTGCTACAATGATTTGTCTTTACTTCTCAAAGTGACCAATTTTGGATTTATCAATATATATGAATTCAATCTATAAGAAAATATCTGTTCCTTTTCCCTAATTTTTAAGTTAAATATTTTTTAGAGTCGTGTTCAACATTAGGAAAGGCAAATATTTAATAAATACACATTTTTTAGCTAGTAGGACACGTGTTCGGAGCATGTCCAAATGCATCCATGCCCATCATGGACGCTTTGCCTAACAAGTGTTTGTGCTTCCTAGGTTATGATCCATGTGTAGGCTTTGAATCATCGAACATAATAGACATTCTCATTTGTACAATACAACTTGTGTAGCCTTCTAGTTTAACAACACTAATCATTATTATTGTTCGACATTATTCATATTTCTTTTGGAAATACCATTTTGTTTGCTTTTCCTACTTTTATTGCGGTAAACACTAAATGTTTGAGAGGATAAGAAGGATTTATTTCATGCACAAAAGAGATTTTTACAATGATATGATTATACTATTATAAGCACTATTACATTACCCTTAATTGTGCTCTAGAGAGAGCGTGTAATATGTGCTCCGTTTAATGCTTTCATGAAGATATCTCTTACTTGATTTCCCGTGTTCACGTATCTTGTGAATGGATACTAAACCTTACTGTATTTTTCAAATGTACAAAATGATGGTTGATGTTCGCGATGACTTCAGTGGCTGACGAAGGCTGGGGTGGCTTTAATTGCTTTGGTTAAGTTAGGTTTAATTTCCTACTTTGATTCCACATCAAATAGGAGAGAAAAAATTAATTGTCTTATTTCCAAAAACAATAAAAAAAAATTAAGGTCACCTGATGTAGAGGTATGGCCCATAACAAACAAGGAAACTATCACAATAACCTAATCAATCTAGTTAATAAAGTAAAACATGATATATTTCATAAAATACAGTAAAATATAATAAATATTTTCTAAAATACATAGAACCAACCGGATTTGCTTTCAAACAATCGCACCTCAAACAAGGTATCACCAGAATACATACACCAACAGAAATAGGACAGATTAGCAAACACGTGCACATGAATGGTGGGGATTCTTGTAATGTACGCCCCCACACAGGATGGCACCTAAAATGGCAAAAAAAAATTTAATCCACCATTTAGTTAGTTGGGATAAGGTCGTTGTGTCCAAGTAGTTAGGGAGGTCTGGGAGTGGTAAATTTAAGACAAAAGAACCTCTCCCTTTCTAACCAAATGGCCGTGGAGA
This sequence comes from Cucurbita moschata, assembly GCF_002738365.1. NCBI lineage: Eukaryota > Viridiplantae > Streptophyta > Magnoliopsida > Cucurbitales > Cucurbitaceae > Cucurbita > Cucurbita moschata. The sequence goes on from NW_019268536.1 coordinate 1,074,027, forward strand.
TTTGGAAAATAAAAGAATGCCCTCTGGAGAAAGGTGATGAAGAGAAAATTTGGTATAGATTCAACAAAAGTGATGATCAACAAGAATTTTGGGGAGGCAGTTAAAGCCCCTGGATAGAGGTTTCCAAAAAATGTCAGTTTCTTTTGGGAAAAACCGCCCCTGTAGTTTCTGCAAATTGCAAAAATCACCACTATAGTTTTTAATTTTTGTTACAATTATACCCTCACAAGGATTCCCAACTGGTCTGTTACAATTGAATGGGATAAGTACAAAAACCTGGATTTAGAAGCCCAAACAGGCGCAAAAATAAGCAACGTTTTCCCGTATATGTTCCATGGGTCTTTCTTAGGAAATATTCTTATCGTATGCATCAACCAAATTACTTAAAGATAGTAGACCCTCCATTTTGCCGAAGTGACCTAACCAGGGAGGTTGTGGGTGATACAAATTTGGACCAAATGATGCTTTGCAGAGAGTCGTCCATTCTGAAGGCTCTGAAGAAATTATCCCACAAAAAATTAGCCACAAGACAAGAAACAAACAAATGGTCCACATCGTCACCCTTATTCCTGCTCTTCATGCATCATGAAGGACTAAGGTTACAGCTTCAGACGTCTCTTTTGAAGCTTACATCATCGGGAGATTTCATGTTAACCATAGTTTTTGAACAGGCAGTCATTTGCAGTTTAGGTAATAACTACGATAGAAAAATAAAAAGAAAAGGAGGACAGCTTATCTGCCCCTCCCTCATATATTGAAGACTTTCTTTGTGAATGGACTTTATCTCGTCATTAAATTATAAATCTCCTATTTACGCTGTGACACATTATGCACTAATTTCTGTATATTGTCTTTTTCTTAGGCAAATGTGTAAATTCAAATTTCAAATATTACAAGTTTTTATTATCGAAAACTATTCTATTGGAGTATTTTTTCAATTGCACGTCTTGGTATAGGATGATACTTTTCTGTTTGGAAACTGGCATATTTGATTGAAGTTTGGCTAGAGGCTGGAGGCCTTCAGCATTGTTGTTCCTTTTTTTTACATAGTTTTCTTAGGAAGTACTGCAAGTTCATCAAATATATTTGCTATTTCCTTAAAGTGTTGGTGTTTCCTGCACAGGTGAAGTTGTCGGTGCTCTTTCCTTTTCTGTTGGGCGTGGTTCAAGTGCGCTAAAGAAGGTTGCTTCAGTGAGAATGGTGCATCAGACAAATGATGTTCGTAATATTGTTCCATATACGCTAAAGAAAAAGGTGAGCTTTGTGGAAATATATTAAGTTTTGATTAGAGAATGATGACGTTGCTTTCTACCCCTTCTGTATATGAGTCTTGGTAGTTCACTACAATTTTTTTTATTCACAGTTTCAGCAAAACAATCTTGAAGACATGGCGGACTGTGGAATTTTGCTGGTTTCTACTTCATATTTTGAGAGGAGGACAATTGCAAAATTTCAGAGGGATACGGGAAATGACAATTTTGTTGATAGAGACACAGGTTTCTGGGTTGGGCTTCGTGAAGATGGAGAATGGCAAAATATTCGTTCCCTACTTCCATTATCCACCACTCCCATACTACTGCAAGAAGACTACATTGCTATGGATGTTGTCATGAGGAATGGAAAAAAACATGCAATTTTGAGGGGGCTTGTAACAGTGGTAAATGATTCAGATGTTAACTTGGATATCTCTATTTGCCATGCCTCTTTAATTCAAGGCCACAATGCCTCTTTAGGAACTGGTAGTTTCGATATTGTGGTTGAAGAAATTTTTGAAAATCAACGTTATCATCCAAATTCTGGATGGAGTGATCAGTTACTTGGCTATCGTCATGACGATCCAAAACATTGGAGTACAGGGGACTCTTCACGTTCATCTAAGGTTAGTTTTTCTGAAGTGATGACTTGTTACTCTTGTGGTTGGATTTGATAGCTTCTTAGAAAAAATAAGAGTACCTGAAGTTGGAGTTTTTTTTTTTTTTTTTTTTTTTTTTTTTTTTTTTTTTTTTTTTTTTTTTTTTTTTTTTTTTTTTT
>NW_019268536.1:1076461-1136567 GCF_002738365.1 Cucurbita moschata
TTTTTTTTTTTTTTTTTCTTTTTAGCTACGATCACAACCATCTAACCTTTCTGTGGCTTTTTTCTGAAGGATTTCTTTGAACCACCCCTTCCTCCTGGATGGCAGTGGACAACAACATGGACTATTGATAAAACGCAATATGTAGACAATGATGGCTGGGGATATGGTCCTGACTTTACCTGTTTAAAGTGGCCTTTAACCTCTTTCAAGTCTTGTAAACTTTCTTCGGATGTTGTGCGCCGGAGGCGTTGGGTTCGTACAAGACAGAGATTACTTGATCAAGATTTAAATTCTTTGAAGACTGATTTAGCTTCCATAAACCCTGGAGCTTCTGCTAGTTTACCATGGAGAAGCACATTAAAGGATTCTGATCAATGTTTATTGGTTCGTCCTTCTACTGATCAGCTCACGACCCAATATACTTGGGGTCGTGCAGCTTTTGTTGGTTCTGTCTATGCATGTGGAAAAGATCAGGCTTTAACTGATCAAGGTTTGCTGGGTAAGCAGGCTACTTCGAACCAGGATAATAAATTTGTCGATTTTGCATTCAAGTTGAATCAGCTTGAGAAGAAGGACGTGCTTCTGTGTTGTAATTCTGGAAACAAACAATTTTGGTTGAGTATAGGCGCAGATGCATCAGTCCTCCATACTGAACTAAATGCCCCTGTCTATGACTGGAAAATTTCTGTCAACTCTCCGATCAAATTGGAAAACAGACTTCCTTGCTCAGCAGAGTTTACGATCTGGGAAAGAACTAGAGATGGGAAATGCATTGAACGACAAAATGGCATAATTTTGTCCAGAGGTAGTGAACAAGTATATTCAGCGGATACTCAGAAGCCTTTATATCTTACCTTATTTGTTCAGGGTGGTTGGATTCTGGAAAAGGCAGTAAGTCAGATTCTTGTTAAACTTTTTCCCCTTGCCCCTGAATTTTGCATATCGCTTCAGTTTGTGCCTTTGTACTTGTATGTTTTATTTCAAATGGTTTTCCCTTCCAAAAAAATTTGTTTTATCTCAACTCTCTCTCGCTCTTCAGTATAAAGTTCTCTATTTGAGAGTTCTCGCTGGTAGAAGTTCCTGTTGATTTTTTAATTTTTGAAACAAATTCTTTATGAAATGTAATTGTTTTTCTAATCATGGGACTGTTCGGAAACAAAACTGAATCTGCAGGTTTTAGAAGTATTAAAAAGACTAGATCAATGAAAATTTTACTTAGTCTACAAATATTGAGGTGTAACGTTTTCCTTTTACGTCGTTGTGTATTTAGGAATGACCATTGAATAAGTCCTTTTTTCTTCTTTCCTAAATACAATGACAGGATCCCATTCTTCTGCTGGATCCCGCATCTAATGACCCCATCTCAACATTCTCGATGGTTCATCAGAGAAGTAGAAGGTTGTTTCTCCTTGCTGCCTTTGTGTTTGTTCCACTCTTGCCTGTTATGGCTACTCTCTCAATTCAATATTTGTTAGCTGAACATGTGGATATTTCTGATGATGGTGGATTTTCGATGCTTTCAATAGGCTTCTTTTATGTTTTCCCTTGGGCCCTGGTGCCTTTATCTCATCAGATTTTTAGTTAAATTATGGTATACATAGAATTTTCATTCGTGGTACCTCACAAAATCTCATTCATCACGTTCCTGTTCCTATTATCTCTGTTTTCTGCAGGAGACTCCGTTTGAGTGTTGAACGCGTTATGGGAGGGACTACTGCTGGCCCCAAAATTATAAGGTTTCATGTTCCTTACTGGATCATTAATGATTCATCTCTATCTTTGGCTTATCGAGTGGTGGAGTTGGAACCCCCTGAAAGTGTAGATTCGGACTCTGTCGCACTGTCTAGAGCTGTTAAGTCTGCGAAAATGGCCTTGCGAAATCCTATAAACTCGCTGGACAGGAGATATTCTAGCGTTAGAAGAAACGCTCTAGTCCTTGAAGAAATTGAGGACACAACTCCAGTTCCTAGCATGTTTTCTCCCCAGGACTATGCTGGTCATAGTGGGGCAGTGCCATTTACATCTCAGAAAGAGACACATGTATCACCTCGTGTCGGCATTGCCATTGCTATGCGTAACTCTGACATTTATAGTGCAGGCCTTTCCCTCCTCGAGCTTGAAAACAAGGTGATTTGATGTGCAGGAAAATTAACAGCACAATAAGAATATTAGCTACCATGTGTCTCACAATATTTGATGCTCATTGAAAGTGCATTGATGTTTCAGGAACGTGTTGATGTCAAGGCTTTCAGTTCTGATGGATCTTATTACAAGCTTTCAACTCTTCTAAGCATGACTTCCGACAGAACAAAGGTTTGATTTGCTTAGAACTGTCCATTTGGATTGAGTTTCCTTGTTTGGAGTGCATTGCATCAATAAATTCCTGCGTCTCTAACTTGTGATAGTTCTTCTGCAATTGATGATAGAGAGTATTTAGGAACGTGCTTTGTTTTCTTGTGAGATATTTAAGAAGGAAAATTTCATTATCTCAAAGAAAACAAATAATGTTGAACCGTATAAATACAATAGATAATTTACAGCGGATAAGAAAGTCCCTAAATTTATCTATGAAAAAGTCCTATCCATGGAAAAGAATATACTGTATAAAAAGTACATTAATGTATGAACGATAATGAATAGAATACTGAAGGCTTAAGAAATCTTCATGGATATGGACAAATTTTCTAATCGCCAAATGCTCTACTTCACGCTAATCCCTAGATGCATGCATTCCCTTCCTTTCTCTAATCGAGGAAAACTTTTGGTGAGATTATTTTAGTTTTACTTTTGAGCATACATAAAATTATTATATTTCTTCGATATATTTAAATCAAATACAGGTCCTCTTATATAAGGAAAAAAAACCATATGCAAATAAGGAAAAAATTCTACAAATGTAAATATTAGATATTAACATGAATTCTAAATACACCCGTTAATATTATAGAAATATATAAAGAAGTCCAACACTAGTCAAGCTTGTTTGAAAGACCTTCAGTTAGCATATCAGTTGTGTTTGTTGTACTGTCTGAAGATAAGAGAAGCATATTACACCTGCATCCATCTTTTCCTTTATGAAATGCTTATCAACTTCAATTATATTTGTCCTATTATGTAGAAGTAGATTATGAGTTATAGTAATGGTGATCTTGCTATTACAATAAACCAAAATAGATGTCCTTCAAGAAAACCTCAATTTTTCAAGTATTCTGTTGATTCACATATCTTTTGCAAGTTTGCTGAGCTAAGGCTTTAAATTCTGTTTCAACACTACTTCTGGCTACTATATATATATAATAACTTGAAGTTGGTTCTACTTGTGAAATAATATAATACCTTTACTTGGTGTTTTGTCAAATATCTCAAGATTTTATGTGCAGCTTCAAAATGAGTTGGTCCAAGTGAGACTTATTGCAATTGCATTTGAGCATTTATGAGATAAATAGATTAGTCAACCCAAAGGATAGCAGCTTTGTAGTGTATCTCCTTATATTTCTACATATATATTTCAATGGAAGTAATGGAGGGTACGAGCTCTCTAGCAGCTCAGAAGGGCTGGAATCTCTCCAAACAACAATTACTGACCAAAACACTAACTTACCCTGTCCAAGGATTCCAAGGATCTGTCTTTTTTCCAACTTTGCACTCATTGAAAGTCCTGATGCTACAACACAGCTTACTGTAGCCTTATTCTTGTTACCTTTTGATTCCGGGTCATTTTTAAGCAATTGAGGCCTTAATTATGATTTCTTGTTCAGGTTGTACGTTTTCAGCCTCACACATTGTTTATTAATCGGCTCGGATGCAGTCTCTGTTTGCAGCAGTGTGATTCTCAGCTATCAACATGGTTTCATCCTTATGATCCTCCAAAACCCTTTGGATGGCAGTCTTATGCTAAAGTTGAACTCTTGAAGGTTTTCACCGTAGAACAGAATACATAACAAAATAAGAGAGCTATGATATCTCGGACAAACTTTCATTAATCAAGTATTATTTTTTTTCTCTTCAGCTGCGGGTTGAGGGGTACAAGTGGAGCACTCCATTTAGCCTTTATAATGAAGGTATGATGCGAGTTTTATTGAAAAAAGATGGTGGAAATAATCCATTGCAAGTGAGGGTGGAAGTGAGGAGTGGAGCCAAGTGCTCACGCTATGAAGTCATCTTCCGTCCCAATACATCATCTGGACCTTACAGGTAAGTTAATCTAAGCAAAGTTTTCTTATAAAATTAGAACTTGTACAAGATTGTAATTGCTCCATAATGTGTTTATACATGTAGGATTGAAAACCGTTCAGCTTTTTTGCCAATACGCTTTCGGCAAGCCGATGGTACCAATGATTCCTGGAAGTTGCTTCTTCCTAACATGGCTGTTTCTTTTATTTGGGAAGATCTAGGTAGAAGGCGCCTATTGGAACTTCTAATAGATGGTTCAGAGTCATCAAAAACAGACAAGTACGATATTGATGAAATTTCTGATCATCAACCTGTTTCCGACTCTGGTGGACCCTCTAAGGCTTTGCATGTTACTATAGTTAAAGAGGAGAAAATTAATGTTGTTCTTATTAGAGATTGGATGCCAGAAAGTGAACCTGGAAGATTTTTAGGTGGACGTCATTTACCACCTTTATCAAATCCTCCCAGAATTGATTTTTATAGTTCAGAATCTGCTTCCATCTCAAACTGTGAATATCACGTTATTATCGAACTAGCTGAGCTTGGAATATCTCTGGTTGACCATACACCTGAGGAGATATTATATTTGTCTGTGCAAAATCTTCTTCTAGCATACTCCACAGGCCTGGACTCTGGTATCAGTAGGTAATGTTATTTTCCTCAATCTATATAGTATTCAAAACGAACCATCCCCTTGATTTTGACAGTCCAGATCTATTCTTGACATCTAATATCATTCCCTATGCTTTCTTGAATTTCAATGTCTAAAAGCCAAATACAGAAAAAGTTTTTTCTTTTTTCCTGCATTAGCATAAAGTTATTGTCAAATATATATCTTAATTCTCTTCTTTTTCTAAGCTGTTGTCTCTATTCAGCAAAGTTATTGCTCGAATTTCTACTTCTAGAAATTTTTGTTTAGTTTTTAATCAACTATACCTCCCCTAGCTTTCCAATACTTGACAGTAGTCTTGATTTCGATTTAAACAAATATATATCTTAATTCTCTTCTTTTTCTTTAAAATAAAACTTCATTTGCTTTTGTCCTCGAATATTCTTCAACTTAGTTGTCTTTTGAATAAGATCTCATAGGAGGCTTGTATTTAGTCTTAAAGTTACAGGTAGAATGAAACTCTAAATACTTGGAGCCAATATTGGATTTTAAGTCGCTTGGTTTAAAGATTCTGAGAGTTGGACTTGTGTTTTGTTCCTCCAAGATGATATTGGTTAAACATTACATGTTTTGGTACTTTGTTTGATGCAGGTTGAAACTTAGAATGTCTGGAGTACAAGTTGATAACCAGTTGCCGTTGACTCCAATGCCAGTTCTTTTCAGACCACAGAGAGTTGGGGAGGAGACTGATTATATCTTGAAATTTTCAGTGACAATGCAATCAAATGGGTCAATGGATCTCTGTATCTATCCATATATAGGCTTCCATGTGAGAATTCGAGTGCTGTTAATTTATATTTAAAAAAGGATTTATCAACCATTGAAACTGAATTTCTTCCCTTTTTGGAGCTTCAGGGTCCTGAAAGTTATGCCTTTTCAATCAACATTCATGAACCAATAATTTGGCGCCTTCATGAAATGATGCAGCTAGTTAACCTCAGTAGATTACAGGATACTGGAAGTACTGCTGTTTCAGTGGATCCAGTTATTCAGATAAGGTGCGTTATCTGTCTAATTCTGTGGTTTGGATTGTGGTTTTATATGAACTGCTTTCTCCGAATTGTTTCTTAATATAACTTGGAAATGCAGAGTTCTTCACATATCAGAAGTTCGATTTAGACTCTCTATGGCTATGTCACCCAGTCAACGGCCAAGAGGTGTTCTTGGGTTCTGGTCCTCGCTTATGACTGCATTGGGGAATACTGAGAACATGCCGGTACGCTTTATGATTTTTCTTTATGTGATGCTTTGTACTTCCAATTTCTTCTAGATAATATAGAAGCTGAAGCATGTGGTATACTTGGTGGATTTTGTATGAGATGCCAGAACAAAGGGAAGAGTACTTTCCTGGCACGTTTTTCTCTGCACAATTAACAATTATAGCCTTGAAATATGGAGAAAGAACTTTAAACTAGTAAATCAACGGCAATAAGGGAGGATCTGTAGCTGAGAATGCTATGCTGATAAAGAAATATATTTTTCTCCAATAAAGGAAAACAAATACATGGTAAACTAGTGAATTTGAATGAATAGGGAAAGAAATATTACCCTTTCAGTTGGAGTTGAAAATGTGTATTGCTCCCAACATCTCTAGTTTCTTGAAGGTCAGCTTTTTGCAGTTCCTCTTGTTGTATTTATTACCTCATTGGATGATGGATTAAATACATGCACATAGATAGTTTTATTACCTTGTTCTCAAACTTTTTTACAATGTTTGTAAATATCTATCAGTTCAGTTTTATCATTTTCTACTTTGATACCATGATTGTTTTTGGCCAACTTATGCCACCTTGATATATCTCATGGGACAGTTTACCCAACCTTTTCATGTTGGAAAATTCATAATATTTTAATATCCTATGTTGGCACCAATTAAGTAGCTTGAGAAAAGGACATTGACTTCTTTTTCTTATCAAATGACATCTAGGTCAACCCGTAGTGGTTAAGTTTAGTTTCATGATGACATAGTAGTAGTAGCTCTCACGTTAAAATAATAAAGCTAAGAAATAGGATTGCATGATGCAATTTCAACAGTGAACAATTTGCATGATGAGAACTTGTCACAGGTGACATTTAAAAATTGGATGCAGGGACCACATTTCAGTCCCCTTTCTACGGATTGTGGGAAGATCTAAACTAAGGTTAGTGTTAGGTGGAGAAAGAGTGGGGACTTAGGGTTTCAAAAACTTATTTCACTGGGAATTCCTTTTTCTGTGTGTTTTTTGTCTGTTAGGAGAGAAAATTGGCCACCTTAGCAGTAGGACTAATTCCCCACTTGGGCGATTATTATCAAAGTAAAGATGCATTCTGTTGGATTGAGTGCATCAGTTGGATTTGATGTTATCAAACAGCTGAGTTGGTTATCGTATTTATTAATCTACTGTCTGAATGCGGTGTACCATTTTTGTTTATTGTGATTTTTGAATTATAACTTCTCAGGTCTCAAATTCCTTTTCAGAATTATATATCTGAGAACTTAACTCTTCACCTTTTTCTTTTCTTTTCTTTTCTTTTATCAGATTAGAATAAATCAAAGATTTCGTGAGAATGTCTGCATGAGGCAGAGTACGATGGTCAGTAGTGCTATATCAAGCATTCGGAAGGATCTCCTTAGCCAACCTCTTCAACTTCTCTCAGGTGTAGACATACTGGGTAATGCAAGTAGTGCACTTGGGCATATGAGTAAAGGTGTGGCTGCCTTATCGATGGACAAGAAGTTTATACAAAGCCGTCAAAGGCAGGTGTGTAAAAATATTATAACTGATTTTTTTTTATTTTTTTTTTCAAATAGTGCTGCAGATTTGAAACATTGCTACTTGTGAAGTAACTTGTAGACATTAAGGAACATTTATTGTTTGCTTAGAGATCTGCGTCCTCGTATCTGCTTGCTCCCTTTGAAAGGAACAAAACCAGGAACTTTCTTCAAATTTTAATAGGTTACTTCGCCAAGCATCATCATGAACGAAATCTTCTTTTCATTCCACAGATAGTTTTGGACTGTATACATGCATGAGCATCATACAGTATGCACACGCATTAAATTAAAACTAAACCATTAGATTTAATCAACAAATTCTACTTAAGTGGTGTCTTGGTAGCTATCTAGCTGTATACAATGTGTTATTGTGAGGTAAAAACTGATTGAACTTTGAATAAATATTTTTTGCTCTAGCAGAGAATGATGAACCAAAAAGCTTAAGCAAATTTACAGTATAAATTTAATCTTTTTACCAATATTGTTATACTCCTCACTTGTGGGCTTGGAAATTTGTAGAATGTCCAAGAAGGGAAAATCAATATTAATTGAGAAAACAGTGTACAGTTCGAGAGTTTGAACATAAGATCTCCTGTTTTATACCAAATTAAATCATCACTAAACCCAAAATCTTAAGCCGGTGGATTGCTGTAAATTTAATCTTTTTATTGATACTTGACATAATCCATTTTCAAAACCATGCTGTGTCAAATAAAAATTCTGGTGAAGCTAAATCCCACATTAATCCGGTTTAATCCATTTTCAAAACCATGCTGTGTCAAATAAAAATTTTGGTGAAGCTAAATCCCACATTAATCCGGTTTCTCATAACAGAACTCAGAACAGTATGCAGGCTCCATCTTCAGTTTTAATATGTATCTTACGTTTCCGGCATTTCTTCTTCCTAAAAATCTGGAACATCTTGGCTAATATGTTTGCTTTTCAGGAGAATAAGGGTGTAGAAGATTTGGGTGATGTTATCCGAGAAGGAGGTGGAGCTCTGGCCAAGGGCCTATTCAGAGGAGTCACTGGTATATTAACAAAGCCTCTTGAAGGTGCAAAAACTTCTGGCGTTGAGGGCTTTGTTCAGGGCGTTGGAAAAGGCATAATAGGCGCAGCTGCACAGCCAGTGAGTGGAGTTTTAGATCTTCTATCAAAAACTACGGAAGGTGCTAATGCTGTGAGAATGAAGATAGCATCTGTTATCACTTCGGATGAGCAACTTCTACGAAGGAGGCTGCCTCGTGTAATTAGTGGTGATAATTTGCTTCGACCATATGACAATTATAAAGCACAAGGACAGGTACTGTTTAGCTGGTCATCACCAAGTTACTTTACTGAACTAATTGGACTGCTGTTAGTATACTAATAAAATAGAAACATTGATGGAAACTTGATTGACAAGGAATATCTTCATAGATTCATTCATAGAATATTTTGTTATTGGAAAATTCTTTATAGCCACATCCCTTTCTAATTCAACCTCAACTTTGCTCCCACTGTTTCTTGCTCTGCAAGGTTTCTAGGTCATCCCGAACATAAGTGCAACATCTAAAAGCAGATCATCTATCAATTGTTGAACTATACCCATCTTAGAATTGAATCGATAAGTCATTGTGTGTTTTTATAAGAAAATACCCTCACCTCTAGTTCTTATATAAGGACCCAATGATTCTATAAACCTTTTTGGTGGATGTTCATGAACAGATTCACAATAACTACAAACTTGATATCAGGATGAAGGTAGGAAAAGATAGATAAGCTTACCAACTAGGCATCGGTACCTTCTTTTGCCCCAGTGGAAGTTTATCTTCTTTTCCATGAACTTTAGATCTATATCCATTGAGGTTTGATCCGATTTCACCCTTAGTACATGTTTCTTTCAATAAATCTAGAAAATTTTCACTTTAACATAGATATGCCTCTTTTAGAACCTATCCTAGGAAGTACTTAAGATGCCTTAAGTCTTTTCTTTCGAAGTCTTTATCAAGCAAATTTTTAAGTTTTTATTTCTTCTATCGTGATTCCCTGCGAGAATGATGTTATCAACCTAAACAATAGTATTGCAGACTGCTTAAGATTACAGGGTTCTTTCTAATTTTCGAACTTAACCATTATTCTTGTTGCTTGCTATGCTTGTGAAATGTCCTTATAAACTTCCTTTTTTTTTTTTTTGGGGAGCGTAAGCGGCAAAATCTTTTAAGATTTTTTCTTTATGACTTTCCTGTTACCTGCCTGGAACACTAATCAATTTTTCTTTTTCCTGGGTGAAGGTCATATTGCAGTTGGCAGAATCGGGATCATTTTTTGTACAGGTTGATTTGTTTAAAGTGCGTGGAAAGTTTGCGTTATCAGATGCGTATGAAGATCATTTTTTACTTCCCAAAGGGAAAATACTTGTTGTCACTCATAGAAGAGTCATATTGATGCAAGTAAGCTAGCTAATTTTTTAATACTTTTTAGTGCCTCCTCTCTTCAGTACGTGACAATTACCTGAAAACCATAACTCCTTTTGTTTTACAGCAACCTTCCACCATCATTGGTCAGAGGAAGTTCAGCCCAGCTAAAGATGCATGTTCTGTTTTATGGGATGTTTTGTGGGGTGACCTTGTGACAATGGAATTTTCGAACGGAAAGAAAGACCATCCAAAATCTCCCCCTTCTCGTCTCATCCTTTACTTGCAATCTCGATCAACCGAGATGAAGGACCATGCTTATGTTGTAAAATGTGGCCGAGGCACTGACCAAGCTCTTCGAGTTTATGCCTCAATTGAGCGTGCAATGAACACCTATGGACAAAACCAACCAAAGGTTTGCTTTGTCTCGGAACCCTATTCAATAATGCCAATATTTATTCATAAGTTCCACTGTTGAGAACCTATCCTCGTAGTTAACATCCATTCTTTCTCATGGTGTGGTATACTTCGCAACATCCGGTCAATTCCATGTAGTCTAAGATTTTGGTATCTGATGCACTTTCATTCATTATTTTCTAGACTTTGAGACCTTGGATCGGTGATTCTACTAATCCGGTAAATTTCTAGGCTAACATGTGATTCAATGAAACCCATCTCCATAAACCCAAATTCAGCCAAAATAAATGTCTGATGTATTTGTTGGCACCCCGAAGAGTCTTCCCTAGCATCCTAGCCACAAGAATGTTATGGAAAAAAAAAATTAACAAACACTTCAGGCTGCTAAAACATGGAAATATATACATATACATACATATACATACATACATACATACATATATATATATATATATATATATATATGTAATAGCTTTTTCTTGTGTTCGACAGAGAATTCGTTCATTAAATTGAGAGTAATCTAGAAATTGGGGAAAGAGAAATAGTAACACTATTGAATAACTGAGATCTTTTGGGGCTTTTTCATATAATGAATTTCTGCATGACTAGTTGGGATTGTATTGTAAACCAAAATCTTTACAAACTGTTTCAGGAAATAATAAGAGTAAGAAAGCCATATTCACCCATTGCTGATGGTGCCATTGGTGACTATATTCCGAAAGAAGGGTCTGTTGGCTGGGCTCCCCAGCAGGTTTCTCCGTCTGTTCCTTTCACTCTCAGTTCCGCTTTTGGCAGCAGCAGTTACTGATTCAGTGCTTGCGATGTAAATGATTTTTACAAAGCTGCTCATCTTGAGAAGCCACTAGGGAATAGTATCTCCATAAATTTCTTCAGAACTCTTGTGGAACGGTGAAGTTCACAGCTAAGATCCCTGCTAGCACTGCATAGTCTGATGAGAGTTGAACAGTAAGGCAATCCTCTTGATGTATCTATTCTTAGGAATGTGATTTTTAACAGTTTTAAGTGTTAAATATTCTTATTCTTATTCATATGATAACGAACAAATTTAAAGATCAGTTTTCTTCTCATGCATTACATGTTAAATGGGTCGCTTCATTGATTGATAGTTCTCTTTCTTGGGTGTGCAGGTACTTATGAACCGTACGGAGGAAATGTTAAACTCGAGTTTGTTTCCAGATAATGTATAGCCTTTCCGCGACCCTTGTATAGCTGGTTGCATATAAACGATCATGTAGATGCATAATAGAGAGGGTGAGACTGATTAGTCCACAGAAAATGAAATTTTTTATCTGAATAAAGAGAAGTTGGGCATGCCATTCCTTTGTTCGTTAGATGCAAGTTGTTACTTCCTCCTCTGGTGGCAAAATCAATTGAATAAAATCAATTAAGGGTAATATTTTCTGCTTACCAGTCACATGAGCCAATGACCTATTGCCATGTGTCTTTTTAATTATGTTTATTTGACTTTGGGAGACCAACTTATTCTCCTAAACTTTTGGATTAAATCAATTAAAACTCTAAACTTTAGTCCTTGAATCTATTAGTGATTTATAACTGGTTTTACTTGGTTTAAATCAACTCAACAAGTTATATTATGTATATCACTGAAATTAAAAAATAACGAAATAAAATAATAAAAAGATGAAAATCTTATTTTTAAAATTGTCATCTCGGCACAACTAAATAGTTGGTTCTATATTTGACCATTCAAAAATATTATTTAACAAAAATCTAAGAAAGATAAGTTCTCATAGATTGTGGTTGGTTCACACTCAATGTTGATGATTGACGTTATGAACGAGAATGTCTTTTGGCGTGGGCAAAGTGTCACAACTTTGATGTGTGTATTGACCACCTATCGTGAAAGGCTCAGCACACAATTGTCATCATTGACATTAAGTAGTTCCTAACGATAAGAAACAATAGAGATCGTTGCTCCATTTCCTAAGCTTCGCTCCTGAACCTCGTAAACTCATTGCATCAAACTGCTACCACTACCAACCTACCAAATCAATTTAATGGTATTCACTTCAGTAAAAGAGCTATTATTCAAGTACATGAACGTAAAAGAAGCAGATAAGTAGAAAGAAAGTCCTTTACATCCATTGAATTGAGTAACCATTTTCATAGCACTTTCCACTAAAGCATCTCCTCCATTGAGTTTATAGTAAAACAACTTCTCAATAACATTTTTATAGAACCATCTGATTAACTGCAAGAGACAAAAATATTTCCTCCTTGTTTGAAAACGGGTTCATTTTTCATAACAAAATTATCAATAAACCTATCAATTAAATTATGCTAATTGCAAGCACAGCCAGCATAGCATATATATTCATACACCATACCATCATCAATTCCGAACGTCCCCCAAATACCCACCTTTTTTTCAACCTTCATATGCTTAGATCTTCCAATGAGAATGTGAATTGGGAGTATACCAACGGATGTAAAGATTCATATCACTTGAGCTGCTGCATTAACAGTTCCATCGCTCGTATCTTCTGCACTATTTTCTGGTTTCCCTGGCTCGATATTACTGCTGGCCGCCACAGGAGGAACCTGCCCCGCATCACCTCTATCGTCAAAACCGCTCTTTCGTGTGCCATGAGACGTTGCAGTTACTGATTCTGGAGGTTGGTCGTCTTTCCTATCGAAGTTCCGCTCACGCGAACGCCCGTAATTATCGTGGCTACGGCTACGACTACGGCTTCGGCTGTGACGGCGGGACCAACTCCGACTCCTGCTCCTGCTACTCCTGCTACGGCTTCTACTCCAGCTTCTACTACTACGACTACGACTACCACTGCGACTGCGACTGCGACTGTAACCCCATGTTCGGACTCTTTCAGGACTGCGGCTGTAACTTCTGCCTCTACTCCTATTACTGAAGTCGTTTCTATTATCAAATCGACTCTGTCCACGCCCACGTCCACGACCATCCACACTACTGAACCTATCATGTGGCCCGCCACGATCACCCCCCCTTCCCCAACCAACATGACCTCCAGCAGGGCCACCGAAACCCCGTCCTCTACCCCGTGTAGAAAAGAAATCACCTCTCCCACCTCGTCCACCAGCAGTACCATCCCTCATGTTACCACGACCACCAAACCCACCATCTCTCATCCCACCACGGCCACCAAACCCACCATCCCTTGCACCACCGCGACCACCAAACCCACCATCTCTCATGCCACCCCGGCCTCCTGAATCCCAGCGACTGCCGCCCATAACTGCATCAAAACGACCCATCCCACCCCTATCCTTCCCAAAACTTGGCCCACCACGCATAGCCATATCTCGCAACTCAGCAGGCACATGCTGATCCGCACCCTCCAGTAGTTTAATCAAATCAGCAGCATATTTCCAATCCTGTTCGGTGAAGAAGGTATATGCCACTCCCGTTGCTCCAGCCCTCCCAGTTCTCCCAATTCGATGGACATAGTCCTCAACTCCAGTTGGAAAATCATAGTTGATCACCACTCTGGCATAACAATGAAATAAATAAATCTAAGTACATACTTGGGCAAAAATCATATGATAGTTAGCATACAATCCCTCCAACCTCAGATCCATTTTCTTTCAAATTTTTATTCTCCGTACCATAGAGGAGAAAAGAGCATAAAAGAGAGCCTACCTTATATCTTTGATGTCAAGCCCACGGGCAGCAACATCTGTGGCAACTAGTATCGGGGACTTTCCACTACGAAACTGGTTCAATACCCAATCACGCTCCCCCTGCGATTTGTCTCCATGAATTGCAGCAGCCCCAAAACCACGACCAAGACTTCGTGCAAGCTGATCACATAGCCTCTTCGTGGAACAAAAAATTATTACCTTAGATCCCCGTTCTTGGGACCTAAGAATCTGTTCTAACCGTCTCTGTTTTTCCATCTGTGGAACGACTTCAACATACTGTTCTCCAATCAAAATTGATATAAGAACAAAAAAAAACAGAGAGAGAGAGAATAAGGCAAAAGAGAGAAGAAAAGGGATCAATGACAAATCATCTAGAGGAACAGAAAATGGTTCACAGGTAATAATTTACATACTACAGGATGACACAACTTCATATGATTAAGGCTCAAGAATAAAGATTGCTCGGTATCAAGACTCCTATATTTGGTTATTCAGGGAAATGTGATCAGAATTTTAAATGGGCAATTTATAATTAATTATATAGTTTATGAGGAATTTAATATAATTATGGTGCATTAATTAATGAAACAATCAAAATTGATATAAGAATTAAACATATTTGTTGAAGGTACCTGAGTTATAGCCTTGTTAGCAGCAAGTTCATCAACGCTGCCAATATTCACCTGGACAGAATTGACTAGAAGATCATTCGCTATTTTTCTTACTTCCTTGGGCCAGGTTGCTGTATACATAAGTGTTTGTCTGCGTGGTGGTATTTCATTCACAATCTTTCTAATTTGGGGTTCAAATCCCATGTCAAGCATTCGATCAGCTTCATCAAGCACAAGAAGTGAAATTTGCCTAAACTTAATCATCTTCATTTCAAGTATATCATTGAGCCGGCCAGGAGTTGCCACAACAATATCAGCACCACGTTCTAACTCCTTTAGCTGAGGACCTTTTGGGGCTCCACCATACAAACACTGAAAGAAGAAAGAGCTTTAACCCATGAAAAGGAGAAAAAACGTACCAAAAAGGAAGCAGAAGTAGATGAGTCAAGGACACAAAAAGGCAACATTTGAAACTTACCGTACAACAAATCCTGGAAGACCTCCCAAACTTAATAGCTTCATCTTGTATTTGAGTAGCAAGTTCCCTAGTAGGAGCCAAAACCAACACCGTTGGTCCATTTTGAGGGTTATTCCGGCACTGCCTAAGAAGCATGAAGGCAGGAATCAAATAGCCCAAAGTTTTTCCAGACCCCGTCTTAGCAATGGCAACTATGTCCCGACCTTGCAGGGCAATTGGCCATGTTTGTGCTTGAATTGGCGTTGGAGAAGAGAAACCAGCAGAATATATCTATGGCACAAAGATGGAAATATAGACTCAACCCCAAGTTTAAAACATGCCAAAAGCATTCATGGGTGAAATACATTTTAAAAATACAGAGTTCTACAACAGCAAAAACGAAATAGCACAAAAGATCCCATAGAATAGTTGCTTACAGAAGCAACTCGAGGCAACAAAAGATGGCAATAAAGACATATTAAGCAGAGCCAATAAGCAAGACATCTCAGTCACATCAGGTGTGATCTGGTCAAAGAGCCAACACTCTACTAAAAGATGCCCTAGAAAGGCTCCAACCACCCATTTTGCAGCCTCCAAAAATCAAGGGGTTGTTGCATGTGCAAGTGTAGCAATAGCAGTGCAGCGTACGACATATGCTCCTCCTCCGGAGCAGATATCGCACCTGCGACAAGTGAGAACTCATGAGTAAAGACTACATTAATAACAGAAGAGATGAGTAAGCTGGATCATGGATTCTCTTTTTTCATGCACAACCCAGTTGAAAGAAGTTCGAGCAATCGTGAAACTTGCCTCTCTCAGTATCTCCGGAGGGAAGCCAGTAGCCTCAAATGTCATGTAAGGAGATGGAACGTTATCACCCTGCAAAATTAATTGAACTGGTCATTTACAACCAAAAATAAGCCGTAAACAAGCATTATATGAATGAATCCAGGGCGTAAAAGAAAGTGTAGCTTAACTACTACAGATTGAACCAACAGTGCACACCTAATGAATAAAGTCAGTCACACAAATTGCATTTAAAATTAGTGATGTTTCAACTTCCAAGACACTACATAACCTCGACAATTTCACACTGATTTTCCCACAGAATACGGACAACATGATTGGTAGTCAGTGATACAATTATAACAGCCCATGGCATTTACAACACCAACATAATTGGAAAAGATATCCATGCTGAAATACAAACCGTAGCAGTTACTTCATGCTGTTGACGATAAACTTCAACAGGTGACATATTAGTGACATCTGAAGCTCCAATATGAGGAGGGCCTATCAAAGCATTGTTTGACAATGGTGGGCCACCAGATCCATGGCTATACATATTATGTGAATGCCCAGCAGCAAAATTGGTCCCACTAGGATGGCCAGGTGCTGCAGTTGGAAATGAGACACCACTCATCCTTGTGTCCTGAAAGAAAGGACAATTTGCATACGCTACATGAAAAAATAAATCAAATAGAACAAAATTACTTGGAAACTTGATACAAAATTTTGCTTAACCTGACTTTTCCAATTCTTTTCTGTTTCTCACTGAAAGTATTATTTCTCATATCATAGTTAAAGAAAAACATTTCTCTTAACCTAAAACTAAGTAATGGCCAAGGAAAAAAGTTGTTTTAGTAGTAAACTGAGCTTCAAAAGAGAAATATGGAACAATATACAAGGCATACAAAAAAAAAAACCCCCACAAGTGTAGACTTCCACTGTAGGAACGACCTCTAATCCAATTTCATAATTAATCAAATTCCACATATAACCTCACTCATAAAACTTTACAGTAGCTAACTACGTATCTTCCATGTAAAACCCAATGATATGAAAATAAATAAATCAGCCCCCTTTCAACTTTTTTTAACTTGAACAAATCTTAGGATATGAAAATAAAAATATATCTGGTTTTTTGTCATAGTAAACAACCATCCCTCATATTTGAATCTTACTTAAACAATGCCCAAAAAAGAAACTTAAACATGGAAGAATTACAAATGGACATGAAATGCAGAACCTGCTGGCTCCTTGCCATTGGTATTGCTGCAAGCCTTGGTTGAAGTGGACCAACGCCAGGCCCTTCATTCCTGCCAAAGTAATATTCATTTCCAGCTCTACCTGGCAAATTTTCAGCACTAGTTTGCTGCCCCTGCATCACTGCTGGGCTCATCTGATCTTGGAATCTAGAATGATGTTGGCGATGAGCCAATTCAGTACCTGCATGCTGCAATTGAACCACAGGATTCTGCTGTTGTATGTTTCCTGGAGAGCCACCAAATTGTCGTGCTTGGTCTGATGCTGAACCAAATTGTTGCATTTGAGAAGAATTGGTTCCAGGATGAAGGTTATGAATAGATGAGGTACCACCACTTTGTTCAAACTGGGAAGAAGAAAAGCCAACTTGGTTTCCTGACTGGATATTATCCTCCTCTCTCTTCAGAAAAGCTGACTTCTGCTCAAGGTGATTGCCAAATGGTTGACCTAAAGGACTTTGTTGAACTTGCTGCTGCAAATTGTGCTGCACACTTGGATGCACACTTTGCTGGTAGCCGATATACTGAAGCTGCTGCTGACCATATTGTGGTTGCGGACCTTGAGGCTGCCCAACTAATGGCGTTTGATTTTGCATGCTTGGCTGTCCTAAATGCTGGATTGATGGTTGTGGTATTTGTTGTCCTGGATTCTGTAAGGGTTGTCCTGGATTCTGCGGGGGTTGCTGATTTGGATGCTGAGACATTTGTGGATTTGCATGTGCCATTTTCTGACCTTGATGCATGACCTGCTGCTGGCCAAGATGTGGTGACGACATTGCAAACAGCCCCTGTTGCTGCATGACCTGGTTCGATTGCGAGCTATTTTGTCGCCCATCTGGTGCCATTTGCAAGCCAGGATGGTGATTAACAGTTGCCTGACCGGCAACAGAACTGTGCTGTTGTGACATCAGATGTCCAGGTTGTTGAGAAAGTTGGCTATTTGATTGGCCTTCTTGTTGAGGGACATGATGATTTTTCTGTACATGCGGTGTTAATGCACCATTTGATGGCATTGAATGAGCCTCCGAAACTGAAGTAGGCTTGGACGA
The DNA here is from genome assembly GCF_002738365.1 of Cucurbita moschata. NCBI lineage: Eukaryota > Viridiplantae > Streptophyta > Magnoliopsida > Cucurbitales > Cucurbitaceae > Cucurbita > Cucurbita moschata. The sequence continues at coordinate 1,094,698 of NW_019268536.1, forward strand.
AGAGACGCCAGGATGAGGACCGAGCGGCAATGGTGGTGGCAAAGAGACCGGTTTTTCATACTGAGTTACGTTGGTTTCAGGGTTCCAGTAGTATAACAGTCCAGTGCTCCCATCAATCAATCCCTTCCAGGGTTTGGGAAGAGTAGGGTCGTCCGGTGCATAGCGAGGACCAAGGGAAGGGGGAGCAGACTCTCCAGTTTCCATGACTTCAAAATGTATCAAGAAATTGATCACAAACAAGTCAGTATTCAATAAACACAGCTAGCATCTCTCCTATCCACTGATGAATAACTACCACATAGAGTTATAAACAAAGGTTAACCAAAATTGAGAACAAAATTTAATTCCAACCCAAGTTTATTCAGTTTGCCAAGAGAATAAACACTAGAATCCGTTATACACTAAATTCAGATATCTTATAATGCCATAATGAAATTTCCTTCAAACTCATATCATTCATTCAATCTTCAAAATTTTCCCAATCATCCTTACATTTAAGTTGAGTAAGAATCAAACCAACGAACAAATGAATTCCAAACCAAAAAAAACAGAATGCAACAAGATGATCAGAGAAACAAAATTTTATACATCTACCTCAATAAAGATCCGAATTCCGATAATGTTTCTCCTTCCTCGTCAAGACCTGACGAGAGAAGTAAAATTAAAGGACGCCCCAAATGATTGGCACGTTGAATCGCTCAATCGAACGAACAACAAAGTTCTTCAAGGAGAGATTCACAGGGGATTCTGAGGCGCTAGGGCTACTGGAGATGTTACCGAATGCAGCGTCTCGTCTCAATCTACCATTTACACGACGAAGAGGGACCGATCGATAAAAAATTGGACGGCCAGGATCATCTACTGTAGCTTGCGTTCGAATCTCGCACGTCCAAATAGCGACCGGGTGGCGACGCTTCCCTCTTATTTTCGGCTCTCGAGCTCTTTATAGAACTACGGGTTACGAGCTCAAGACTCCGACCCTTTGCATATAACCCGTGGGTCGACCCGTTTTATCGCTAACAATATTGTATTTTTTTTTCCATTATTTTTGTATCTATAACTTTTAAATATCTTTTAGATTTTCCGATATTGTCCACTTCCAGCATTAATGATACCATGTTGCTCTGATACCATGTTACATGAACACGACTCTTCACAATGGTATGATATTATCCACTTTGAACATAAACTCTCATGGCTTTACTCTGAGCTTTCCCAAAAGGCCTCTGGAGATAGTATTCATTGATTATAAAAAATAAAAATTGTCAATAACGTTGGGAAGTGATGAAAATGTAATGAACTTGATTTTAGTATAGATAGACACGAGAGTTGGTCGAAAGGAGGAGATGAGTATGATAAACCCTAATGCTTAAAAAAACACAATTTTAACGGGAACGAAACTAAGGAGGAACAAGGACATACAAGGAGACAGAAAAACGTCTTAATAAGACTAAGACCAAGAAACCGAGACGATAAAATGTTGACATGAAAGATGAAGGAAACAAAATTAGGGTCACTTTCATTTAATGTCTGTCTCAAGCATTTATCTACAAAACTATTCTCGTTTAAACGTAGTCTCAGTTCATTTATATACCCCTTCGTTTACTCAAGCGTTTCAACTATTTTTATGATTATGTTCATTTGAAACTTACTAGCTAGGGAGTTCACGGGACAAAGTTAGATATGGATGTTCCTCGTTGCTGTTTCCACTCATTTAAATCTATTATCTCGCTATTTGCTTTCCATTTTCTTTATCGCCTAAATAAGGAGTTAGCTACAACCTAACCATCGAGACCATTAAGACTATAAGCTATAAGCTAAAGTGAGACTGTAAATGGTTTAAACAACTGGCTACACTTCAATTATCAACAGTAACCGAGAAAATAGCGATCGAGATTATTATTTAATTATTATAGAATATTCTTAGTAAATAAAATAATATTTTATAATAGTTAGGGGTGTACGTTCAACCCGACAACCCGGACCAACCCAACCCGAACTATAAAGGTTGGGTTGGATTAGCATTTCAGGTACGGTTAGGTTCATTTTTCTGAATCTGAACTGAATCGATTTGTTTTCAGGTTCGTGTGATAAAACCTTTGAGTTGACCCAAACCAGATAAAAATATATAAATTATAATAAGAATTTTTTTGTATTAATAAGTTTGTTCGATACCTTGGCTTCTCTAAGGACACAGATATACATTTTTTAATTATTATTTTGTTTAATTTCTTTGTTCCAGATTATTTTAAGAATTATTATTAAATCACAATTTATATATATTTTTATTTTTTCCAATCGTTTAGGTTTTTAAACTAAGTTTTATTGTTTATTTCATTTAATTGAATGGATAAAAAATTATTTTAAAATTTTAAAATTTTAATATATAAATTTTAAATTTTAATATATTTATTATCTATTTGTTAGCACGTGGTTGAATCATATATATATATATATATAATAGTTTAGGTTCTCTGACCTATAATTACAATTAAAATATTTTATGGCATTTTTAAACTAATTGTTTTTATAGTTTATTTAGGTTCATGATTTATCTTTATATTTGTTATTACTTTAACCAATTCTTAAGAAAGGTCGGATTTAGCCATTTTTAGTTTTATGAACTATGTTAATATGTTATACATCGAACTATGTTAATATGTTATATTTTTTTTTTTTGAGAAATGTAAGTATTTATATGTAGGTATTTATCCATCTTTGGTTTTATGACAATGTTGAACTATGTTAATATGTTATAATTTTTGCATTGATTTTCTTTTTATTGTGAATAATTATAAATCAAGCTTTGTTTGTAAACTTTTAATATATTTTATCTAAAATTCTATCTTAATAAGCATTGATTTTCTTTCGTGAATAATTATAAATGAATATATTTTATCTAAAATTCTATCTTAATAAGCATTGATTTTCTTTCGTGAATAATTATAAATGAATTTATGTTTGTGAACTTTTAATATATTTTATTTAAGATTCAATTCAGTGTCCACATGTCATAACAGTTAAAAATAAATATTTAAAAGGGAAGGTCTGAACCAAATGCCACACAAGTATAAAGGATGGAGGGGGGGAGGAAAAATATAATTACTATATAAACCATTATTTATTTCTAATTCAGATTTCAACAACTTTCTAGAACATCAATTTCATTTATTCTTGAGAAGCTAAGAAGGAAGTGGAAGATCATACTTCACCTACAAAACTCCCAGAGTCTACAATCTTTTTCGATCATTATTGCCATTTGAATCAATTAATTAAAGGCAAAAAGTTCGATCGAGAGACTCGTGATTGCGAATCCCGCACCAGGTTCCTTTTGTTTCCATTTTCCTCTCTACAACTATCCTGGCTCAAGGGAGAGTTGGAAGAGAAAGCTGAAGAAGAAGCTCAAAGGTGGTGCCCGTAGCTGTAGTTATAGCTTTGTGATCACGGCACCGAACCTTCAGATCAATGGCTCTCGACGCCGAAGCTGTACCAGCGGCGGAGTTGGCGCTTGCTGATACCGACATCAACTGGAACAGGTTCTCCACCAGCTTTTCCTCTGCGATCAATATTCTACTAATTTGCTAGTGAAAATCATGATCCTCACCGGTTTTTGAACGAAAGTATGCTAGATGTTAACTTCTTGTTGTTGTGGAATCTGTCTTGTATGTCTTGGTATCTGTTTTAGGAATTCGTTTAAGGGACTGAGAAGCGCGTTTTAGCTATTAACATCCGATTGTTGTGGAATTTTGTTTGGTTTGTCTGAGTCTTCGAATTTTTTTGGTCAGAGAATGTATTAGGATCTTATAGTTTTGGCATCGTTTTCTTTTTTGTGGTTAAGCATTTGGAATTTGGAGCTTAAACTAGGTCGATGTTCTATAATCGCCAAACTAGGTTCGGTACCAGTTGATTATTACACAATATAACGTGTGATTTCATACTAGGCGATTGTTCTCCTCCACTTTACTTCTAACGTCCTCACCTTCAATAATCTCCACCAGTACGCCTTCATACTTTTCTTTTCGTTTACAGTCTTGTCAATGCTACTGTAATTTCTTCTCAAAATGAAATTGTTTTTTTGTTATTAAGAATTCTAGCTATTTTTTACCGATCGGTTGGAATGTTGTATCCGTTCTTCTTGTAATGTTACTGATAACTTCAATTAGGTTGGACAAGACAAAGTTTCACATAATTGGAGCAATTCTCTTTACTGCTCAGTCAGCCCTGTTACATCCAACAGCGGTTGTAAAAACTAGAATGCAAGTTGCTGGATCTGGTCTGTCTCACATGCGTGGACTGTCAGTTTTCTGGAATATATTGAAGTCTGATGGAATCTCTGGCTTATATAGAGGTTTTGGTACTTCAGCGGTTGGCTCATTACCTGGTAGAGTACTGGCTTTAACATCACTGGAAGTATCGAAAGACATAATGTTGAAATATACTGGAAGTCTGCAAATGCCAGAAGCAACTCGTGTTGGTCTTGCTAATGGAGTGGCAGGCATGATCTCAAATTTGGTTTCATGCATATACTTCGTGCCGTTGGACGTGGTACATGAACATTTTCTTTCTGTTCTTGTCTATTTGAGATCGTATTTGTTTGTGAATAAGTTTAGTTCAGAAGATTGGGATTGAAACTTGATGAGAAAACTCTTTAAGACTTGATTGAATTAAATGATTTTCCATACATGGTTCATGGTCACAAGATCCATGCACATAGTTTAGTGGTAACAAACATGTAATCTTTCCTTTCAAGTGGGAGGATCAAGTTCCCATATTTGTTGTACTAAAAAGAAAAAAGAAAAAAGTTCCCATGTTTAATTTCCAATATAGTTCTTAGGACGTAATAGTGAACTTGTTCCTCTCTGCTACTCGACAGTTTATTATTGTCAGTACGTTAAGTAAGCAGCTTCAATTTTAATCTGTATCTATACCTATATCTATATCTACTACTCGTGATGCCCCTGAATAACTACACAATGTCAATTGTTAACCGCAGACTTGTCAGAGGATGATGGTTCAAGGGCTACCTGGAACCACCTTCTGCAATGGGCCACTTGATGTTGTGAGAAAAGTGATGAAGGCTGAAGGATTTCGTGGTTTATATAGGGGTTTTGGATTAACGGCTGTATCTCAATCCCCAGCATCTGCTCTCTGGTGGGGTGTCTACGGTGCTGCTCAGCATATCATATGGAGGTGCAATAATTTTCCAGCATAGTCAACTATATGGATTAATTTTACATTAATGGTTAAAATCTTGGACTATGAGTAATCTAATCATTATTAGGAGCTTAGGATATCGAGATAGCATGGAGAAGAAACCTTCTCACATGGAGATGGTTACTGTTCAGGCTACAGCTGGAATGGCGGCAGGTGCTTGTTCGTCTATTATTACAACTCCTCTAGACACAGTAAAGACACGACTTCAGGTAAAATAGTTGTTAGTATTAGTATGCTGCACGACATTGGTACGAAATGATGAAATGGCTAAGACCGTCGCTTATTTTATCTGTATCTCTCCAATGCAGGTCATTGATAACTATGGAACTGGAAGACCATCTGTGCTCAAGACATCAAGAGCACTTTTCAAGGAAGAGGGGTGGTTGGGATTTTATAGAGGCTTTGGACCTCGGTTTTTGAATATGTCACTTTATGGAACCACGATGATTGTCACATACGAACTGATCAGTAAGTCATATTTCACATTTTTCTTATGTGAAAGATTATGAAACTGACTCAGGACATTAGGAAACACGTAAATTATTAATCATGCTTCTCGTGCAAATTTATAATTATATTTATCTATAACAATCACCTTTTATTAGTTCAATATTATATCAGTCCCTTAGATATATAATATAACCTTGTGCATTGCTGTTTAATCCTCTATTATACTTTTTTATCAGAGAGACTTTCCTTAAAGGAGATCGTGACATCTTGAATGGGAGGACTTGTGCGGGACGTTTAGAAAGAATAGAGTAGTAAGCCAGATGCTTCATTTTTTTTTTCATTCTTTTTTCCATCTTTTTTGGATGGTGGGGATTGTAAGCAGCAGATGAAACATAGAAGCAACACATTGACACAGGACGGTACCAAACTAGCAATGGTACAAACGTAGATCATTCCATTTTTCCTTTCTGTATGCTGAAAGACAGGTGTCCTTTTTACAATTCTAAAGTCACCAATATGAATTTCATTTTGTTAGAATTGTATTCATGAACTAATGGGAAGATGAATTATATTTCATTGATTTGTAGGATTTCTTGCATGCTTGAATCATTGATTTTTTCCCTCTTAGCAGCGGATGAATCATAGCGAAAAGAAGCATCATTGACACAGGACAGAACTTAACTTGCAGTAGTTGAAACGTAGACCATTCCATTCTTGTAATCATGAACAAAGAAATGAAAGTAATGATTTTCATTTTGGTTACACATGTAATCATGAACAAACGGATAAAATGAATGATGTTTCATTGATTTGTAAGACTGTCTGCATTCTTGAATCCCACCACCAATGCGAAGTTGCAATACAGTCGGAGCCTGCTGGCGGTGACTTCAGGTATCAGAATACTTTATCTTTATTTACCTCTTATTTCGCCATTCTTATGTTACCAAACTTTGAATAAGGTGAAGGGCCCATGGTTCTGGAATGATCAGCCAGAGGATGGAAAGAGTTCGGGAATGTTATCACGGAAAACAACTGCATTCCTACTCCTGTATTCTCATACGTTGATGCGATCAACGAAGCAAGGTAAATATCGTCCATATGTCGTGAAATGCATTGCTTAACACACTTGGGGTTGGATGGCTGGGGGGTTGAAAAATATGGAAACTGAACATGGCTGTATGTTGAGATACCATCATATCTTCTTCAAAACGCTTGCAACAACCCATCAATAATTAAAGATAATCATTTTAAAATAATGATTTATTCAAAGTCAGTCACTTCCAATCATATCTTTATCATGTTTGTGATCCTTCAAAATCACTCGAAACTCAGATTTTCGGAGTGATTTTGAAAATGACAACCCCCAAACACGACCTTCTTCTCTTGCATTTGCAATTAAAAATTGAACATTGTTGATTTGTCATGGCAGTTACATGCAGGTGATTTCACTCCAGTTTGTACCACGGAGCTCTGGATGATGGCTGCTCAAACAGAGCTTTGGTAGAGGGGGTGTGAAGCTCATAGGATTGTCTTGAGAAGAAGTTCGATCTCATTCCGAGTGGATCAAGGATATCAAAGCCTATAATGTGAGTTTTTCGATACACCGTGATTCTTTTGGTATTTGAATAGTAAGGAGAAAAAAAGCACGTTTTGGTGAAATATGTTCGACAAAAGCATTCCTTCATCATCACTAGAACGATGAGTCTTTAATGTTTTGATTTTTTTTTTCTATAATATATGTTAACATTCAGTATCCAAGTGGTTGAACTTCTGAGACCGTGTGAAATGGGTGGGGAAACCTACAACTTTTTGACACTCACATTGGCATCTTTTTATAAAAAAACCAAGAGCCATGTCGAATCAGATGATAAGGGTTGTAAAGGACAAAGGTCTTGTAGGGGTACCCATTGCCGTAAATTCTGCTGACTTTCTTTGAATTAGTGGCCTTTTGCTTCCACTTTTTTCACACTTGTGTTTGCCTTTAGGGGATTGGCTGTAACACATTTTAGATTATCTACAAATTGTCGCAACTGGGAGGTTATTATTGGAAGTTTGAGTCCAATTTTTTTTCAAAACGTCATGAGATAGTTTGATTCATATCCGGTGTGGGCATTAAAGCATTGAGAGGACCTTTCCCTAGTACGACAGGACCGGAAATGACACACCTCTAGTATACCAGTTATCATGCCCATTGTAAATGTTGATAGCCAAATGCAGAGCAAATAACTGTTGAAAGCGTCCAAGTAGTACGCCCACCGATACTTAAAAATATTCATTTGGCCTTCAAAATTGTTACTTTTTAACAAGTTAGGAGCTACAATTGACTTATTTTCCAAGCTTAAAAAAAAGTTACCAAAATAGTTTATTTATTTATAAATAAAATAAATAAACACTATTGTTTCCTTACAAATCATGGATTTTAAGGGAAGAAAAGACGAAGAAAAGGCTTTGTATAGAGAGCAGTAGTCAAAGTAGGGCCCACTTTCACAGCCTTTTCTAATTAACCTTTTGACGATCTTCTTATGATGTCTCCCGCACCGCCACCTTCTTAACTGTCTAAACCACCCACTCAATTTTTAAATTTCGATCATAACCCTTAAATTAGGAATTTTTTTTTTTTAATATTTTTATTTTAGTATCTGATTTTTTTAATTCATAAGTCCACAAAAACAAAAAATAAAAAATTTAAAATTTTATACTACATAACATTTAAATTTATATATAACAAAACAATTATTAAAAAAAAAAAAAAGACTTATTTTCATATTTAAAATTAGAGTAAATGTGAGAAAATATTTATATTTATTATTGTGGTAAAAAATCAATACTCAAACTATATAGTACAATAAAAGAAGAAAACAAAGCTAAGTTTAGGGCATGACTCATGATTTTGATACCATGTTAGACGAACATGACTCTCCACGATGGTATAATATTGTCCCTTTGAGCATAAGCTCCCTAAAATGTCTCGTACCAATGGAGATAGTATTCCTTGATTATAAACTTATGATCATTCCCTGAATTAACGGACGTGACACGTGTCACAATCGCACTCTTGATGGCAGCGGACTTGCGATTGTGCAACACTCACTTTCCAACGACAAGTGAGCTAAGTCAATTCGTTCTTATATCGCCTACGGCTAAGCGACATATGCTCGAACCTCTTAACTCGATTTAAGAGAAGGTTTTAGAAAACGAGGGCAGAGAGAGATTTTTGAAAGAGAAATTTTAAAAGAAATATTATACAAAAGAGTAATAACAACCATACTGCTATAGCTAACATTCAAAAGTGGATTTGGATTTGGATTTGGAAGAGATGGAGGGAACACCGCAATTTGAGTCCATAATTGTCCCTCGAAATTCTCACTCTCTTGAGCTGAGCTGTTTTCCTCCTCCAAAATCAAATAAATTAACCATTCTATTCAATTTATCATTACCATAAATTTTTACTTTGATGAACTCCATGCCGTCGCTACCTCTTTCCGCCGTCTCCGGCCACCGGAATCTCACATTTCCATGGCTCCTACTCCTCCTACTACCGGCAACACTACTTTTACCTTCTCTCACTTTCGCCTCACCTTGCCGGACCTCCTGCGGCAACATTCCGATCAAATACCCCTTCGGAGTCGATGACGGCTGCGGAGCGCCTCAGTTCCGGCGCATGTTCAACTGCTCCACAGATCTCTTCTTCCTCACTCCCTCCGGCACTTACAAAGTCCAATCCATCGATTACGACAAGCAATCCATGGTGATCTACGATCCGGCCATGTCGACCTGCTCCATCCTTCAACCGCATCACGACTTCGTCATGACCGATATCCAATCGATCATCATGCCGCCAACGCCGGACACCGTGTTCGCTCTCCTCAATTGCTCGATCGATTCACCGATCCTCAACCACTACAAGTACCTCTGCTTCAATTTCTCTGGCCATTCCTGCGACGAACTCTACGGCGCCTGCAACGCCTTCCGAGTCTTCCATCTGTTGACGAACAGTTCACCTCCGTGCTGTTTCACTGGATACGATACTGTGAAGTTCATGAGTATGAACATTCTGGATTGCTCGCATTACACGACGGTGTTGAATGCGGAGAATCTGAAGGGCGTAGGGGCTCTGGATTGGGATTACGGGATGAAATTGAGCTTCTCCGTTCCGGATTTAGGATGCGATCGGTGTTCAAATTCGGGAGGAACTTGTGGATTTGATACTGAAACCGAAGGATTGTCGTGCCTCTGCTCCATTTCCTCTAATCATACCAGAGATTGCGGTAAGCCCTCCCCGCGTTGCGATGCGTTCCATTGCATATATATATATATATATATTTATTTATTTATTGACTCAATAACTACTTTTATAATATCTATTTTTCATTTAATTTTTTTTATCTTATACTTAAGTTGAAACACTAACTTAGGAAATAATCATAAATTTATAATTAAAGAATACTCTCTCTATTATTAAAGACTTTTTTGAGAACCATAAAACAAAGCATGAGAGCTTATGCCCAAATTGGACAATATCATACACGGTGGAGAGTCGTGTTCATCTAACAGAAATTAAAATGTCATATCCTATATTTCCCCATCTTTTAATTAAATTTAGTTTTTAAACTCTTGCACGTAAAATATTTTAGTTTATTATTATTATTATTATTTTGCTGACAATTTAACGATCATTTATTTATTTTTTATCTATTTTATTGGTGTTATTATTATTATTATTCCTGGCTAACAATTTAACCATAATTGATTTTTTTTTATACAAACAAATTTTTAAAAAATCACTATTTTAGTTTTTATTATCATTATTATTTGCTTAAACAATAAATATGTTTTAAAGAAAAGAAAAAAAAAACAACTCTTCCATTTAATAATATAAAAGTGATAATGATATTAAAAAGTTTTATTTGTGTGTTTTTTTTTTTCAGTTGGTGGAAATATTATGAGTGGAGGACCAAACGAAGCATCCTTAGTAATCATATTTATTTATTTATTAGGTATTATTCAGCTGGTTTTAAGCTATTATTGAACTCCCAAAAAAAGGTGTAAGTTATTAGGATTAAAATGTGGCACTATTTAATGATGATGAGTAATTAGTTTGTTATTATTTGGTTTTTTTTTGTTTAAAGTAAATTGTTAACATTTATTTATTTATTTATCTATCAACTTTTAAACTATTTTTAACTAATGGATGATTATTTATTTATTTATTTATTTTGGTAAATACTATAAAATTATGTTGACTTTATATTTAAAAATATTAACATTTTTTAAAATTATAAAATTTAAGGGAAAAAAACGATCCATTTCTACCTAAACATCCTTGTTTCAATTTACATCATAAACTTTCAATTTTATAAATTTAAACTCGAAGTGTTTCAATATTTTCTCGTCACATTTGGTTAAATTTACCTATTAATATTAATCAAAAGCAAGCAATAATATTTCAAAATTCACACATAGATAATGTGAAATTCAAGTTTGATTTATCAATTAAAAAAAAATTAAACAATTAAATAAATACCTCAAATTTCCCAAATCTAACAAAATATAATTTAATAAAATTGAAAGTTTTGGGCAAAAATAAAGTTGGCCCGTGTGATGCTTCAGGGTAGATTGTGATATCCCACGTTGATTGGGGAGGAGAACAAACCACCATTTATAAGTGCGTGGAAACCTTCCCCTAGCAAACGCGTTTTAAAGCGGACGCCCGAAAGGAAAAGTCCAAAGAGGACAATATCGGCTAGCAGTGGATCTGGGTTGTTACCGCCCATCTTAAGATAGGGGTAAATATTGATTATTACCAAAGTTAAAAGACTAAGATATAACGATCCATAACAAAACTTGAGTTATTTACAATTAAAGTGAACAAAAAAGGAGAGGAAAAGGAACCTTTGTTTCTTTCCTCTTTTTGCAATAAGTCAGTATTTTTGTTACAAATCCTAACAGCCTAAAAATGAGATTTACAAAATAATGTATACATACTGTTTAATCTGATGGCGGAATGGTTATTGATTAAGCCAAATTCTGCTCTTCCTTCTGGATTTCTTGGGAACTTCCATCTTCATTTGAGCCACTGGGTTCTTCATCATTAATCTGCTACAAATTGTCAAAATGAACTTCAGGGTTTTCCTCTTGTGAGAAATTTTATCTCTTAAATGAAACAGGCTTTCGATACCGATAAAATATGGTCTAACATGAGAATAGCTTAGCGGTTATGACATTTACTCCTCCGACCACAAAAAAAAAAAGATTGACCTTTGAACCCTCTGGAGACGTTAAGGGTTTTTGGAACTAAGCGAACCGAAGGTTCGAACTGGGGACCTCTAAGCCGGTATACAACAAAACAATACTACATACTGGAAGATCATTCATTACCTTATTCCTAGAATGGGCTCCTCTCTATATGTATGTGCTTTAGCCCTGACTGCCTAATTATTATTGACCATTGAAAGAGAAAGAGATTCGTCTTGCTAATGTGCTTGCTTATTGGATTGATGTAAGCCTGATAAGTGAGGTCTTAAAAACTTCATAGAATGAAATGACAATGAACGATCAGCTATTTCATTTGTGCTTGAAGCTAGTAGGCGACAAGAATCTATGGTTTCTATCCTTCAACTAATTCAAGTGATTCAGTCAAGGAAAAGTCAGATGCCTCTCCTACAGGCTTAAACATTGATTTTGTCTCGATGCGGTTCTCCCCAAGGGGATCCCAAGACCTTGCCAATGCGGCTGCCCCTTGGAGGCGAGGAAAACAACTTAGAGCATATTGAAAGAACAATCCTAAAGAATGGATCTATTCGCTCCCTATTTTTTGCTGGTTCCTTTTTTCATAGTTCAGTAAAGGAATGGAAAGAGCGGATAGAGAAAAAAGAAAATATATGGTAAGTGAGAATAGTTTGTAACAGAGGTTACCTTAAAAATGTGAAACTTTGTTACTAATCTCATATACTGATGGCGAGCCTCTGGAGAACGAGCCATGGACTTGACTCTGGATAGCGCCTTTTCAACATCAGCATATTTAAGCTGGCGCCCAATTCGTAGAAACTCATAGTCATCACTTTTCTCCACCTGTGAATGCGAGGAAGCAACTTCTCCAGTTGCCCCTTCGGCTTTGAACCCTCGCAGACCAACTCTTTTCCGCCTCCAGCGTAGAATTGCCTTTTCTACAATGCTAACTGTCCATATGACCTTTCTATACAGTTTACGAACTTGATATCCTCTCACATGAGCCTGAATGCAACATTTCAAGCATGAGTTAAGATCAAGATCTTAAGAAAGCAAATAGAATTGTATAACGTCGTAAAAAAGAAAACACAAAAAAGGTCGCCTTATGAGGGGGCAATCTCTCCCACGATAGCCTAATTTGCCATAATTTTCCTATTCTCCAACTTGTATTGAAACAGCCCAAATTCACCACGCTAGTAGATATTGTCCGCTTTGGCCTATTACGTATCGCTATCAGCCTCGTGGTTTTAAAACGCATCTGTTAGGAAGAAGTTTTCACACCCTTATAAGGAATGTTTCGTTCCCCCTCTCCAACCGATGTGGGATCTCACAATCCACCAATTTGGGGGCTAGCGTCCTTGTTGGCACACTGTCCGGTTTCTAACTCTGATACCATTTGTAATAACCCAAGTTCACTGCTAACAAATATTGTCCGCTTTGGTCGGTTACGTATCATCGTCAGTTTCACGGTTCTAAAACCCGTCTGTTAGAGAGAGGTTTTCACACCCTTATAAGGAATGCTTCGTTCCCCTCTCCAACCGATGTGGGATCTCACATGTATCCTCTACCAGGCAAACTATCTAAATAAATACAAATATGCCACTACTAATATTCCTAAAGTAAAACCTAGCAACGTAATAGACGAGCACAAGTACCTGGATTTTTACAATTCGGTTTCTTATCTTCAAAAACTCTTTTCTTCCCTTCCAGCCACGATAATTTTGTTGAATCCTCACAGCTGCAACGTGGAGATAATCCTCATAGTGAATTTTTTCAGCCTTGTTTAAAATTCCGAGAGCCACTAGGTCAACTGATTCTTCATGTATCATCTCCTTGTCACTTCCCATTAATTGTTTATGACGAAATGAACGAGCACGGAAAGCAGCATGAATTAAGGCAGCAGCGTGAACAGACTTCCTGACAGCAGCGAGAGAACCCTTGAGGGAAAGGAGTTCGTCTTCCGCCAACTGCGATGATACGACATCTGCAGTCTGAATAGTTTCATCAACGTTAACATTTTCTTTGACGTTGTCCTTAAGATTTTCACCATCAGTCAAAGAACGTAAATGAGCTATAAGATCAGCTTCAGCCAAATATCCAGCAATTCCCTTATGCCCTCGACTTGATGCCAAATCAGCAGCAGTTTGTCCTCCTGGAAATCCTGAAGTTGGATCATCCACGGCACCAGGAGAAACACCTAACCTAACCAGTGTAGCGACGGTTTCTTCCCTGGGGATCAGAGGACAAAATGACAGTAAGAAACATTGTTGAGAGATTATTCCAAGGTGTAAATAAAAAAAATGGAACTGAAATTTTTAAGCACAACTCCTGAACCTCCTAAAAGAGAACAAAGCATGTAACTAATACTTGAAAATCCAAGATGGGAAGCTAACCTCCCAAAGTAAGACGCCCAGTGAAGAGCTGTCCTTCCCTTCGAATCTCTGAAGTTCGGACTGACCCCAGAAGCGATTATCGGTCCTATGGTCCATGCATAGCCAAGTGCAGCTGCCAAATGTATGACGCCTAGGCCCTCTTCATCCAAAACATGCGTTCCCATAGTTCCTTCATGAACCTTGCATGCTAGCCACTCACAAAGTTTGTCCACCAGCAAAGTTTGGATCATAAAATCCCTAGGGTTCATTCCATCACTTATTAATGGAATAGAAATCCCTTCCATCATTCTCCATTTTGCAATATCACTTCTGGATGACTTCATCAAACCTATGATTTTGCATTTCTCACAGTTTTTAATAGAGCAATCCAACCACTTTTCCTCTAAACATAAATTCAACAGCCTTGTCAGACGCATTTGAAACCGTAATTCATCTTCTGATGCACACTTGATAGCATTAGGTACAGAGAGGGTTGGTAGCTTTTCACGAAACTCAAACTCTCTCACCTCACTGCAGGCTAGCCTATTACAGCATGTCACATAGAAGGGAATACGCCCTGGAGCATGCAGAGGAGTTTGGCATCGAAGTACACTGTTTGACAGAACTTCTGCAGAAACCTCAACTTCCCCAAACATGCATCCCCACTGCGTTTCTACAGGAAGTTTTTTGCTTCCCAAAAACGAGCCAACTATTAGGACCTTCATAAATCCGAAAAAAAAAAAAAAGTCAAACATCGAACACTCAGCCTTAATGAATCTAAGGGGAAAAAACATGTCATGCAACAGCCGGTACCTTTGTTACATTTCCAGAATATGCCCAATCTGGGGAAAAATCGGAAATACTGAATAACTGATCTTGGGAAAGTGAAGGCCCCAGTGAATCGATATCCAGCTGCATGTGATGCGATAAACTGGATACTTCCTTCTCATCATTTCCAGCATCCAGTGCACACCAGTAATTACCAGAGTCCAAAGTCATCAAAGAATCATCACAATCTCTTCCAATTTCCTTATCCATCCATCTGCCAAAACTGTCAAGTTTTTTGAGTTCTCCAAAACCTTCATGGTTCAAATCATATTTGGACGTCTTTTCTACCTGAACAAACGAGTCGTCTACCACCTGAGAATCAGTACACATACCAAATAGAGGAACTGTGATCAAACCGTGCTTCTTTTTCTGACACAAGAAATATAGCGTTGGGCACTTCAACAATATACAAATATTTTAGTAGAGAACCAATTAATCATATAACAGTAAGCAACTGCGAAAAGAGTACAACAAGTTTTCCCCATGGTAAATGCTATTAGATGACTTAGAATTGATTCACTCTGACAGCATCCAGATATCATGAAATCGTAACCTCGTCTTAAAATAAACTTAAACATAATAAAAAAGAAATAAGAAAGAAAATGTATGCGACTGTATGTGACTGTGTGTTAGTAGGCAAAGAGTGTACCACATCAATGCAGGTTCACATGTTCTGTTATGGAGATATAATGATATAATCAAGTAATTTCACAGATCCAAATCGCAAAAAAATGTATCCACCAAAAACTGCAATCAACAAACCTGAACAATTCTCTGAGAAACTGCTTTTGCGGCAGGTACTTCTTCATCAGCAATCAAGCCATGCCCACTATTTACCATATTTTTTACTAAGCCACTAGAAGCCAATCTAGCATCTATTAACTTATGTGTAATTGAATCAGTTATGGCAGATTGAATAATCACGATTTCTTGTCCACATAAATCAGACGATCCTGCACCATCTCACCCAAAAACGAAAAATAAACCAATAAGACAAACACGACGTAAACCCAAAAATGGCCGTTTGAACTCCCTAGCATAAAACATAACTATAAAGTAACAAACAATTGAAAATACAAAGTTCCAAAAGGAATTGATGAAGTCTCATTCATATTTAGCAATAAAGGGGTCTTTTTTTTTTCTTTTTTTTTTTTTTTCTTTTCAGAATATCTCTTCATGGGGATTATGACCACTTCGAGGGAGTACAGATTTGCTTTAAACAATAAGGTATGCTGAAGGAGGAAGTTTGAGCGGAAAATTTAATAATAAAAATAAGTAAGGGTCCATTTGTTTCATGGGTTTTGATATGGATTTTCAAACAGACATTTAATGTCCTTGTTTGTTTAACATGGTATTATTGCCTGAGGAAAAGCATAGCTTGATCAGAAGTTTTCAGCAGATTAACCCAAAGATAACAAGAGAAAGAACAACAAAGAAATAAATGGTCAAGTTTCTTTCCCTTTCTTGCACAGTGGCACCAATTAAAGAAGGAAAATCCCATTAAACACTGCAATTATAAAGAATGGTTCTCAGAAAGCTCAGACAACGGTAAAGATGAAGTTTTCAAGAAACTTCAAATTTCTTGGGCCAGAATTTTAATAAGCTTAGTCCTCTGATTCAAATATTCAAAATAAATAAATAAATAAATAGCCATAGATATATGATTTCTTTTATATAGCCTGGTAATGCGGGCCCCACTGGGGCACCTGCGGACCAGACAGATTAAGTCTTCTTTCTGGAACAATAGAGTGATAAACTTTTCTTGAGAGTTGAAGAACGAAATACAGTACTTTAGTCTTACCTGAAACATCACCTGCAGGCAAAGATGCAGGCAGCATGCTGGATTTAAACACATGATGAACATCAGAAGAGATTCCAGAGTCATTCCTAGCACTAGAATCCACACCCCCATTTTCTGAACGCACTGTTTGCATAGGACTTAATGGACTTGAAGTATGAACTGAGCCAACAAGTGAAGTTTCCTGCATAAAGATGGGTGTTGAACCACCTTGACAACCTTCAGCCAATGACCCTGGATCAACTGAAACTCGAGATATGCCAGACCTGTAACCCTACATTCCACCAAGAGTTAAATAGACAACACCCAAAAAGAAGGGGAAAAAAAGGAGCATGGAAATTAAAAAGCCTATGCACTGTCAAGAAGAGTAAAAATTACAACTGTAGAGTTTAATAAGCTCATCTAGTCCATTATTATTATTATTATCAGTATTTTTGGTAAGAAACCGTCATTTCATTAAATATATATATATGTATGTATACCAGAGCACTCATATTTCACTCAGAAAATAAAAAAATAAAAAGTTTCATGGTTCAATGCCGTTAGAAGCACATTATGGAAAATGTGACCAGAGAGTAGAAGAGTTTTTTAAGGAGATGAAGCTGGAAGTTCTCTGCTAACTATCTAAGTTCTATTTATCAATCTATATAAGTTTTCAATTAGTTACTAATGTTTCCTGCCTAGTAGTCCATAGGGGCTTCAATGCTCATTCTTTAGAATGTCTGCTTCCTTACTCTAATCGCTGCTTTACTTTTATTACTTTTAACTTAATCAATAAAATAAAAAGGAAATTGGGGATTTAAAAGAATAATTTGGAATAAATGAAACAGTTATAAACTAGGGATCAACCTATTCAGCCCATTGCCCTCTAAGGTTGATAACTCAACCAGACTTCCGCTATATGAATCTTAGGACACAGCAGGTTTCAGTCTAACAATACGCAGCTCAATTGCATTTCAAAATAAGCAGAAGGTAAATTAGTACAGGTCAGAAAATGAGCACCATCATAAGGCTCAAGAGTCACAAGTTATTCAAAACCCTTAAAAAATACAGAGAAGTGCAAAGGGGTGGGAAAAATTAGACTAACATAATACCTCATTTACTTCTCTGTAATGCACAAGGACAATATGCTCTAATTGCCTGAAAACAGTAAAAGGTGAATGATAAAGAAGACAAAAAAGATGTGACTGAGTGTTATTAATTCATTAAAAATAAAAATTTCTTCAACAGGACCTCAAATATGCGAAGGAAAATCTATACGTATGAATAAGTCCTCCTAACCTAATGAAATAGCTCTACCATAATCCAAAATCTAAAATTAATGAATACCAGGAAAGAGAGATGGAGAGACAGAAAAACTCACTCATCCAGCATCCAATAACTTCTTCGCTGGAAGTTGTCATTGTCCTCACCATGTGCATAGTAACAATGCAGAACATCCACACTTCCACTCTACAAACACGGAAAGAATTAATTCACAAAATGAAACATTTTAAGCAACTTCTGTCCGCAGGGAGGAAGGGGAGGGGGTGGAAGATGTACACTAAGAACCTATTATGCACCATATTTAATGTACTGAAATGACCAAACACCTGTGCAAAATGACTGCAGCAACTAGCACGAAAAGAAAAACTGTAAAACCAAGAGGGAAAATGACTTTCAGATGACCTGGACTCATCTTTATGATAGAAAATGCAACATCTAACAAAAAAAATATCACGATTGAAGCCAAATCCACACATTTTGATGCTGGTACTTGTTCCTTCATAACATTTTTGTTTGTTGTTTATCCATGGTTTTGGGTATTTGGTTTGAAAGAAATAAGAGGCTTTTCACAAATAAAAGTGTTCCTTGGGAAGAAAGCTTGCTTTTTATAAAGACTTCTGCGGCTTCTTGGAGTGCTATCATAAAGCTTTTTGCAATCAGATTCCTTCTTGTTGGGAAACTTTCTCGTTGTATGTAATTCTTAATTTTGGTTTTGGGTTTTAGAAGTACTTTTTAATTTTAGTTTTGGAGTGCTTCGAATTCAGTTTTTCAATGATGAATCAGAAGTTCTCATTTCTTGTAAAAACAAAAACAACAACAACAACAATAATAATACTGATTTGTTAAAAGTACAAATCGATTTGCGTTCACCTTCCCATAATATTTTGGGGACACTTACAACACAATACAGGAGTATTGACACGGGTATATGGAAATCAATCTAACGTTCATGACCTGAAAAATCAACGTGTTCAAGTGCCCCCCATCACTCATGACCATAGGGGAAAAAGTTAACTTACAACCATCAGATTGAACAGCACACCTTCAACTTTTCATGGGCTTCTTTGACAGTTTTCCCATCTTTCTTCTTCCTCCATTTATGACCATCTTTACGAAAATATCTAAGTGCTTTCCGATCAAAAAGGAACAAGGATCCAGCTGTAAGTGAATAGTATTAAGTTACTTTGTGCGCGGGCAGAAAGCAGCATCTCATCTAAACAATATTTGAGCAAGCAGCATTGGAGTAAACACAATCCTTATGAGAAACGTTTCACAAAATAAACAAAAGGCAAGGAGATTAACAAAATGACACCGATTGAGCTACTGGCCTTGACTAACATGGTGGATGGCATTTTCACATGGTTCAACAGTGTTCCTACTTATTCAAAAGTCCAGCAAAAAAAAAGAAAGAAAAACATTCAGATCAGGAAGCTTTTAGATTGCCTAACTCCTTCACCTTAAAAATCTATTCCCCCTAAAACGTTAAGAAACGTTGTTTACTCCTTATGTAAACATTCAAAATCTTTTTATTTTCCCTTTTTTCCAGACAAATAAATTATGGTAATCGTGTTTAAACTCTTTTTTATTTTTCTTAAAGAAGAAACATGTATTTCACCAAATGGAGTTAAAACTCTAAATCACTTAAAAGAACTTCAGACCAAGCATAGCAACACATAATCAGATTGCAACAACTTGAAAAAAAAAATACTAAAAAAAATTGAAGCACAACAGAAGTGAATCAGTATTATACAAAAGTAATCTGCCTATATCAAAATGCAGATTTTGATAGATCAAAGTAGTAACCTGGAGGCTGAACTGGAGGATCCGGTGCTAATTGAAACTTTTGGTAATTTCGAAGAATTTCACATATTTCAGCTGGCCGAAGCCACCTATTTTGTGCTTCTTGTAGTATTTGTACTAGATCTGCCAAAAGTTTAAAATAGGGACAGATGTTCAAAACTAAAAAATTAAAATGTCCTTGGCACAGTCAAAGGAAGATAAAATTACTATTTTTTCTAATAAGAACACAAAAATTCCAAGCATCTGCAGACGTTTTGACTCAGTAAGTTTCATTGTTCTAATTGGATTTCTATTCATGAAGCCTTTTGTATTTATACTTTCTTCATAATTAACAACAATTCAAGAGGTTTCTTCTCAACAAACTCCAACAAAGAGTACTAGATTACGAACATAACTCCTCGCTACTCAAAATACGAAAATACATACAGAATGTCGAACTCTCGTCGTCAACAGAAAGAAAGATCAAAGTGGCAATAAATTTTAAAATACAAAAGGTCACTCAATTGTTTAAGGAACTTTAAACGAAATGCCCAAATCCCTCACATTTTGATTAAAAGAATTACAGAGACTAAGAAAGAAATGCATGCAGCAAATAATCAAAACAAAATGGCAGTAAGACCAACACAACGCAGAAAATTCAGAAATCAACAGTGAAAGATCATTATCAAGAAGCTGGGATCACCCATATAACAACGAGAATGAAGCGAAGACGTCGCCTAAATGATGAGCTGCTCTCAGACATTGAAAACACAGCTTCTCAAACACGTTTTGATTAAAAATACTCGGAAAGATAAGCATGCAGCAAACAATCAAACACAATGCAGAAAATTCAGATGTCAAACAAATAGATAAACAGTAAAAGATTATGAATCAACAAGAAGCTGGCATCGCGAATATAACAACAAGAACGAAGCGAAAACCGTACCTAAATGCTGAATGGGAACATATCTCCTGCTCTCAGCCATATAACGCACAACTTCTCATCAGCATCAATCAACAGTTGGAATCAAAATTTCCGAAGACGAACCTGCACAGAAAAATGAAAAAAAAAACAAGAACCACAACCACAAAGACTGAGATATTAATAGAATGCATGAAAAAAGGTGGTGAAGGAAGAAGGGAAGGAGGTTTGACCCTAAGAAGCGCAATGGTTCTGCGATGGGATTGAGCTGGATAGCAAGGGAAGGAGGCGGAATGGGAGAAAAACGAAAATGAAGAAGAAGAAGAAGAAGGAGAAAGATGGGATGCGTGAAAGAGACGGTGAATTGCAGTCAACGAGTCTGTTATTTGCATTCACACGAAGAGAATGGGTTGTCGAAAATTGGAATTTTCGATTCAGGTGGAATTTGGGACGATCGAGATCATACAAAGAAAACGTTCCACTTCTTAACGACAATTTTATCATTTTTTTTTTTTTTTTTTGGTAAAATTTCTCCTTAGAAATTAAATTATTGAATTCATCTCTAGACTCTCAAATCTCAATTTCATAAGATTAAAATTTTAAATTTTATAAATATTAAAATTTCTACTTACCCCTCAAATTTCATAAATTTCATTTTTTTTTATCATATCATAGAGATAATTTTGTTAGATAATATTTAGAATAAGAACCGTGTTCCAAGATTAAAATTAGACATTTATCAAATTCATGACTAAATTACAAATAATTGAATTTATGGCTAATTTAACTTGACACTTATCCTAAATTAAAATTGAAAAAAAAAAATTCAAATAATGACATATTTTTTAACAAGGGCATTTGAACTTGACTTTGCCAAAATGGGTTTATTATTATTATTATTATGTATATTTTAATATCAAATGCTAAGTCCTAAAAGTGGAGAAAAAAGTTAAATGGTTCTTCAAATTCTAAATTATTTCAGCCTTTTATATATATATATATTTTTTTAATCTCTTAACAAAATGGATGATTTAACTAATATTAGTAGTTTTATATATATAAAAAAAATGTATATCTTCATAAATAAGTACTCTCTAGGAAGAACGTGGATAAACTTCTTTAAAATCTAACCAAAATTTTTAAAACTAAAGAAAAAAATAGGTTTTAACTTTTTTTTTTTAATTTGACTAATTATTTAAATGACTGTATAACTTAAAATATTGTGATTAAAATATTATGAGAAAAAGATACAAATTTTTAAATAGGAGTTTAGATTTTTAATTTTTAAGTTTTTAATTTTTCAAAACTTGACTTAATTTTTTAAAACATTGATATAAAATAGACAACAATACAAAAAAAAAAAAAAAAAAAAAAAAAAAAAAAAAAAAAAAAAAAAAAAAAAAAAAAAANNAAAAAAAAAAAAAAAAAAAAAAAAAAAAAAAAAAAAAAAAAAAAAAACCATAAATGGAAGTATTGGTTATATGTTTGATTTAAATCAATTATTAAGGAGATATTGAGTTCATAAAAACTTGTTTTTATTTTCGAATTTTGTAAAAATTAAAGTGCTTCTTCAATAAATGTGAAAATTATACTTAAAAAATTGGGAAAAAAGAAGCACAAATTTAAAAACACATGAAACTAAAAAAATAAGCTATGAATAAACAAGACCCAAGTAATTTCATGAACTAGCAAGTAGATTCATGTGTAGCCAGCCACATTATGAACTCCAATTATCCAAAATTAATTAACTACCGCTCATATTACAAACCGTAAATTTAAGTACTAATACAAGTTAAATAGTCAATCGAGCGTACCTCAATTGATTAAGGCATATGACCTCAATCCAAATCTCACTTCCTACTTGTTAAAAAAAAGACTAACATAACTCAACTTATTAAAGCATCGAACTCAGTTCAAATTTATCTACCCACTTGTTAAAAATGACGAGTATAGCTCAATTGATTAAAGCATGTGACCTCGGTCTAAATCTATCTACTAGCAACGGATTAAAGCGTGACTTCAGTTTAAATCCATATACCCAAAAATCAAGTAAACACAATCCAAGATATAAATCTATGTGTTGTACTTTTGAAGTTAAATAGTCAATCAAGCATACCTCAATTGATTAAGGCATACGACCTCAATCCAAATCTCTCTTCCTACTTGTTAAAAAGACTAACATAACTCAATTGATTAAAGCATCAGACCTCAATTCAAATTTCTCTACCCACTTGTTAAAAATGACCAGCATAGCCCAACTGATTAAAGCATCGGACCTCAATTCAAATTTCTCTACCCACTTGTTAAAAATGACCAGCATAGCTCAACTGACTAAAGCACGTGACTTCAATCTAAATCTATCTACTAGCAACTGATTAAAGCACGTGACTTCAGTCTAAATCTATCTACTAGCAACTGATTAAAGCACGTGACCTCAGTTCAAATTCATCTACCCAAAAATCAAGTAAACACAATCCAAGATATAAATCCATGTGTCGTACTTTTCACACATCATGTGCATTGAACTCTATCTAAAATGTGATCAAATGAAATACAAAGTCGTGAGAATGTGAAGGTTGGCGTCAAAGATGAGCTATTGATCAAATGCAGTAAGAAAAGTGATGCCTCAATTACTATCATGTTAACAGAACGAAAATACTGCAACAAACTCCTACATTTTAGTTAAAAGGAAAACACTGGCCTTTTATCAGGTCCTCCCCTCACTCAACAGCAAGATCCTGCTTTTGGTCCGGCTTCAAAGAACTATCCTGAAAGTTCGAAGAAGAAAGTCGAATCCAAACGATCACAGCTAAAACGAAAACTAACCTCAAAGACAAAAATTTATGCATACTCCAACAGTAGTGGGGGGAGAGTGTTCTTTTCTAGCTTTATTAGAAACAGCCGACTGAAAGGGGAATGCTAACCTTAGTACAGATGTATATATAGTGGACATCAGGATTCTGCCCGAGCACGGTATCGAGTACCCTTACGTCGTTATCACATGGAACAGGTTTCAACAGGTCCCATTTTGGAGGGTCAGTTCTTTTCTCTGAAATAAGTTTCTCTGCAAGATGTCAATAAGAGATGAGGATGACATCAGAGGAAACTATTACAGGTGTTTGTAAAGCGATTGAAGTCTTTCTTTCTCTCTAAGCATCTGCTAAGGAGGGAAAAGAACTGATGCTTCCACAAGGTCTACATAGTTTATAATTTTTTTTTTTTAAATATGGAACAAATAGATCACGTATCATAATAAGTTTGAATGCCTAAAAAATTTAGGTATAAATATTTTGACCATAAAACCTCCTGCAAAAAGTAAGGACATTGTGTGGAACGGAAACAACACAAGGGGCATAGGCTCCGAATATGCCCGTGCAGCTGTCGTTGAACTCCAAAATGAAATAAATAGACTAAAAATGCAGATTGTAGTGACTTAAAAGCACTAAATAACTTAAATTTAGTTTTGACCGAACCTATGACATGAAGCTTTATCAATGAGAAAGTACGTCTCAGTAGACTTAGTCGATACGAGGGAGCTCCATATGTAACCTGCAGATTCGAAGCAAAACACAATGATTAATCCTTGCATATAACATTAACAAACAAATTCAAGGAAACAGGGAAGAGTAATAACTACAGAATTTACCAAAATATAAACTCCATTCTCCTTGAGGACCCTATATTTTGTCATCAACTGCTTCAATATGTAGTGAACAGATCAAGAAAGAAAATTTATACATAAAAATGAAGAACTGAAAAGATAATCATATAGTCCATTGTTGCGGTTTACCTCCAAACTTCATCAAGCATCTTAGTTGCATTTTGTCGCGAATTATTTCCGCACTAAAATTAAAAGTTACCCATAAGATATTAACGTAGAAAAGATAAACATATTAAATCGCTCGACACTCACCAATAGAGAGTCTAGGGTCCCTGGAAACATCACATAGAAACAATCAAAATGTTGAGGAGAGAAAATTGGAAAACAACACACTCATGTGCACACACAAAAGAAAAGCAAGACAACAATGTACGGATCATATACATGGAGTACTACACCTTTGTCAAGAACAGTGTCGAAAGAACATGTTTCAAATGCACTCATATCACGAACATCCATTTTCACATCTGTTTGATTAAAATGAACATAAAGGAATACTTCAATCGCGAATTAAATTTCAAAATTTACATCATATACTGTACAATTCAGTATAAAATGATATATAGATAATATAATTCAACATCATAGAAAAACAGAATGTAGTTCGAATATTTCTTTGTAGGGGAGTACAGAGGGAAAGAACTCGGGGGATTTGGCTCACAAATTAAGTTCGTATAGCTTGAGTATATGAATCAAACTTACGTAAACTCACACACCAAACGCTGAAGTATACAAGTAAAGAATAAATTACCGCAGCTCGTTCTTCTCCACAATCTAGATACAAACTAGGTCTCCTAATTCCAAACTACGCTAACCAGGCTCCATAAAACCATAAGCCAAATATCCCCTCTCAAGAACGATAAAACGGAGATTAAACAAAAATGAAGCAAGAAACGTACATTTCAGCTGCGGACGATTACAATACTTCTTCTGCATTGCTTCGATCACAACAGAGGATATATCAACATTGATCACATCCTCATAGCCATCATCGACCATGCCTTCGCTAAATGCTGCAACAAAAACCACAAGTAATCCTAACAAACGCCTCTTTCATACAAAACATAGTCGAAAACTAACAGATCTGGTACAGAAGAATCAATCCAAAAAAGGCGGACATGAAGAAGGAGAAGGAGAATGAGAAGAAACCTGAGTTGCCGCATCCAACGGCGAGGATGCGATGATGGCGAGAGACATAGAGATTGATCAGTGGCGCTAAGGAGTGATACTTCTGGTACCAATCAAATGGGCCAGATTCGTTGGAATAGCGATTGTCCCAATACGAGGGCTCGCCGTAGGCCTGGGTAGAAGACTCCGACGCCATGATCGACGATTCTGCTCCTCACTCTGGCGTTTTCTCCTCTTTGAAAATTTGATTTGGGATTTTTCAAATCTGTTTATTCTGTTGGCGTTGTTTTATACGCTCCAAATCTTGGAAGGTACTGGAATGAGAGTAGTTTTCTTGCAGAAGGTTTGTCTTAGCTTCGAACTAAAGCCCAGGGGTGTTTCTGTCATTTAACAACCAATCCTATCTCAAATGTTCTTTCAATATGAGCAGGAAATTAACCATGATTCGCACAATTACCTTTTTGCCCCTACTTCCATACACAAACAAAAATATTGTAATATTTTGAATTCCTTTTTTTATAGTCATTTTAGACTTTCAGATTTAAAAAATAATTTTATTAAAGGGTTTGATTCATATTTAACCATAGTTAGTCGATAATGAAATTATTTAATATTTAATAATATTTGTACCTTGTTCCAGCACCGTCATCATCTTCTATAGCCATTGTTTCCCGCACATTCAAAACGAAGGAGAATATTCTCTTCATTCCAAATACGAGGGTCATGTGTCGTTTAAAAAATGGTCTAATGTGAATTGGTGTCTCTTTCTTTTTTACCGTATATGTTTTTATCCATCTCCATCGTCCTCGTGATTTCATTTTCGACTTTCACATTGCTTCAACCCTTCATCATCAATAGCCAAAAGAATCGCATCATTGAACGATCTCCAACAGTCTTGGTGCGAGCCAATCGTCATGGTTTTTCACTTAATATTCCTTCAAACGATTCCAATGAAGAAGCTCACAAATCCTTGACTACAAGACTGAGCGGTTCTATTTCTCCGATGGTGTAGAAATTTTTTTCTTGGTACGAGCCATGTTAACAATATCGTAGAAGAATCAAAAGGTTATCAAAGAGGCGCGTAAATTATCGAATACGGACATATAAATAAATGAAAATCATTCAACAAAGTTAAAAAACCTGTGATTTTTTTTATGGCTTCAACATTTTCAAGTTAGCTACAAATTGTGAGTTAAATAACAACAATGGCACCCTAAGTTACGTTGGTCTTTCAAGCCCCAATTCTCACACAATAGTCATGTGAAAGCATCAACTCAAAAAACTAGGCATAAAATAACCCACCAGAAATGCAATATGAATAGAAGAAGGTATCTGTGCACTAAGAACAGCTCCAATTCATGTTGAATAATCTGAAGATGACAAACAACTTGACCTTCACAAAACCTGGAAAGAGTTTCAAGTCTGTTTGTTGATAAGTTTATAAGCAAAGATCTCAATATTTTCATATTTCCAGATTCCGACCCTGGAAAAATATTGAGAAATTTCCACGTTTTTCAATCTCGAAACCTGGATCATATTCAAAGACGAGCAATCTCGAAGGATTTAAGCAAAAGAGTGGATCATTCAACTTAATTCTCATCCATAATCCGTTTCTCCCATCAGCAAATTCATCTCAGTAAAACTCCATGATCCACTATTTTACAAAATTGTTCAAAACAAACCCACTGTGTAGTTTTCGTTTCGGATGGGGGCCGGGGCAGAGCGCCAATACTCAAAGGTTGATAAGAATTAAGAAATAAGACCTAAAAAACGAAACTGCTTGCCTGGTTGCTAACAATCTGGTTCTTGCAATTACATAATGCAGTTATTTCTTCTTTCTTCCACCCTTGCCTTTTGAAGGTCCTGCAGTTGATGATGATGCAGGCTCCTGCTTCTTTATCCTCCCAGGATGTCTAGGAACAAGTTCGGCTATACGAAGCATCAGTTGTTTTCCTGCAATGTAGCCACATACCTCATATGTAAAATTGTAATCATTAGGGTATTCCCATTGACAATAAGAACTCAAAAGGGGAATAAGATACTTTTAGGTTAAACTATGGGTTTTGTCCCAAGTTTCTAAACCCTAAAATGTGTAACAATTTTATGAACTTTTAACTTTGTGTTTAATAGATTCATGAATTTCAATTTTGCATCTAATAGGAATAAATTAATAGATCTATATGATATAAAATTAAGTTTCGTTTTGAATATGACCCTGAATTTTGAATTAAAAAATTAAGGACCTATTGTACACGAAATTGAAAGTTCAGAAACCTACTAGATACAAAATAGAAAGTTTAACAATCTATTAAAGTTCAAGACCTAATCGCGCAGCTTTTTTACCACTTTGGATTTGAAATGAGCTTCAAACAGAATTCTCAAATTGATTCTATGCTTCCTACAAGACATAGGTGTTTCAATCAAACTGGAGGGCAAGTTCTCATTTTCGCAAAGGTGTTGAATGAAAATAAGTATATGTTTGATTCATAGCTTATTATAGCTTTATTAATGAAAAACAGACAACTATTTCAATATTAATCGGAAACAGACAACTGCCTTTTCCCAAGGGATAAAACGGGTCCAAAGAGACAAGCATAAGCCTTACTGGAAGGAATAGCTGGATTTGACAGAGTTCCATCCTCCTTCTTCAGCAGAACCCGCACTCTCCCTCGTTGCATGAAATCACGAGGATAAGCTTTATCAATCTGCAGGAATGCTCTGAACATGAATTAACGTATTCTATCAATGATCATAGGCTCTTATAAACTCAACGCAGGATGCAGCTAACTTCAATCTAAACAAACAGCAGGGAGAACAAAAATTAATAGGAAGGGAAGATTTAATCAATGACAGATCATTGCCAGAAAACCTCAATAGCAAAGGGCAGTTTGAGATGACTGCAGCAATCACCAATCTCAGCACACGTTGGATTCTCACATGCTTTGCTAACACCGATACGTCTTCCTTCAGCTATTGTCTTCTTTGAATTAATATAGACGGGATACAAAACTACCCATCTCTTTATGTTGGGGATTTCTCCATCCATGTTCCAACCAGATTCCTATAATAGCATATAAAAAATTTCTATCATAATGCATATCCAATCAGTATAGGGCAAAACAAAATATATTCTTCAGACATTAGTACGAATGTTCCCTCGACAAGAAACTGTTCAACTCAATTCAGTTTTTGGTTATCTGACAGAAATATATTCTTCATACAGTCTCAAATTGGGACATTATGAATTGAAAACTTGAGTGAAATTTCCAACAATTTATAGAAAGGAAAGCTAGGACACCTTAATGTTCTACAATTTTAGGCCATTAATATAACCACCACCTCAAACAATAAAATTGAAAATTTAACACCACAGTATCCAATAATAACAACAAAGTTTTGTTAATCATTTTCCATATGCTATACATAAACATGTTCAAACAGTACATCTATGGAAAATAAAGGGGGAACAAAATATCGAGAAAATGCAACGTTGAGACAAAGGCAAGACAAAGTTGAAATAAACAAACCGTCCAATTCCCCCACATTTGCAAATACATTGCAAAGCATGATGAAAGAAAATCAACACTTCAAGTAAATTTATCAATAATCCATTTCATTCAATAAATTCTAGTTCCAAACAAGGATATTCTAAAATTTGCCGAAAGAAAATGAAGTGAAGTTTGAATTTGACTTTAAGTTCCTAATATTTGATTAAATTTGACCCGATTTTCTTTGTCTGATCCGCCGATTGAAGATTCATACTACTAAAGAAGTATAACAGTCTAGCAATCAGAAAGCACCTAATTGAACAGGATTTCAACTACTTAACAAATTCCTAGCTGGATAAAGCTCATTTATGTGATCATTGCAATCAAAATGACAAAAAAGTGAACAAATTCTTCATATGCTATGCCAATTACTGCCAATGAGCTTCAGTATAAGAAGAGAGAAACAATCCCAAAGAAGATGTAAACATCCTAAAACACAAGATCGTATGAAACAAGTTACAAATCCACTATACCAAGAATCAACTAAATACGATTACCAAATTGAGAAGCTAAAAGGAGATCTGATTTTCTGTTCCAGCCGAACCGCGACAATGGGCGAGATTGAGCGAAACAGGAAAAAAGAGAGAATCGGAAAATGGGGCGACGCCGAAGACAGAAGGGATTTTCTTTTTCACCACCGAAGAAAACCAAAGCTTCCGTGAAAATTTACAAAAATGCCACTAAAATTTTCTACGTGAAATTACAGAAATGCCACTACCTTGAGTATATATATATATTTTTTAAAATACTAAATTAATTACCTCTAAATTTTGCCATTTAATTAAAAAAAAATATTTTTTTTCTTCTAAAAATTTCAAAATTGTTATTAACCTTTAATAAATTATTTAAAAAAATACATATCCATAATTTATTTCAATTACACAAGATTTTAAATAATTTTGAATAATTTCATAAATATAATAATAATATAGAAATTATTTGGGAGAATAAAGGTTTTTTTTTTTTTTTTTTTTTTAAGAAATTTCAAGTTTTTTATTTTTGTAATTTAGCTTAATTGTTCTTTCGCTCTCTTTTGGGTCTTCTCTCTCGGCTCTTCATTGCGTTCGATTTTTCTCTCTAGTTCAGTTTCTCTCCATTTCAATCTCTCTCAAGGTTTGTTCTCAATTTCTGCTTTTTGAACTTGGATGCCTTGTTTTCCATATCGTGTTTATTGTAGTTTTTGCCGCCTGTGGTAGTTTTTTACTCTACTCTAATTGCTTCTCCAAGATCGAGTGATTTAACGAGTTGTTTTTCTTTCTAAATTTATCTGAAAATTCATTCTGTTAGTTGTTTTATTTGAATTTTTGTTGATTTCATGGAGATGCGACTCTCTTAGCATAGCATGATTCTGCAATATCATTAAGATGGAGCTCACTGAATATGATGTACTCTTAGTTTGGCATTAATCGCATGCTAAGTTGTGGAAGTGAATGTTCTTATGGGGTATATATTCAAGAAGAAAATGAAATTTTATGGTTGAACTTCATTAGTGCCGTCCTTTGTTGCGGAAGGAACGAGGGGAACAAGGGAAAAAGTTGTGGGCATATATCTCTTATTTTAAAAAAAAAAAAAAAGTTGTGGAAGTGAATTTTGGGAGATATTTGCATTGCAACTTTGCCAAAGTAATGAAAATGTTAGATTATTCAAAATGTCCATGAACTTTGAGGTTAGTTTCTGTTAGACGAACATGACTCTCTACAATGGTACGATATTGTCCACTTTGAGCTAAGCTCTCATGGCTTTGCTTTGGACTTCCCCAAAAGGCCTCAAACCAATGGAGATATTATTCCTTGATTATAAACCCGTGATCATTCCTAAATTAGCCGATGTGGGACTTTCATCCAACAGTTTCAATTGTATTGTTATTGTTTAAAAGTTTCTCTTATGCCCCCGACCTTTAAAATTGATTCAAATATACCCATGACCAATTTTATCATTAAAACAAGTAATGGAAACTGATATGGTTGTTGAGTTATATATGGAGCAGTGGTGGGCATGATTTTTAAAAAATGAACAGAAAATGTGGCAAGTATCAGTAATGATACGAACACCCTAGTGAATTGGTCTAAGAACGCTTTGGCTATGCAGATCCCTAACAAACAAACACCAAAACCTACGAAACAATTCGTACCACTCAAAGATTTGGTCCAAAAATCTATCTATAAACGTTCTAGGACTAAAATACATTCCATAAAGTAAGAACAAGAAGAAAATAAGGAAAGTTGACTGGGTCAAAATGGTGTACATGTGGCAGGGCTGAGATGTGTTTGGCAGCTGGTGTTGGTATGCTTGAGGGTGCACATTGGGTATAGGTGCTGGTGAGGTAGGCAATCACTGGAGCTGGCATGTTTGTGGGGGCAGCAACTAGTATGTAAGCATTGGGCACAAGGCACAGGCATCAAAGGTTGCATGTAGGTGTCGTTAGTCATATACAAGCGAGTGCACTCATGGGTTGTCTTTGTTCCTTGATGGGTGGATGCACATGTAAGGTTGTGGATTCATCGATGTCTTGTGAGGTTAGCGTTGGCACTGAGAGATTATCAACAAGGTGATGCAAACTTGGTCGGCAACTTGTGAAGTTCTTTGGGTGTCGTGGGAAACCTCTATGGGGTTAGTAGTAAGCGTTGAAGCGCGCGACATGGTCGAGGCCTATTCTTAATGGTGTGTTAGCCATGACTTGACACCTCCTTGAGAGGTTATTTTGGTTTTGGCCTCTCCTCCATGCTTTAGCGTAGCTAGTCCCATTGGTTTAATGCTTGACATGAGCCCATCAGGTAACCGCTAAGCGATCATTGATGTGGGAAGGTTGGGTAAAAGAAAACAACATCATGACTTAAAAGTGATTGTCTAGTGGTGATTGCCTTGTTTTCCGCTATTCCACTTTTCAGCTAAAAAATTGTCATTTTTGTACTATGATCATTTTGAGTCATTTAACCTAATGATAATTATTTGTTTCCGTGGTTGGATTTCCATTTGTCTACTCGTGTCTTAACTTCTTTGTAATCCACTTGGTGATTATGTGTTCAACATTGCAATGTGCTGAAACTCTCATATTCTTGAACCTTATTAGAAACTTTGCAGTTCATGTCCTATAAGTATATAGTTTATATCTCCGATAACTTCGCAAGCAATTTTTCTTCAAAAAAGTGATGTAAGACTAATATTGTAGTATTTTAGTTTCTTTGTTTAGGTTCCTAAAATGTTACATCAAGCTCAAATTTCAAAAGAAGAACAGACACTTGCTATTCCATCAAGTAGCAACAATGATGACCACCACCTTGATGGTGGTGGTATTCAGGTTACTTGCTTCAGTGAAGCCATAAACGATGTCCCCATCCATTTTCAGATAATACGTCTCCCTAAGCAGGTTTTCCATGGCTTTTCCAACATTCCTTCGGATTTTTCCATTTGAGTTACATTTTCAGTACAACCCAATTTTTTGGAATCAGCGTGTTAAATATTCCAACGCTTAGTTTCTTGATGTTTGTTTCTGTCATATTTGTTTTGTTTTTATAATTTCATTTTAAATATGTAGATATATGCATGGATTGGTTGCAATTCTGCAAAATTTGGGAATTTGTATGCAGCTGCCCCCACACGGCCTGTAAGTTGTTCTTTAGTTTGGTACGAACGACATATAAGCGAAGCTCTTCCCCCCTTTTTAGAATTTTTCAAATCTTGCCATATACTTGTAAATCTTAGCTACTGAATCGAATTGGCTAATAATCCTGATCTCATAGTCATTGCTATTTTGCAACTGAATTTTTGCAGAACAATACGGTGAGCGTTACATCCTTACTTGGAGGTTCATCTGATAATACAGGATCTACCATGGCTCGTCGGTTAGGTAATACGTGAATCTAGTGTTGACGTCTGAATACTTAAGATGTCATGTCGTCTCTTAGTCGTTCTGATACATTTGTTTCTCTTTTCTTAGTGCTAAAGACCGGTCTAAATATCATGTTGGCTAGCAATATTCCAAAAAACAGCCCCATTATTGAGGTTTGATGACGCTCCTCTTCCTCCCTGTTTTTCTTATAGATGAATAATGCATGGGATGATTGGTCTATGAAAGAACTGTTGCCTTTGTTATCTACAAAGTGAAAAATATAGTTTTGTAAAGAAAAAACAATAATAAAGCTAAAACCGTGCTCGATAACGATTTCGTATTTAGTTTTTTGCTTTTGAAATTTACGTTGTTTTCTCTCGAAAAAACAAAAATTTTAAAACCACTTTTTTCACTTTTTAGAAAACTAAAAACTAAATAGGTTCATGCTTTCAAGTTTCAGATTCCTACTTAGCTGTTATGTTTGTTTCGATCATTTTAGGTAGCTGCTGAAAAGATGTTAGTGCAAAAACTGGTCTCTTTAGGGCTCATTAGGCCTAAATCAGAAGGGCCATCTACATAATAATTGGTACTCCTGTTTAATCTTCTTTGCAAGAACCAGTCGTGAAAGACGTCTAGGGTTCTAAGTTATTAAGTTTTCGACTTTGTAAGACTTTCGAGGAGGAGGACGTCCCCAAACATACCGAACCCTTACTATCAAGGTACTCGATGAGGCTCTCTTTTACTTCATCTTGGTTAGATATTGATCAAGAACATCATTCATGTTTCATGCTTCATGCTTCGTGCTTCGTGCTTCGTGTTTTGATTCGTTTTTATTGAGCTTCCTCGTTAATGTTCATAAACTATATACTTATCTTAACTTTATTGTTCTTGGGCTGAATTTGGAATGAAATTTGAATGATTATAGTATTTTATCAAGTTTATGTAACATAGAATTTCTCAACTATTTTACAAAATTTCATTCATTGGACTCATATGATTTATAAGGTAAATTCTCTTTTGACGTGTAAACTTCTTTAATAGCAAATAATAATAATGAAGTTGGTCAAACGTTAAATACCAACCAATATCTGTCACGTTGAATTTAAGGTAAGATAATTATTTTTTGATTTTCGAGAATAATATGAGAATGAAAATAACCTCTACACTACTTTATTAGGTAACATATACCAAATTAGGTCCATGTTTTAAATACCATTTATTTCAATAACTCTCATGTGGAATTTTGGGGTAAGATCGTTATATCATTTATGACCAATTATTTTTAGATCACGAGGTGAGAGGATTCAAATATTTACCTATCAAACTCGTGTCTTACCAAATTGTGAGATATAAAAAAATAAACGTCATTTAACTTTTTATTGGTAATAAAGTAAAAAGGGTAATTTCATTCCAAAAAGTTAATTTTATTTAAACTTAAGGATAAAAGTTAAAATGAAAAAAAAAAAGTTCTCGGGTTTTATACATTTGTTCAGAGTCTTCACAAATACTCACTTTCTCGTTTTTTTATATTAAATTTATATTATTTAATTTAAACTAATTACAATTAAATTATTTTTCATTTCTACTCAAATTAATTAGAAATTTATACATCATAATTATTTTAAATAAATTAATGGAAGCTTAACAAGGACTAAAAGTATAAAATCTAAAAAGTTTGGGGCCCTAATTGAAAAGTAAAAAAAAATATATTGTATTTGAAAATATTGAAAAAATAGGGACGAAAGTTAAATAATAGTAAAATGCAGGACTAAAAGAACAATTTCCGTAATTTAAAAGGTCCATTTTGGCAAAAAGAGAGAAGAAGACGAAAAAGAACCCTTAAAACAAGCGTCCCGTTCCGTGAAAAGGATTTGGAAGCATAACAGTGTGTGTATGGTGTTCTGTTCTGTATCTTCGAAATCCAGAAGCCATTAATGCACTTTTCACAGCGTACGGATCCGTCAGTTCTTCACACCAGACGCCATTAACGCTCTCTCTCTTTCTCTCTCACTCCTCTCTCCTTTCTGGTCTTCCATTTTTGTACTGAGACCCCTTTGATTTCTCGCAAATTTCCTCACTGCATCGCCTTCTTCTTTCTCACCGCCGAGTAGGGTTTACCGCTACTGTTGTGCGTTGTTCTTTCTTTAGATTTCTGCGTACGGTTCGATCCATTGGTTTTGGTGAGTTTATTTTTCTTACGCGCTTTTTCTTTCATCGCGTTTTGATGTGTGGTGCGTTTCTTGGCGTCCTGCGGTGTGCATTTGAATTTCTGTCACTTGTTTTTGCTGCATTCTTTCAGATCTACTCGAATTTGGGTTTTATTTGTGTTTCCCGCTTGAATCGCTTTTGTATCACGTATGAGTTATGGCCGAACTTTGGTTCTTGTTCATGATTCGTACTCATAGTCTTGGTTGATTGATGATTTTGGCAAATCGTGTTGCTTCCTAACTCTCAGTGCGTTTTCGATGGTTACAATCTAATGCATCTGGGGGTTTCTTGTTGGGAGAGAGAATTTGGTTATTCTTTTCTTTGACTACGGGCTTTCTTTTCAGATGCTGTCCTGCATGGATATACAGTACAGTAGACATTGAGCCTGTCGGTTTAACCCATAAACCCTATTGTATAGCCTAGATAGAAGATGCCTCTATCTTCAGATCATAGACAGAGGTGGTAAAGATAGTTTTACAGAAGAACTCGCCTGTCAGATCAGCCGGCGAAGGTTTTCATTCGCCAAAATGATCAACAGACCACTTGTGCTGACTTACTTGTATCTTTTCATCTACATTTTGCTATCATCTGGAGTTATTTTGTACAACAAGGTATTTCGACATCTTTTTTTCTTTACTGATTAGATTTAATTTTGTTCCAGTTTCCTCTATCTCGTTTCTGTTACTCTGGTACAAGTAGTAATCAGTAACTTAACAATTTCACCATCTGAATTTTAAGTGTACCATACTTTCTGCTTAGTTGTTGGCTTTCAGCCACTACTTAATTCTCATATGATGCTTATTTCTATTTTCTATTCTGATATTGCAGTGGGTGCTCTCCCCAAAATACTTCAATTTTCCTTTGCCTATTACACTTACAATGATTCATATGGGGTTTTCTGGTGCTGTTGCATTCTTTCTTGTCCGTGTGTTCAAGGTATGGTTTTACCTGAACTCAGTATATGAGTTTTAGGGACTTTATTCAATTCTCTGGTTGTTCTTTGTCAATTTGATTCCCTTGGTAAAGAGAAGGCTGTTAAATTGGGTTTTAGTAACTGGCACTTTTGTCTTCCTTAGAGGTAGCCTCTTTTTAGTATTTGCAGAATGAAGTATTAGGAAGTTCTACACAATTTTCAGTCTGTGCCGACTAGTAGTTGTTACCAGCAGGCAGCAATGCTTCAATATAAAGATATTGTGTGTTTTGGATAGCCCACTTCATCCTTTCCCTCGCTCATTTAATCTATTCTTTTCCAAATTTTGGTGGCTAGAGTAATTAATATTGATTCCCAATCCGCAGGTTGTATCTCCAGTCAAAATGACTTTTGAAGTGTAAGTGCTCTGAGAAATGAAAAACTGCAGTATAATTGATTTTTGCAGAATATTTTGTGTGCAATATTATCTGTTTTTAATGTGTAATCTTTTTCTTGTTGGACAGATATGCAACATGTGTCATCCCAATTAGCGCATTTTTTGCATCAAGTCTTTGGTAAGTAAAGTTGTAAAGCTAGTTCTCTTGTAATAGTTCTTGAAAGAGTTCTCATTTAGGAGAGATGGGTATTGTTTTTAGGTTTTGTAAATGAATTTTATCTGATACAATGGTTTCATGAATTATAATGTTCTAATTTAGATAGCTAATAATGTTGGAATTTTTTATTTATTATTTCTAGTTCAAGAAAACTTGTTCACTTGTATCACGATTAAGCATTTTCTTGTTTCTTTCATTAGATAAGCTAGCATAATTATAAGGTTTTATGCATATGTTACTTACTGGCATTAATATGTAAAGGTAGTAAAAAATGTATTGATTTCATACTGTTTGAGGTGTGCATTATGTGTCATGTTCACAATGGTTTCAGTATTACTAACTATTGATATTTCAGGTTTGGCAACACTGCCTACTTACACATATCTGTGGCCTTCATTCAGATGCTTAAGGCTTTAAGTATGGAGGCTTAACTTTATCTTTTTTCTTAATTCCAGAATGAGTCTCCTTATAAATGTAAAATAATTAGATTTAAATTTGATATTTCAGTGCCAGTAGCCACATTTTTAATGGCTGGTGTGTGTGGCACCGACAAGTTAAGGTGTGACGTTTTCTGCAACATGTTGCTGATCAGTGTTGGGGTTGTCATTTCCTCATATGGAGAGATCCATTTTAATGTAGTAGGTACGGTTTACCAGGTCACGGGTATCTTTGCAGAAGCTCTCAGGCTAGTCTTGACGCAGGTCCTTCTACAAAAGAAGGGCTTGACTCTAAATCCTATCACCAGCTTATATTACATTGCTCCATGCAGGTATCGTGTAGTTTGATGCTTCTTGAATGGATGTAGGTGTGTCATTGTTAATGGATTCTTAAGATTGTGGTGTGATCACAAGTAGTAATAATCTTTCATTGGAAAACAATATAAATGTGCAAAAGCTAGATTCTAATTTAATGCTGGTCAATTGATTTGGCTGCTCACTTTTTGTGTTTGATACATGCAGTTTTGTTTTCCTCTTTGTTCCTTGGTACTTGTTGGAGAAGCCAGAAATGCAAGTTACTCAAATTCAGTTTAACTTCTGGATCTTTTTTTCCAATGCACTGTGTGCCTTGGCATTGAACTTCTCTATTTTCTTAGTAATTGGAAGAACTGGAGCAGTTACTATTCGAGTTGCTGGTGTTCTCAAGGACTGGATACTAATAGCCCTCTCGACTGTTATATTTCCTGAATCTACAATAACTGCATTGAATATCACTGGCTATGCAATTGGTAATCCTTGTCAAATGGAGGAGTTTTCATATTATGTCTTACTAATTTAACGTGATCTTCAATTTACCAATCTTTCTCTCAATGCAGCATTGTGTGGCGTCCTCATGTATAATTACTTAAAGGTCAAGGATGTTCGTGCATCTCAATTGTCTTCTGAAAGCATTCCAGACAGAATCATAAAGGTTGGGGCTCTCAGATATTTATATCTTATGGCAGTTTTTATAATTTATATTTGTCCCTTCTCCACTTGATGCAATGTTCCATAGGTTTTATGTGGTACTAAAAGTGACAATCTTTTTAAGTGGGAAACGATTAAATAGAAATTATGTTAGGAGAGATGGGGAGGTAAGACATCAACCAGTGCGAAGAAATCTGATAATGCCTCGCACATCTTCCCAACTCCGAAGTATCAGAAAAATCCTATGATTTCTCCCCACCCAAAATTCCCAAGTTATAGCAACAATAGCTGGCTCCCACAAGATTCTGGCTCTTCATTTGAAGGGATATCCACATAAGAGCTGCTCCATATACAGTCAAGCATGTTCTGAAGTTTAGATTTTGAGGACATAAATGTACAACCTATAGAATAGATCCTGTTCAAGTAAGGTGTTTTTTCCCTTTTGGTACCAAGTACATTCAAATCGTTTAAAGCTTATGCCAATGACTGGGTGGTTTTAAGTGCAGGAAAAAAAGATGACTTTCAATATCCCAGTTTGTATTACTTAGCCACATAACAAAGGACAGTAGCTGTATAAGGATGGGTTCCTGGAATAAATATCTTTTGTATAAATTCCACCTAGAACAAGTGGACTTCAGAAAGATCTAACTTTCCTATGGGCTTTCTGTTTCCAGGTCCTTGAGAGCTGAGAGTTGAGGTTTCTTTTATCTTTGGCAAGCTTCTCTAGAAAGATCTTTCATGTCAACGTCCTTGGTTCTTACGTTGGTTGTGTGGTTGAACATTATTATCTCGGTCAAATCTAGTATATATTTTTTAAAAATTATTTTTATGAAATCTAGACATACAAACCAACCTTTAAGCATCGATTTAGGCTCTAGTGACCAATGGGAGGGTTCCATATTTCCATACCATTGTGTCTGTTTTTGTTGCTATAAGTTAGTAGCAGAAGGTGAGAGTTTTACTAGGCGTTTAAAATCTGTAGGAACCCGGAGAACATTACTGTTACAGGTGCTGGAACGAGTATCATACATTTGGGATGATTCTTGTTATTTTCTTGCCACCATAGTGTTGTCTTCATCGATAATATAATTCCTTCTGGAGCTTTAGAAATTATGAACTAAACCCTTACCTGCTGCTTGGTTCAGTTCATGATTTAAATGGAATGAGATGTATTAAGATTGAAATTCCCAAAGTATTGATGGAAAAGAAACAAATCCCCGAGTGTTAGATGGATTGTATTTTTTTTAGTTTTGGGTGAGAATGTATTTGTTTTACGACTTGTTTATGGGAATCCTTCATCATTCTGAATTTTTTGGGTTTATTTGATAGAAAACTGTTTCTTATAGGAAACAAATCATCCTATATTCATAAGAAGAGAGAGAAGAGCACAGTCTAAAGAACACAATCGAAGGGTTAACTACAAAAGTCCTCCAATCTAAATTTTGAACTAATGGAGCTGGATACAAACATTACCTCAATGACATCTCATATTTTGAACTTGAAAATTGATTGAGCTATATCATGCTAAATTTAGGGCTTGCTGCAAGTTTTCATTATATCATACGTTGTAGTGTTCCGGCAACTTTGCTTTACGGTTATAAATTGGTATTGGGTTAACCTGGTGATACTTGTAATGATGACTTACTGCAGTGGCACTGATAAAGATCTAACGTTCTTGTCCCTTTTTTGTTTCCTTTTGTACCCTTTTGATGGAGAAGATTCCGGGTAGTATTATATTTTCTGTTTCCTATCTATATAAAACAATGTAGTAGACTGTACTTCCATTTCCCTCTCAAGGCTCAAAAATCTCGAAGTCCTTGTTGAGGGTGATGATCTTGGGGATCGGTGTGGGAAACGAGCGTTGAGGAGTGTAACTTTACATGCTTTCCCTTTTTGTCTACTGTGTAATTCCTATCAGCAGGTTGTTGTCTTAACCAGTCCTCCAATATTCTTCTGACTGGAACTTTGATTGATGCCTAGTACAGGACTGGAAGTTAGAGAAGAAGTCGTCCGATATATTCACGCCAGATAGCAACAATGGCAATGGTGGAAATGGTTCGTCCGACATGAATATCGATGAAGAGGCACCATTGCTTGCATCATCAAGGTTGTCGCATATTGGTCGCACGCAGGTTGGTAACCACAATCAGTAGTGATATATAAATATGGATATGAATATGAATATGAATCCCTAGGAAGAAGGAAAAAAGAAAGATGAGAAATAGAAAATATGGAATGCAAGTTGTTTTGATATGATATGATATGAGATGAGATGAGGCGAGGCGTTTTGTGAGGTTTAGAAGGCAACAATTATGAATCAAATTGATTTTGTGGCATAGAGAGATATTGGGGATTGGGAGTGGTGGGAGTGGTGGGAGCCTTGTTGTTGCTATTGGCTTATTATAACAATGGGCTCTTCATTTAGAACAATTCTTTTAGCCAAAGTCAGTCATGTAATTGTATTCTTTGGATGACATGACACAGACGACCTTTGTTTTGGAGCACCAAGTACACAACTTTGCAGTCTTTTGATCCTTTTTCTTGTAGCTTTTTAAATCTTCTTATAGATTGGAACTTGGCTAACAGGAAAAGGAAAGCATGATCATATGAAGAAAAAATGGTGCATGTGAACTCGAGGTAGATAGCAAAATCGAGAAACATAATATCCTCTCGATTAAAAAAACACTTTAATTTTGTTTCGAGATATGAACTCGAGGTTGAATGTGAGGAGATTCAACATTTCATGGTATAAAGGCAG
The DNA here is from genome assembly GCF_002738365.1 of Cucurbita moschata. Lineage (NCBI taxonomy): Eukaryota > Viridiplantae > Streptophyta > Magnoliopsida > Cucurbitales > Cucurbitaceae > Cucurbita > Cucurbita moschata. Next base: position 1,135,614 of record NW_019268536.1, read on the forward strand.
CAAAGAAAGATGCGACTCGAGATTCATAGCTCGAAAAGAAACAACATTTATCCTTCAATATTCATTTTGAAGCACTTTCACACATGAATTTAAGAAACTTCAAAGAATTTGATTATTTGGGTATTGAAGTTTCTTAAATTCACGGTGTGAAAGTGCTTTAAAATGAAATGTTGAATGGTATTCAAGAAGCGGGGAAAAAAAATATGATAAATGAGAAATTAGTGAATCGTACGTTAGGTATAAGAGAATGATGATCTATAAAATGCACATAACTGGTTTCGTTCATATGCTAACTATCGGTTATAACTTTTTAGTGTTTTTTTTTAAAGAGGTTGAGGGTATGCTATTTTTAAAGCATTATACTACTGGTAAAGTTATTTTTAAAATTTAATGAAAATTTAAAAAATTTAAGAATATAAATAAAACTTTTAAAAGTTTAATAGTATTTTTAAAATAGAGGGTTAGCTATTTTTATTTAAAATATTAAATAGTTTTAAAGGGTAATAATGAATTTTTTTAAAATTTAAGACAAAATAAAAAAGTATGAATATTTTTATTTATTTAACTAATTTTTAATTATAAAATTATTGATGGGTGTTCTATGAAATTATATTTGTAATATTTAATTTCAAATATGTTAGAGATGGGGAAACAGAACCTATTATTCAATCGTTTTTATTTTATTTTATAATAATTACCTTTTGGGTTACGAAAATGGGAAATTAATAAATAAACAAAATAATAATAAAGAAAAAAAAAAGAACGTGAAATTATCGAATAATTCCACACCCCATCCCTCCACCCCAAAATATGTCTATTGCGTGTCGTAACCTTATCCACCGCTCCCACGTGGCCCCTTATCTACTGACACGTGTACCTTCTTTAATAAAGTTATTTTCAAAAACTTCTTTTCCTAAAAAAAAAAAAAAAAAAAAAAAAAAAAAAAAAAAAAAA
>NW_019268536.1:1136633-1141141 GCF_002738365.1 Cucurbita moschata
AAAAAAAAAAAAAAAAAAAAAAAAAAAAAAAAAAAAAAAAACTGGTCCTCTTTATTTATTATTATTTATTTATTTTTCTTTGGCACTTTTTATTTTCTAAAGAAAATGATAAAAAGGTTATCAATATTTTAATTATCAATTAATTCTTTTTATTACATTAAATTTAATTTATTTTTCGTTGTTTTCAAGGTTGAGTTAATTAAGAAGGAAAAAAAATTAATTAATTTTTTAAATAATACAAAAAAACAATATAAATTTGACGTATTCAACATTTTTCCACCCATAAATAGTTATATTTTTTTAAGTTAAATAATAAAATTGAAGGTAAAATGGGAGAATTTAAGGAAAATAATTTTTATTTTAGAAGTTAATTAAATGATTAAAATATTAATTTATTTAAAATTATTTAGTTTCAGACAGAAAAAAAAAAAAAAAAAAAAAAAAAAAAAAAAAAAAAAAAAAAAAAAANGGAGGAAGGAGTCCGAAAAATCCAACAATCAGAGCCCCAAATGTGTTCATTCGGACGCCCATGACTGCGATCTGTTTCGAATTCCAACCCTAACAATAAATTCTCTCGGGAGAGGAAGAACAGCAACTGCCTCGTTAATGCCTTGACACAAGGAAATTGTAGCAAAACAAGCAAAAAAACAGGGGTCGTTTGCTTGAAGAAATCGCTCAAATTCGTCTTCTTCTTCTTCTCCTTGTTGTTGTTGTTGTTCTCTGGTTTTTGCTGCGACTTCTTTGGCTTGCATGCCGGTTCTTTCTTCTGTTTGAGCCATGGCGGCTAAGAAACTCTGTGAGACCTTCTCCAAGAGCCTGATCGACGAGGTTCAGAAATGGGGTTGCATGAAACAGACTGGGGTTAGCTTGAGATACATGATGGAGTTTGGTTTGAAGCCTACTCCCAGGAATTTGCTTATTTCTGCTCAGTTTCTTCACAAGGAGCTTCCAATTCGGATTGCTAGAAGAGCTATTGAACTCGAGAATCTTCCTTATGGCCTCTCTGTTAAACCTGCTGTTTTGAAGGTCTTTCTCTTCACCTTTCTGAATTCTTGAATTTATGAACATTATCTGACTGCGACCAATTAGGAATCTGCTAATTGATTCATGTAATGTTTTTGTTTCTTCATTTTTCATCACTGGCTTCTGATTTTGGCGTCTGATCGTCACTTGTGCATTTTTTGAAAATTCTTTAGACCTTTTTTGTGTTGCCAATTAACTTGTTTGTTTGAAGTTTCCAATTTAGGATGTGCATCTTTATCACTGTTCATGTTTGTTTGTTTGAATTCTATACAATTATTCTATTCTCTATTCGTTGTTGTGGAAGATTCCCTTAGCTCTTTTGCTGGTTAACTGCTTTCTGCTACAGATTGCTCTTAAGAGTTCAATTCTTTGTTGTATTTTATATCTACTATATTTGGGACATATTTTTTTCCTACAAAAGTGCATGCATTATTAAATGTTCAAACGTTTTGGGGTTTGTTCTAGGACAACATTTTTTGGTAATTTTTTTGTAAAGTTGTTCTAAAATTTGTGTATGTTTCAGAAAAATGAACTTACTGTTCATCTCAGAATCACATTCTTGTGAATAGTGATTTCGATGTATATGAACTTTTCTCTGTTCTTCATAATCACAATCTTTGAAAACGGAGAACTGTTTTTGAACCAGTTGTGCAATCAGTAGCCCATTAGTTTCTTATTTGAGTATCACGGTGTATGAAAAGGCAGAATTCTGTATATTATACTTAGGTTCGCGACTGGTATTTGGATTCTTTCCGTGACCTTCGGGCCTTCCCCGAGATAAAGAACCCAGATGATGAAAAGGAGTTTACACAAATGATAAAGGCAATTAAGGTGAGACACAACAACGTGGTTCCGATGATGGCTTTAGGCGTTCAACAGCTGAAGAAGAGCATTGCTCTAGATAGTATTGGTTATCAAGATCTTCATGAGATTCATCAGTTTTTGGATCGCTTCTACATGTCGAGAATTGGGATTCGTATGCTCATTGGTTGGTTGAATTTCAATTCCCATCTAAGTTTTCTTTGGAGGGGAATATCAAAATCTAAATCATGCCAGTATTTTGTGATTTCTGGAGGCTTAACACGTCGTTTGTGAAATTTGATTGTTACTCAGGGCAGCATGTCGAATTACACAACCCCAATCCCCCTCCTGACTGTGTAGGATATATACACACAAAAATGTCTCCTGTGAAGGTCGCGGAGAGCGCCAGTGAGGATGCTCGTGCTATCTGTTTGCGTGAGTATGGCAGTGCCCCTAATATCAAAATCTATGGAGATCCAAGTTTTACATTTCCGTAAGTTCTTCATTTTGACTTCCTCGTGTTGTTTCCTGCTTCTAGATCTTATTGTTCCATGTTTTGCCAATGTAGCTCTATCTGGGATTGGATTTTGAGACCATTGATCTCTGTTATGTTCTTTGTTTCTATGTTCTTTTGTTTTTTAACCTTTTCAGTTATGTTCCAACACATTTGCAACTTATGGTCTTTGAGTTGGTTAAGAACTCGTTACGTGCCGTGCAAGAGCGTTTTATGGATTCTGATAAAGTTGCTCCTCCAGTTAAAATTATAGTTGCTGATGGAATTGAGGATGTCACTATTAAGGTATAGGTCTTTTGCATCACCAAAGTTAAGAAACTTTATTCTCTACGCAGTCTCATAATAACTGTGTATATGACTGACTTATAGGTATCCGACGAGGGCGGTGGCATACCTCGAAGCGGGCTTCCCAGAATTTTCACCTACCTCTACACCACAGCAAAAAACCCTCTGGACGAACATCCCGATCTGGGAACAGCAGACTTGGTGACAATGGCTGGATATGGTTATGGCCTTCCGATAAGTCGTCTGTATGCCCGTTATTTTGGCGGGGATCTGCAAGTGATCTCCATGGAAGGATATGGTAAGTAGATTCTTGGTTTTTTAGTTTTCACAGTTGACTTCAGTAGTTTTAAGCACAATTCTGTAAATGCTGTTTCTTTCTTGTACACGGCTCACAAAATCCAACCCCGTCACTTATTACGGTGCTTCGAACCGTTTCTGGAACGACTAGAGAAACAGAGAAAAGCTTCATGTTCCTTCATCGATCAGCCTTTCCTCCATGTTTAGATCTCTAGGATCCGAAATCATGTCTGATTCTCTCATTCTACTTAGTTCTAGAGTCGAGGACGAGGCGTTTTATATACCCTCTAGACTCCATCTATAACAGCCGGTTTCCATACCCTTACAAAAAATGTTTCATTCTCTTTCCCAACTGACGTGGGATCTCACACCATCAATCACAGTTGATGGAAAGCATATCTTGAAAAGTTGATTTCTAACCGTCATGTCGCATCTGCATGTGAACTCAACGTCGATATGGTCGCTCGTTCTCGGGCTGATAACTGTTATATTACTATTGAACTGTTTACAGGAACAGATGCATATCTACACCTATCTCGTCTGGGGGATTCACAAGAGCCACTGCCATGAGCAAAAGGAAGAAGAAGATTTGGTATTGAAATTGATCCAATTTGTAAGAACTTGGAATTTAGTAAAAGCGCATTCCTTTACCTTTACCTTTAACCTTTGCCTTTGCCTTTGTATATTCTGCCTTTTGCTTTATGCAAAAATGCATTTTCTCATTACCATACCATTTATTATTCCTTAGCCATTTCTTTAACATATTCTCTTTTTTTTTTCTTTAATTAGTCCAATTTTTTTATTTTTTTTATTTTTTTGAAAAAAACCTTTAGTTAATAAATTATCATTACACCAAACAATATTTTTTAAATGTTTATAGAAAAAAATTATTAAAAAAAAAATCCAAACATAGTATAAAATCTAGGTATATAATTGATTTTATAATAGTTATTATTATTTTAATCAACTTGTGATTGATAAATTTGGATATAATCCATATTTTGAGTTATGTTGAAAACGACTTCTTTTCTCGAATTAAAAATTATTGGGCTGTTTTATTTATTTATTTTTATTTATTTAGTTAATTTTTTTTAAGACCAAACATGTCAATTCTATTGTTTTATTCTATTTGTGAAATTTATAATTGTTTATTAAACAAACATTTAAATTCTTAATCAAATTTAAATATAAATAATAAGTTTTTCAAAACTAAAAAAAAATAGTTTTTAAAATTTGGTTAATAATTTAAATATTTTTTTAAATATCTATGAAAATAATGGTGTAAAAATTGTGGAAAAAAAACCCCAATTTTTTAAAATAAAAAAATATATATAAAAGAATGATAACTGAAAATTTACAAGAAAATATATGAAATTATCTTAAATTCATTGTACTTTATAGTAATTTTAAAAAAATCGATCCCAAATAATCATTAATGAATACAATAAAGTTGTTGGCACATCGATGTCAAGTTGACCCTTATAAAGATGAATTAAATGGATATTATCGTTTCAATAATATATATATATATATATATATATATATATATATATATATATATATATATATATATATATATATATAAAAA